>NW_012026795.1:2309386-2443077 GCF_000956235.1 Wasmannia auropunctata | reverse complement strand
TGAAACTAGAATATTATAGTTTTCAAATGAAAAGCGTTTGAAGATAATTAATCAAGTTGTTCAAAATTCGTGCATTTAAATCCATTGCATAGTAAAGGTGCCCTTAGATAGATATTAATGTTTAAATATTTTTTGCGTGCACTTTTAAATTTGTATTATATCTTCGTAATTTTTGTTATTTATTTAATTAACTAGTTATGCATACTAAAATTCTATCAAAATGTTAAAACTAAAATTATAATTTTCACATTTTGATATAATTATCGTCTCTAAACGACTCCAAGAAATTAACAAATAGTGCGGTAGATCTGGGACTTATATAACCATATATTTATATAACTTTTTAATACGATTATTACATTTAAATATGATTTTGTTCTTATTTTTTTCAAATTTCGATTTTTATAAAGTAATAATATAAAAATTATTATTTTGATTTCTTTTTACTTTTTCTTCTTCCTTTTTTTTTGTATGTAAAAACAGAAGTTATACAAAAGCAAAAAAATATGGACATATTTTATATATAGTCATAAATATTAATATTTTAATATAAAAAATTTTTTATCGGGTAAGAAACAAAAATCTGTGTAGATTACTGCTTCTTGTATAAAGTTCATAATTTTTCAAGAAAAATTCAAAAATAAATAGCTAATAAGACATCTCAAAAACAAATATTTCTAATAGCAAATTGAATTAAATATATTTTAATTGATGCAAATTAAAGTCTCTCATATGTTAATTTATCTAAATGTCAAAATGTGAGAATGTACGAGCATTAGAGTCTAACTATTTATATATCTTTGCACATATATGCTCATGTCAAGCGAGACGAGACTCGACGGTACAGCCCGTTGGAGCAGTTATAAACTCTTTTGAAACACCCTGTATATATAATATATATAATATATAGTATTAATAATCAATAATAATATCAGTTTGTATTGTACAGGTTGTTTGGGGGGGGGGGGATGGGGTCCGAAAACCTGTGGTCTCTCTAAAATTCACTTCAAACCCCGTGTCGCACCTATGACGCTCCGTCTGTCGTTTATGCTCTACTTAAATCGCTATTTATTATTATTATTATTATTCGTTATTTTATTATTATTATTTTCTCATAATATATCTTATCATGTTTCTCTCTAGGAGTAGTAAAGAGTGTGACATAACGGATTCTATCATATGATTCTTATTTCTGTCATTCATTCACTTTTTGTCTCTCTCTCCCTCTTTTCCTCAACTCCCCCTCCTCTTTTTCTTAATCTCTTTAACGAAATAATCATATTGTTATTATAACTTTAATAATTACCTAAGTAATCATTTACCATTACCTTTACAATTTAATATGTAGCATTTTCTTTATCTATCGTAGATTTGTCTGTGGCTATCCCTGATGTGTTAGTTACCCTGCGCTTCCGTCTGGTTGTCGAAATATTGTTGTGAAATTGTGGTCTACGATTAAAAGTATATTCAACGTTTGTCCCGTTTATTTATATTCTTTCTTTTTCATTTCTTGCCTTTCTGATATTCAGATCAGTATGATTTCGGTGAATTTCAGTACCGCGGGCAACGCGCGAACGCTTTTTCTTCACGTCTCTCTTTCGTGTGTGATCGAGAATTAAACTCTCCGAAATTATACCGTTGTCGATCTTCAATTTCTCTTGAAAAGCATTTCGATACTCGTCAAAACACGGCAATTGCGCGTGCTTGCCTCGTTCCTCGTCGAATTATCCGTTCGCAACGAGTCAAACCAGAGATAGTCGTTCGCGTCTCGACAGATCGCGCGATTTTTCGTTTCTTGCTCGTGTTGTCAGATTCTTCAAAACGTGTCGCGAAAAACTCGAACGGAAAGAAACGAGCAAAAAATAAAATAATCAACAATTGAAAATTTTATTTACAGACATGACGTGTCGTTACTAAGTAAATGAATTAGTCCTTAAAAATTATACGCATCGGAGCATGCTGACAACGAGTAAAATTTTCGGAGGATTGGCAAACAGGAAATCTTGGCAAGTTGTCGCTAGTTATTGCGTCATCCACGTTCGTCGCGCAATTCGGCAGGATTACTTTTTTTTATCAGACATGAAAAAAGGATTGCGGACGACTCGCGCGAAAGTGACACTCGCTTTCGTGTCAATGATATTCTCACCTTATTCAATTGCATTCGAGAAGCTCTATTTAAAAACCGCATCAATGACTACGTACAAAATGTGTTAATTAAAAAATCATCGAATCATAAACTAAAGCTAATCTATAAGCTAAAACTAAAAGCACTAAACTAAATTTGAAAAAATTCAGAAAACTTAATTGAAATTAAGATTTAAAAAATTCATCATTTTATATATTACGTTAATATATGTCCATTGATTTTGAATACAATTTAGAAATTTCGAATCATAAACTAAAACTAAAAGCACTAAATTAAATTTAAAGAATTTTAGAAAATTTAGTTGAAAAGATTAAAAAATTTCATGTTGTATATATTATAACAATTATATATGTCCATTGATTTCAAATTCAAGTCAGAAATTTCGAATTATAATTATACGATTATATATCATTATAAAATACGGCTAATCACATACATAAACGTCATTCGCTCAAAAATGTTTTTTATTGTCCAATTTTTCATCGTTAATTTAGATATAAATTAATAATCAGTTATTTATATATCATACAATAACTGAAGCACAGTAAATTAATTTACAACATATGTTGCAATAATAAAAAAAATTTAACTGGTATTGTTCAATAGGATTATCCAATGATTTTTATTTTCATAACTTCACTTAGAAAAGGAAAAGAAAAAATTCTGCTAGATATTATAGTTAATCTGTAATTTTATATTGAAATCCTGCAATTATAATACCTAGTCTTTTTTATTTTATTTTTTTTGTATAATTTCTACAATTTTATTATATATGTTTTCTTTTTTTTTTTCAAAGTCAAAGAAGGTTTAAAATGAGCTTCTCGATGTGCTATTTTTAATTGCCATATATCTCACTACTAAAAAAAGTTTTGTTCCATCTCACCTCAGATGCTTTATCTATCGTAAACATAATCGTCATTTTCCGTTCGAGGCGTCCGTTATACTGACAACGGGCCGTGCGAGCTTTCTCCGACGATCGTAAGTCCATCGTAACAGTCATCGTACTTTATTCAGCCGTTAGTAAATACTATTTGGTACATGATCACTTTTGCAGCAGGAACTATTACGTAGCAGTGGTGCCGAGAGTTTTCTCGCGATCGCGTCGGCAAATGTTTTTGATGCCATTTCGTTCTCGCAAAAAGATCGGACAATCTTCAATTCGCGTCTTTCAAGAAAGAATCGGTGACTGAGTGAGAACGATGCGCTAAAACAAGACGATGACATTCGGCATCGTTGACGAGTCTGACTGAATGAATTCGAATGTCGAAGGAGGAATGTAGATTTTGCTATCAAGATTCAATTTTGATGAACAAAAATTCTACTTTTAATTTTGTCTTTACTTAAAGAGATGTTTTTGGAAAACAAATCTGCCGAATAAACACTTACTAAGAGTCAGTCTTGAAATTATATTCACCGAGAGTCAAACTGTATGAACTACGGTCCGACGAAGAGCTCTTGTTGAGTATTGTTTGAGTATTGTTCTTGACAGCGGTAAAAATCTCACGCGGCCCAACCATCGACGGAGGAAAGACACAGCAACGAAACCCAAGTGGCAAGCACAGAAACGAGCGGAGAGCAGTTAATGGCGCTTAAGCGTGGATTGAGCAAAGCTCGAATGTTCATCGAGAGTGTACCCTGCGGAGAGCTGCGAGTCGGTTGGTAAAAGTCAGTCTTGTGAAGGATAGTGTCTCGTGTTGAATCGCGCGCGTGTAAATCTATATAACCCCCATGCGACGAAGCGTCTCATGGAGGGAGTCGCTTAATTAACTATCGCGCAATTAACCCTCTGGCTGCGACATGTGAAACTGTTTTCTCAAAATATCCAAAATCCGCAATCCTCACGAGAAATCGATATATATATATATATATATATATATAATGTTATGTCAATATAATATATATAAAATATATAATATATTACATGTATTATATCGAAATGTATCAATTTTACAAGAAACATATCATAGTTGTTTGAAACTAATTTGATTCTCGTTGAAGAATATAATTGAAAGCTTTATAAGCTTTTGAGTTTATACGCGAGTGTGAGTAATTTCGACGATGACAGCTGACATTCTAGAAAAAAAATCAATCTCAAATCTTCTAAGATGTTCTCAAGATAATTAGCTAAATTATGATATTTGTGACGTTCGCGGATTATCGGATTTATAACGTGACAATTACTGATCAATCGCGGTATTCGCAGCCAAAGGACTAATCGACCATCCGCTCAGCCCACAGTGGGGAAAGGTAACAAATCAATCATCGCTTAACATCAACATACAAGACGTACCATTCTAGTCAAACGGTTCCACTCAATCCTAATCGGAACCGTTCTGCTGTAGCAACGCGGGCGCCGACTGCGTTGGTTGCGGTTGCATCGACGGCTCCTGATGATGGTGGTGGTCAACAATGGGAGATGGTGTCTCGCTGGTCTGCGAGTTCGTCAGGTCGCCACCACCGCCACTGCTGCCGCTCCCATCCCCTCCCCCACTTACGCACCCACCCCCGCCCCCGTCAACGCCCGGATTCACGGACGATTCGAAGGCCTTCTGCTCGCTTGGGGGTAACATATGCACCATATTCACTGCCAAGGGAAAAGACGCGGTGGCATAGTCGGCGGGATAGAAGCCCTGCGGCTGCGGCATGTTGCCGCCGAGTAGACCGCGATGGGGGTAGCCGCCGTTGTCCCCCGGATGCTGCAGCGGCAGACCGGTGAGCCCGTGGCTCATCTGCGCGGACTGCTGGACGGGCTTGATGTTATTGTTGTTCATGGGTATTTCAGGGGTGTTTGCGCCGGTACAGTTCCTACGTAATTGCTCAAGCTTTAGACTCTTCCCATATTTACCACGCACGTACATCAGCAAGCTGTTGTAGGGAATACCGAACATTCGACTAGCCTGCGACGTGGTTAGTTTTTTTTCCCAAACATGTTGCAGGGCCAGGGTTAGTTCGTTATTAGTCCAGGACCGTGGTGGTCCTCCTCGCGGAGCGCTGTGCTGCCCTTTGGGCCTATTAACCGCGAGTGCTCGAGTATTGTGATCTGACCATCTACGTGGCGCGTCACCGTCATTACGATGCTTCTTCGTCTTTTTGGTGGTCGGAGGGCCGAGACTGGGAGTACCGAAGAGATTTTGCAACGCCTCCGGCTTAAAGTTGTCCGTGAGTAGCGAATCCGCGAGGATGCCTCTGTCATACGTGCTGGCATGGTGCGAGAAAAGTCCGCCGCCCAGAGCTGTCACACCGTCCAACGTCGGCGTGAACATCGCCATAGCGCTACGTCGCGGCAGCGACGATTCTTGTTGCTGCTGCTGCTGATACGGATGAGATCTGCTGGAACTATGCGGACTGTCCTCGCGTGGATGGTGGCTTTGGGCCGGCGGCGGTGGCGGCATTTGACTCTGCGGATGCCCGGGTAGCCATTGGCCCGCGAGCTGGCCGAGGCTTGTCAGGTACTCGGGAGGATGCGGTTGCGACAGCGACAACGTCGGCATGGTCGGTAGCGACAGTGCTACAGTCGCCGCTACGGCCGCTGCTACGGCCGCCGGGATGTCCGGTACAGGACCCTCCGAATGATGCAGTAGACTCGTCCCCGTGAGCGGTGAGCCGCGTGGACTGCTCGTCGCTTCGCTGCCCTCCGTCTTCACATGATGCTGATCTAGTCCGCTCGGCGATATGGGTTTTTTCATCGAGAGATTCTCCGCCATGTCCTCATGCAACTGCTGCTGCTGCTGCTGCTGCTGCTGCTGCTGCTGCTGCTGCTGATGCTGATGCTGCTGCTGTTGTTGATGGTTCTGCGCGTTGTTAATCGATTGTTGTTGATGATACTGAGATTGCTGCAGCAATAGCTGCTGTTGCTGCGCCTGGTGCTGACCACCGCTGAGATTAAGAACGCTCGTCAATGGACTCGAGCTGACCGGCGGGGTCAAGCGTCTGCTCAGATCTTGCGGTAGCAATTCGCCGGATCTCCGGCGCGGACGCGCCTGCTTCCGGCGTGGCATTGACGGCGAGCCGCAACTCTCGCGGATACCAAAGTTCATGTGGCCAATGAGCGGCTTGGCCGGATGGTCCCTCGTTGGTTGAAACAGGATAGGTTTCATTTCCCTTGTGCTCTCCAACGCGACGTTTTCGTCCTCCTCGGGTGTGCCATGCCGCGCGACCTCCGGCGTCGGTAGCTCAGCCAGTATCAGATCGCGCGTCGGCGTTGACGCCAACGACGACGGCCTGGGCTCCGTCGACACCGGCCTCGGCTCCGATGAAGACAGCCCACGCACCTGCAGACACTCCGCGGCCTTCATCAGCCCCGGCAATTCCTCCTGTGCGATCTGCACCTCGCCGCGATATATGAAGTGCACCAAAGTGGACAACTCGTGATGCGAGAAGTCCTTCAGCACGATCACGGGGTGCTTGCACGGATTTTCTGCGAATATCCTCTCGAAGAAAGGACTGTAACAGGAAAAGCGACTTCGTACGATTAGGATTACGTCACTCTTCCTAAATTTAATTCAAAAAAAAAAAAAACTATTTTTTTCCGTTTTGATTGATCCACATTGATTTTCGCTAACTACGTTACGGCACAATCGCTCGGGAAAATTTTGCACCACGCTATTTGCAACGTTACATGCGTCCCGGCGTGAAACGTTGCGTGTCTTCGCTCAGTAAGATAGAACGATGGCCAGAAACCGCGGGCAAAAAGCCACCGCAAGGATTAGCGCTCCTTCCCGATCGAGCGACGGGCGAATCAATCAGATGGTACAAGACTTTCGCTCGTTGTCAACTTTACGTCACACGTCTCGCGCAAAGCGAGAAGAGCGTTGCGGTAACGTGTAGACGGTATACGGCACTTAGTCGCCCGGTAAACCACGAAGGTAAGAAGCGACGAAGAAATTTTTCTTCAGATAAGAGAGACCTGCCGAGCGCAAGAACCACTCTCGGTTTCAGTGCGCATCGCTTCTTTAAGATACACTATACACTTCCGCCGATCAATAAAACTCGACTGATCGTTTTCAATCGAGGCGAGGAATCGCTAGAGGGGCAAGTAGTGTAGGAAGTTACTGTCACGAGATACATGGGCAAAGGCGGAGAGTTTAGAAAGCTTTAAACCTTTGCCGTCGAACAAATATTTCTTATTCTGTAAGCGTTCTTTTTTTTTTATCGATATCGAAACGAGGCATTTCACTTAGAATAACGTGAGTGCAGTGTATCACTATTGGTCTCATAAATATGTTGCGTAAACATTTTTCTTTGTCGCTTCTAAATAATAAAAGCAACTCATGAATTCTGCAGAACTGCAAAATAAAAATAATTGTTTTAAATGTTAATTATATAAATCAGTAATTTCTCATTGATTTGATTTAATCATTGAAAATAAAGATTTAGTCAATTGTCACAAATAAAGAAAAACAGCCTTATTTGGTATTAAATCGAATCTTGCAATTAGTGCCTAATAATATTTTTACGTAAATTTTAAATACGTTTTTCAGTTTTATAAAGTGCGCGCCGACTACTGTTGGACTTGAAACGCAATCCTAAACTAAAGCTGGTTTAGTGATATCGCAAATAAAATTGATCGTCAATTAAATCGTCAATTTAATAGTAATAATGCTAATATGCATCTTAAAACATTGCAAAGAATTTATTGCGCAAAATATCACCCCAATCAAGATTCAAATCTGAACATCCCTTACTACCCGGAACAAGTATTTCTATAAATTCGACCACTGACATGGGAATACAACTGTCCTTTTCTAATTTTAATATGCTTTGGATTTGTCAAAATACAGATAAAAATAAAAGACACGTACTTTTTTATAAGTGCTTTCTCCCTTTCTTAAAAAGAATAATCATTATTTTCTTCCAAAGCTAATTGTCTAAACTATAAAAGACAATTTCATAACAAAATTTTTAATAAAAGTACTCCTGAATAGTTTCAAGAGAATAGTTTCTTTATAATAATTAAAAAATTTCTTTCTTTAATTTTATAAAAATATTTTTAAGGATATTTTAATTTTTATTTTCATGTAAAGATTTGTTAATTTTTTATTATTATAAAATCCGCCTGAAACTCTTTGATTTTTATTAAACACTTTTTTTTATTTTTTATAATTTAAACAATATTTCGTTTCGATTTTTTTTTTCATAAGAAGATTTCATCGTCTTAACGTGCGAGGAGGCAGTTATAAAAAATATATATTTCTTATTTTTATCTATATATTTTAACAAAACTTATTAAAAGGAGGGGAGCACTTAATTATATTTTCTTGTAAGATATGTGGTGATATTTATCGCAATAATTAATAAATAATGAGAGAATGTCATTTTCAAATGACGTGAATAAGTAATAATAAGTGAAAATGGAACATAATGATCCATTTTCACTTGTTGTTTGGTAAATCATGTTAAAAGTGAAAAAAAAAAGATTAGAGTAAGATTCAGAAAAATTATTCAAAAAAATTCAGCGAAAAGAAACTCTACTTTTAGGACTTACCTGCAGGCACTGAGGACAACTTTGTGTGCCTTGACGCTGCTGTCGGCGCAGATCAGGGTCACGTCGACGAGCATTTCTGCTTGCAGCAGCTCCTCGAACGCCCGTTGTATGTGGGCGAGATGGTTGTGCCATCGTAAGGAATAGTGCGATTGCAGAGCCATTCTGTCAGGACTGTTCCCGACGCTCGACATTTTTCTTCCGCCGCTACCGCCGGAAGCCGGTGACTTAGCAGAGCCGCCACCTTGTCCCACCCCGTTCTCTCTCGTGCGTCTTTGTGGTTCTGCGCGAGTCTACCTTTTCCATGCACGCTCGCACGTGACCACGTACGTTATTACAATAGCAGCTACTTCTTTGTTCCCCTTCTCCTCCGACGCCCTTACCGCCTACTCTGCGCTTTGCCGTTTTTCTGAAATTTGAAAACGTGGAAGCGATGGTTAGAATTAAAGGTCGTCTTATATATATGTAAAGGGATATAGACAGAGAATAGGGGAAGAAGCAGTAAGGAAGAAATAGTAAGGAGTAAGGAATAAGGAGGTAAAAGGAGAGGTATTGAAACGCGTCATCCCGAAGGTCATGGGAGGTAGTTTCCAAGTGACGTGCTCTTCGACTTTTCTCGCCGTTTGTCGAAGTTTCGGAGGATCCAAGGAAGGGTGTGCGCCCGCGCCGATATCAAGCCGGGCAATTAGAAAGTTTTTACAATAACGTGCTCGAGATACGGCAAGAACGTTGAAGTCAACGTGTTCCGTACGGATGCTGCTTCCGAACGGCGCGTGTCAATTTTAATCTGGGATTACACTTTTAACTTGCATTACTTTTCTATTTCTCACACGTTCCATGACTGTGTCCCAACAGGTCAGCGCAAAGTTAAAATTACAGCGACTTTTTATGGCCCATGTGGCCCGCAACCGGCCATTTCATTTTCCACATATATGTAGTCAACCAATTCAATCATGGATCAAAGAATCATTGGACGAAGCATACACTTCCGATTGGAATAAAAGGAGTACGAATTTAGCGATAAAAAGAAATCTCCCTCAGGCGCAAATCGTGCGAGTCGTTTCGACTAACTCGGAATCATTCGAATTACTTGTCTCGTGATTTTCTTGTGTAGCTGTGTGATGACAGCTGTATATACAATATTCTCACGTAGAGCCGAATATATCCGAAGCGTGTGTAAGCGAACATTTAGCCAAAGCGCGTCATCATTAACTCAGAGGTACTCCGTCCAGAGATTCTTTCCTAAAGGTTTATTTTTTTTGGTTACCAAGTATGGTACCAAATTTGGTTACCAAATACATATATCAAAATCTATCCGGAGAGACGTTTTTCGAATCGACACGTGGAAACACGCGAGGACATACCTTGCAGTACTGAAAGTTATCAATTATTATTATCAATCGCGACCACGCGTTTACGATTTCCAAACAAATAGGTCTCGGAATGCGAATCTCGGTTTCCATAAATATGGACTTTTTTATTTTCTTTCTTTAAAAAAAAATTTATATATAAAATGCAAGTAAAGACAGAATAAAACATTACGAAACCACCGGTAGAAGAAAACAGTTTCAATCTAAGTCCCGTATGGAATCTAACTGACACCCGTCTTTCGGATAAGAAGAGCTAACGGCCGTGTCGGGAATGCGATTTTGCAAAGATTGCGAGCTGCGTTATGCTGGCATTACCGTCGCTGAGACAGACGATCGTCGGATATACGTGCTGTTCCCGGGATGGCACACGCGTTAATTATTTATCCCGGCCGAATACGCGATAATTACGGAATCGCACTTCGGGCGATTCACCCGCCAAGTATTTGGCAGCATCGGCACTCGTTTCATCGACGGTCGGGTGTGTTTGGCTACAAATAATTTCGTGTGGTTTGATAAAAAGGAGTAATCTAAAAAAAAAAGGGCATGCGTGGCGATCACGATTAGGTCGCACACTCTCTGACGTCGCCTAACGTTCATTGCGTCGGAGAGACGGTTTCCGAATCGACGCGTGAAAACACGCGAGGACACACGTTGCGGTACCAAAAGTTATCAATCGCGACCACACGTTTGCGATTTCCAACGGAATGAGAACTAATAAAGTTACTAATAAATTTTATAATTTTCTTGGAGGCTAAAGTATATCCATGCGTCTGATCGCTGACTGACAATGTACCCGTCCAATTCTTGGAAAGTTGCTAGAAGACGCTAATCCGCGAGAGTAACCCGTCTCTATCAATCATCCGTTAAATTGCAACGATTCGTAAACTTGTCGAGAAGGCACGTCACACGGACACGAGCGAAGTCTGTGTTCTTTTTTTTTGTTTTTTTCCCTTTATTCGTAACGCTTGTATATAAATGTACAACTTTAAATTAGGTCGATGGGGCCATAATGAACTGTACTTAACGAAATTGCAAATTTATTTTTAATTAGTTCGTGCACTGACTCCTTTCCCCCTTCTCCTCCCTCTTCTCTCTTTCTCTCTCTCCTCACCCCTCTACGTCAATAAAACACACTATTTAACATACAGATAAGTATGTTTTGCACGCAATTCTAACGGAATGGATGACCCTCGAATTTCTATACGTTTCTCTAGTTGTCTGTACATGACAGGAATTGAAACGAATGACGTAGCGTTCGTGCGTTTATTTTATAATTAAAACGTAATTAATGGCAAAAGGCGGCAGCACACGTGCGTAGGCGCACGACGTGACCTGGAACGAGCGTACACCTCTTCAACGTCATTCGCACATATGCGACAGCTTCGATTATAAACTGCATCCGATTAAAAACCCACCCACAGATATCGCTCCGATAAATCACTCTAATCGCAATTACGCTAGCGATAATACAATAACGATAAAAATAATAGAATCGCGCGGGGGAGGGATAAAGAAAACGCGAGAGCACACCGCATGTGAAATAAGAGAATCCTCCCGCTCAATTTGCGTTCGAAAGAGCTTCTACGTGAAACGAATATCCCGACAGCACCGCGTGACTTTAAAAAATCTCGGAACATAGAATCGCGCGCGCGCGGTATCGAATGGAATAGAGGAGTTTCACTTACGCCCTGCGCGTTGTCAATCATCTACTGCCAGAGTCGCTGCCATTATCGATGCTAAATGAGCAATTAATAAAAGCGTTCTTTATCAGCCGGATAATTAATTGCCAAGCTGACGGCATTCTTGCGATCGTAAATAATTCCTCTCGCAGAAGAGATCGAGATATGCACACAACGGACTACGAATAACAAACAATAACGAAATGCAAATAACGCATGAGTCCTAATGTGAATGTCACGCGGCAGGACCAAGTAAATTGAGCTGACTTCTCGACCTACTGCTAAATCATGACGGCGAGCGCAAAATCGGCGAAAGCGGCGCTCAAAAACCCGTCGTTTCGCTTTGACAAGAAGTACCTCACGCGAGAGAAATACTTTTCTCTCTCTCTCTCTCTCCGGCCGTTCGCGATTCACACGGAGAGCATGGCTCTCCCAGGGAGCCGCCGGGCCGGGATACGCCACTGTGCGCCATCGAAAACTCTCCGCAAGTTTGTTGTCAAACTCGCACGTGTTCGGAAAAAGCGCGGATTTACGTCGACCAGTTACTCTTCCGCGTCCTCCTCTGTTTGCCCGGGCTTTATTTTCCTTTTTCATTTCCGCGTCCGCGTCTCGAGGAGACGCGTTGTACGTTGCACGCGGACGAACTATTAGTCATAACGATGCGTAACATCCGAAACTTCTCGTCGGACGCGAGACGAACAATTTATGCGGAAAAGAGCAGGATTTAATGTCAATTCGCGCGGGATCGCGATGGCATATATGGAAATTCAAAATTCTCGTAACAGAAATGCACACTCGATGAGATGATAGCCGCTCGAGAAGATCGGATTCTCATTCTCGAAGTCCTAACTTCGGTAACCAAGAGATACACATGTGAGAAAATTAATTGTCGCATCTCATATTACTATCGATCCTGAGCGAATCATTATCCAACTGTAGACCTGACAAAAACAGGAAGCAAGTAACGAGTCTACATTGGGGAAACTGTAATTACAGAAGATTAAACGAATTTACGACATTTAATTTGTATATCCTCTTCAAACGTATAGATTTTTCCATATTTTCCGTCTATATTTTAAAACTTTTCTCTTGAAATTTTTTTTGTTTCAAACGTAGAGGATATATTTCTTTATGTTCCCTATATATGGTCAAAACGTGTCTCTGTCGTTACACTCCGCCACAAAATATTTCTCAACGTATCGCATATTGTAGTTCCGTTGAATTTGACAAGAATATAACGATAATTACTTATATTTTTATTACTGCGTTTCCCAAAAAGCGACAAAATAGACCTCGTTAAATGTAATACAAGAAGCATAATTCAACGCAAGCGTTCATTGAATAAAAAAAAATCACATAAACAAATGCATAATTTTTTTTTCTTTCAAACTCGCTCTTCCTTGTCAGAATTCATGCACGTTACGCTTGAAAATTTATGTAGACTACTTTACAATTTACCGATAACATCGTAAACGTCCATTTAAAATTGACTCATGGCTCGCAATCATAAATACCAGGTACGCAACGAAGCTCGGATGCGATCATCACACAAATCCAAACAATAGATTCTGCTATAGTTGAGGATTAAAGCACCGGTCTCGCATGACTGGTTCGATCTTCACTCGGAACTCTTAAGGTGGATCCACATTATCGAGCTAAATCTCGAGTTGAAGCTAAAGACAAGCTTCGAGAAATCGAACTTCTTCACAGGTGTGCGTTCAAAATTCTATCGAACATCGTGAGCGTCGCGTGCATTTCCACAATCCCCACATTGTAACTGGGCAATCGTTTTCTCGTTTAACTCGATGCTCGGCTCGTATTGTCCAATGCGTAATCTTCCTGCGCCCTTTGATGCGACAACGAAATATCGCCGTGGATGAAACACTGTAAGTCGGGCCACTTCATCGGAGCCGCGAGACGTCCGATTTCATAATGTGGACGCATATTAGACTCGCGATCGAGGTTCAGCTTCAAAATTAGCTCGATAATGTGGACCAACCTTTACAGATCTTCACGATTAAATGTCATGAGTTGGATCCCTTTGGCGGGTAGGGCACACATCCTCTTCGTTAATACAACGCGTTCGGTTTCAAATTAGAGAATAGAATTCTCCAAGTCAGTGGGCATGGAATTTGCGAAAAGCGTCGTTCCTCCATGGCACAAGCAACACATCCGACATTCGAAAAACTATTTATTACTCGTTGAAATCATAGAGCTCACGCCGTGTTCGCCGATTTTTTATTCGTCGGGCAGAGAGAATGCAATTTCAAAGTCGGAAAAACACAGGCGGAAGAACAATGCACAAGTTCAACGCGATCTAATATGTTTTTAAGATCTGGCCACTCGCGTCACAATCCGGAGCACGCAGGAACACACGACGGGATCCATCTTCAGCGTCACATTCGCTCGTCCCAAACAATACCTTCGAAGGTCATCTTCGAAGCCTCATGCATTCTCGCAGAATTCCGGAGCCAGGACGGGGGTCCGGGAAGTCCGCGCGAGCGGGACGATCCAATTGACAACGACGCGGGAATTTTGCGCGGGAAGACTGTGAATGGAAAGACGTTTCGTGGAACAATGAACACGTTCCTATTGTGTGACTATATATGCGTGCTGGAGCAAGAGTTAAAGATGAAACGAAGAAAAGGGAAGATTAATGAATAAGGAGAACCGAGAAAAACGGGAATTTTCCTCACGGCACACACTCTGCAGCTCAGGGCGTTAATTAAAGAGAAAGAATCGCATCAAGAGAGAGTTGCAGAAGAAACATATCGCGATGTAAGAGAGACAAATACGTGTAACAAAGAGATACGTAGTTTCTAGGTAAAGATAATTTTTTTATATGTTGTAGAAATCTAAATGAGATCTTCGTGTTGTTTTGTGCTCTGTACAAAAAGATGGCAAAATACGAAACTTGCAAAAGTCCAATCCACTAATATCGCATTAGTCTCACGCACACAACTGGTAAGCAATGACGCGTTGTTGCGACGCTAAAGGAATTCTTTAAACATATCACAGCGAAAGCGAGACGAGGAAAGAGAATATACGAAAAGGGGAGCACTGCGCCTTTAAACGATCAGCTGATTCTTCACTGTCACCCACCGTATAGCGAAGAGATCACAAAAGGGTACGAGGAGAACCACCGGCGTCGACGTCGGCGACGGTGGTGCGTCTCACGTGGCGATTTTCCCAAAAGTATTTTGGCGCACACACGTGCGCGACACGTTTCTTTTTGGGAGGGAGGGGGGACACCGCACCAAAACAAATCGGTATAACGCAAATTGCAAGCACTTTCTCGACGAGAGCAAGAGAGAAATCTCGACGTCAACTCTCGCCCGCGTGTACTGCCGAGTAAACACCGCGCGGGTAAACACTGGGCTTTCGAGTTTCACAAAGTCGCTCCGGGACACCACAGGGGGCGAGAATTCACTCCGCGGCACGCGGAGGATACGAGGAAAGAGGATTGCGGATGGTGGTCCGAGGGTTGACACGCGTATCTCGCGGCCACGATGAGATCACGCAGGAGACGCCAGGAGGAAGCGCGTATGTGCGCGCCGCAGCGCGCGCGAGGGGGTGGTCGAGAGAGAACTGACCGTGTCGTGCGGAATTGCGTGTGCCACACACAGAGCGGCGTCGGCGACGGCCGGTGAGTGAATGCGCCGTGACGTGAAGGCGCCCCTCCTAAGATTCTCGTCCCTCTCTTAAGCCTCCATACATACCCCATCATCCCTCCTTCTCGCCGCTTCTTCGTCCAAGTTAGCGCGCCTCTTTCTTCATGGAGTTGCTCGCACTCGCTCGCGCTCGCAGCTTTCAACCCTATCTTCCCTCTCGCTCTACTTCTCCCACCTTTCGTTCTCTCACTCATGTGCGAATCACTCTCCTTCCTTTCCCCACTCTTCCATCTCGGTTTCTCTACCGTTATCCCCTCCTACTTGTTCGAACTTGGTTGCTCACTCTCTCTCTCTCTCTCTCTCTCTCTCTCTCTCGCTCTTTCGTTCTCGATCTCTTTCTCTCTCGCTCTTCCTCTCTCCACCCTCGACGTTTATTTCGTGCCGTTTCAACCAACGTCGCGGACCGCGAACTGCTACCCTTTCCTTGCTTTCTACTTTGAGAAAAGCCACCGTCCGAATGCGAATGTGCATTCTTCATGCTTTAACCGGTCTTACTTAAGTCGGTGGTACTGTAGCCTATTTTAGTGGGCTAGAGATCCATAAGGAGCCAAAAAGAAAAAGAACTAGTCTTAGTGTTTTATTTGAATATATCTATCGTTGCGATGTTGGAAAGTTTGAGCCATCTTTTTTGAGCGTGCCCTTTAATACATCCGACGTTCATAGATTGATATTCATGATTTATAAGATTTTTTTCGTGTTACAAGCACCTAATTTTTTGCGACATTGCAAGAAAGTTTAGATTTGTTTAGAAGTTTGAAGATGCATGTCTTGATCCATATAATTCAAATGTAAAAAATTATGATAACAAACTTTTTAATATTTTTGATACTTCTGCATTCACTTAAATATATGTGTAAATATTTACAATTAAATAAATTCATTTGTAAATAGCTTTATAGTATATTAAATAGATTGATTCATAATTTTGTTCAAGATCATACGTGCATCGTTTCTTACATTTATTAACCAGGAGTTGCTTAAAATTTTACATTTTTCAAGAAAAAGATTATTTCTTTCCGCGATTTTATTGAAAATTGATTCAAATACGATAGTTGATATCAATTACAACTGTCTTGATTGACATCTATTAACATTAACATTAACATTAATATATTTTGCACGACTGCATTGCTTCCTTTTTAGGAAGCTTTGCTCTTTTTTTAGTCAACAATTCTTACAATTAGATACAAATAACTATATATACATACTTTTAGGACGACGACATTATTTTTACACGCAGCTAATTCTTTTTAACGCCTCTGTTAAAAAATATTTAAAATAAAAAAATTGTATGTTGCCATAATAATAGAAAATTTTCATTCCTCAAAACTTATTCTTATCGCTGCAATAGAATGCACTAAAATTTTCTCGCTTTCCAAACTTCAGGGTTCGTATTCAGAATATACTTTTTAAAGATAAATATGTGCTTTTACCTCTAAAAGTCTTTAGCATTATACGTAACGTAAACTATAGCGTGTTAGCGCTCTACGATTTGAGAAATACTTGCACCGATAATGCGGACTGCGGAGCGGCACACGGATTCGACACGCTCGCCGCATGCGGCGAAATCAGCCTATGACTTATACGCGAACTTATTACATTATGGCGACATGAATAATATATATATTATTATCGCGACATATAATTTTTTTTAATTTTAAATACCGTTTAACAGAAATGTGCACAAAGAGTTGGCCGCCCGTGTAAAAATAATTTCACTCCATCCCAAAAGTATGCATACATAGTTATTTGCATTTAAGAATCATCAACTAAGAAAAAGAGACAAGAAAGCAATTATGCAAGATATATGTTAATAAATGTCAAGGAAGACAAGTTTAATGGATTCTGTCAATATTGAGAAAGCTACAATTTTATTGTATTTATAGTACGTTTAAGTGTACAATTCAAAATGAAAAGTATATATCGTATTCTTTGGGTGACAATGACAACGATGACAACAATAATGACGACATTTCTTGAACGTAAATTTGCTGATTCGAACTTTGTAATATTTTCACTCATACGATATGTAGAAAAAAGATAACACTTTTTTTATATAATTCAAACCCAATTAAATCTATTAAGAACTCAATTGGCCCAGCAGTTTTTGAGATACGATATTTTAGGTATCCGCGAGATACGCCTTTTCGGAAGAGGCTAAAATTTAAATTGTAGTAATTGTTTCTTAGCCTGTTAACTGTTACTATTTCTTGTCTATTCAGCGAAATTTTATAATACCATTGTTCTCAACGGATAATATAACACGTATTGCGACCTTTTAATTCTAAAAAGTTCTTCTAAACTGATGATTCGAGCATAGATATGGTCACGAGTCTGTTTCGTCGCATACGGCGAGTCGAATGATTGTCCATACGCTACTCGCGCTACTCGGCGCGAACATTTCTCAAATCTTAAGTCGTAGCTCTGTTTTTTGTAATTGTATACTCGATATATTTAAAAAGAAATACATATATATTTGAAGTTTGGAAGGCGAGAAAATTTTAGTGCAGTTCAGTGCAGCGACAAAGAATAAGTTCTAAGGAATGAAAATTTTTTATTTCGTTTTAATCCATTCAATATATATTTATTCATTTCATCAATTTCATTTTAAATATATTTCAATTATTTATAACTAAATGAATTAAATAGTTTAGAGATTTTCACCTTCGCGAGCGGTCAAAACTAGAGATCAAGACTAAAGGTTCTTTGTAATCAAATATTATTTTAGATTCTTCTTATATATATCAAAATATTCAAAGGATTGAAGTTAATCTTGATATAATTTTATTATTGAAATAAAAAAATTGTTAATTATCTCAGATTAATTCAATAATAATATGAATTAATAATGTATAATAATGTATAAGAATAGCATCAGTATGCAGTTATACTTATATTTTCCAGGAATTTATAGATATAATAAAACTTTTGCATACAGCGTATTATAAAGAATAAATGGTATATAAGTTACATCTTGTTACATTTATGTTCAGAAAAATATTCATAAAAAGTTATATATTATATTTTCTCAATTTAACTCTTTGAGATGCGTTATGTCTCCATGTGTTTTTTTTCCTTCTAAATAAAATTAATTCGCAAAATTGTTCGATATGTCGCAAAAATCAATTCAATTCTAACAGCATTAGATTCTTTGAACTGTGTCGTACAGTGGAATGAAAATAAATCAGTTATCGTCCAACATGTAAGGCTATATAGGAATATTCTTGTAATTCAACATGGGATTAAAGGTATAGCGCGAACATCGCATTATCTACACACATAAAATTTTATTTATTAAGCGTATCGACATTTCTTTAGAATGATAATTTCGCCGAACAGATATATAGGAGTGAACGTTTTGTCACTCCTTATTTTTGCCGATATTAAACAATTTCATAACTGACAATTAAAAAGGCAATTGTAAAATATTCATATGCGAGAAGATCCCGGATCATAATAATCTTTATTCATTTTAACTAAAATCCGCACAAAATCATCATGCAAAAATGTATACCTGAGACTTTCCCACTTCAAGCCGACTGTAGAATCCCAGTTCGGACCGGCTCAGGGCTATGTTGCCGGCTCGCTAGTGCTGCCGGCTATTGTTCCGTATTCCACCGATGGCCCTTTTCTGTGCTCTTACGAGTTTATTGATTTCGTGTCTATGAACAATTCGCATTGCCAAACTGATCGAAGGTGGATCGACGGTAAAACTGCTATAAAACGCCAATGCAAAATATGATGAGGAGATCGACGACAAGGTCGAGCGTTCAGTGCTGTTGGTGAACTAGATTCGTGTTGATATCAGCTTCGAAATAAATTCCACGAAATATTTGAATATGTGACAACAGTAGCATAATTATAAATTTCATAAATTATAAACGAAACAGTCCATCCTATTTTGTTTCACTTGTAAAATTAAAAGAAAGAGTGAGACAAACATTTTAACAGTTCATCTTGTTGACTATTAAAACAACTGTAACTTTTTTTCACTTTATTTGATTTTGCATTTTTAAAGTTCCTTTCTACTAATTTTATTTTTTAATTTTATTCGTTAGAAAACGTTTTTTTTTTTAAATATCGCGGGCTCTCTATTGCTTACTCAATTAATATTATGATAATTGTCTTTCGTAATTTTGAGATAAAGCGCCAGTTTAGGAAATAACTTAGGGAAGTCTTCAAAAATCCCCACCAATCTCATGTTGAACCATACGAAATGGAATTTAAATCTTTTTTGAAGATTTTTGGTCCCACTCTCACGTAGCCATTCTTATGTTCGTACCGATCGTTGCTTCTCGCAGAATAAATCATCAGGCGTAAACACACACATGTGACACAATTGGCACGAAGGGACACACACATACACACGCGTTTACGCGATTAAATTATTGCCCGTCTGCGGGATGACGTTCTGTCCACAGGACCATCGCACGAAGACGCATTCTTCATCATCATGTCCTATCAGGCTAGCACGATTTTCCTATCGGTCGCGCACCCTCTCGCACGTGTGTCAACTATTTCACTTACGGAAGTGTATCCTTTTAACAGCTCGCGATATGGAGAACGCGAATTCCGTGCGCGTTATTCCGCAGGTGGCAGCCGCAGGTGGCCGCAGCCGTGTGTGATCGTGTACGCACACATTGATACACGCGGCGGGAAAGTGTGCGGTCGAACGGACAACCCGGCTCTCAAAGCAGTCGAGTTGTGACTGGCCTGCCGCAGAAAGTGGAGAACGAGACGAAGAGTCCCACCTCTTGTGCCACCTCCAGTCGGAGGGTACCAGCCCACTGGATACTCCCGGACCTCCTTCGCTCGCTGACTCGATCTTTCTCTCTCTATCTGTCTCTCTCCTTCCTTCTCTCTCTCTATCTATCTGGTTTAGGTTTCACTGTGTTTTTTCGATGCGCGAGTACAACCGGTCGAGTACATCGTATGAAAATATGCGTGTGTTTCACCCTTTCCTCTTACCTGTTTCTTTTCTTTTATTTCTCCCTTTTCCTTTACATCCCTCCCTCCCTCCCTCCTTCCCTCCCTCTCTCTTCTCTTGTCCTCTTCTCTCTCTTCTTTTATCTTCTTTCCTCTCTTCTCTTGTCCTCTTCTCTCTCTTCTTTTATCTTCTTTCCTCTCTTTTTTTTCTCTTCTCTCTCTCTCTTCTTTTTCTCTTCTCTCTTGCTCAATCTCTTCAATTCTATCCTCTTCCTTTATTGTATGAAACTGATTTTCCTCTTGCGTTTACGTTACATGTAACAATTAGCTACGCACTGGCAGGTTTCCATTATGGAATTTTCCACGATACCTGACAGGTATGCACCCTCGGTTCACGGTTTCAGCTCCATTGATTCTTTCTTCTTTATATGGTGAAATCTTCGAGGGAGACACGTATGATTAGAAGGACACACGTACTTGTGTGTTATACGAATCTTCAGGGTGGGTGACCCTCCCCACCGCCCATCGTGTTTCGCTATAGTTGGCACCGAGAGACCGTTCCGGTCTTTAAGTTACGACTGGCTATAATCAGTCCCTCGTTAAGCTGCTGCTCAAGGTCGCATGACAGATAACGTACCGCCGCAAACGACTACGATAAACTTTCGGACTAAGTTCGTTTAACAGTGGATGTTGCTTAGCGAATGAGAAGCTAAGACGAATCTTAGGAATGTTTGCATTCGGTTGTGCGTATACGTATACACGTATATACGCGCTCGTGTATACGCGTGGCTTTGCACTTTGACACTTGTAATTAAAATCAACGATTCAATGGACACGATGGAAGCAAAAATATCGGAAGATTCAGGATCATGACTTTAAGTTTTATCGTGAAAGCTGTAATCAGTAAAGAAGATAAAAATAAAAGGAAAAAAAGTATATCTTTGTACTTTAACGTTTATTATTAACATAAAATAAAATTTTTTTAGTAATCTATATCCTGAACGGAAGATTTTTATTTCGGTTCATTTCATGCTTATTTTTTGCTGTATTTCAAATAACACAAAGATAAAAGAACAACACGTTTCAACAATGACGTTTTCTTCTTCTTTTCATCCTTGACACTTTAGACTTCTGTATAAAATTGGATACACATGTTATGAACCCGTATGTTATGTGAATTCAGAATGCTGCAGTATATTTTTAATGTTAATTTTACAACTTATTACCTTTACTTTCCTCCTATTACCATCTGTATATATAAACCGAAAACACTTTGCATATACTTTATAAGGTATATTGTAAATTCTGGAGAGATCTATATCAATTTTGCCGAACACTTATATTTTATTAAAAACATATTTTATTGGAGAATGTATTTTAATGTTAAAAATTTACTTAAAATTGTAGGAAGTGCATTGAAGTCTCCTAATTTTTTACTCGGAAATGGGAGCAGATAGAAACATAAACGACGATTTAAAAGACGCGAGCATTCGTTAGGAATGAATGAAAAAATGGTTATATCATAGAACGTCCGTGGCACCGGCTTAAAGCGTTTTTTAGACACTGAAATAGGCGATGTTCTCAGAACAGCGTGTTATCATTCGTTTTCTATACTTGTGTGGAAGATGTCATGGACGTGAAAAACGTGCTTTTGTGGGTGCGACGTGAATTAAAAAACCAGACCACACTCGATTTCAATGTCTAATGTACTTCCAACTTCGACTGGCACCACTGGTGCTCTATGAGCCAAACGATGTTGATCGTATTGTATAAAGAAAGGGTAACGGCAGGAGATTACAAAAATCTTTCCCAAAAGTCAAAGATCAGACAACAAAAATGGAACACAAGATGTCTAAAAAAATCTCATTTAGATATCTTTTATATAGACGTCATATATTACAAACGTCTTAAAAACGTCTGTCATACATTTTGAAACATACTTGTTATTGTTAATTCTCAGGAGATATACCCTTCGGAGGATTATTTTTAACCCATAGAGATTGTGTTGAATAATCAAAAAGTCATTATGCGTATACATATAATTCACAAAACAGTAGTAAAAAGTAGCAATTTTCGAATTCGATTTTTTATAAATACGCGATGTAAAGAGGATGTACACAAATAATCTTTGAAAACTAATATCCATTGGGTTTCAAGTGGCTCATCCACGAATTAATATGTATAGTGCTTCATTCTTTGAGAGATCGAATTGGCCAGTATTCAATATATCGAATAATGGTGAATGTTTTCGCGAATACAATGATTATTAACTTTTTTGAATACATCATTGGAAAAAATTGAAAGTTGATATAATTTCGTTTGCTATAGCACCACCAAGAGAAATTGCGTTCCATTTATTAGCTATTTGTTCGTTTAGCGTTTACGAGTTAAGGAATTTTGCCATATTGAATTAGGTCATAAATATGAATATTATATTACCATACCGTGTGTATGTTATATACGGTAAGATTAACCCCGGTGTTAACTGCTCAACAGAGTGGAAAAGGGTTTCAGATATGAGCAGGTAATCGAGAAAGGATTGTTCCAATATATCCACGGGATCCCTTTCTTGCATGCTGATAATCGTATAAGTCCAAGAAGTCCATCGGTTCGGAAGAAAAATGTCTTTCAGTATGTTGAGAAACATCGTAGGGGAATATGTCGATATTTTCGATCGCGTGAGAATGCAGATTCTCATTGCAGTTTTTTTCTTACAAAAATAAATTCTCTGAGTTACGATTAAATATTGCAGCAAATCGCGACTTTTGCAGACACGTGTGAAAGAGTGAAAAAAATTGCTCGTTTTTGAACTCTCGATTTTAGAACTAAACTGTGTGTTAAATACCTTGTAATGAGACATTAATCACAGAGAAGTTTCAAGTTAAGGTGACAATTGTATCAGAGCTGAAGGGAGAGGGGGAGGGTGGAATCAAAGTTCATTATCGAATTATCACAGGCTTGCGAGGTCCGGTATTTTAAGAAGGTTGATCCAGCCGATGAAGGCAAGACCGCAGTTGATCCAGCCGATGGAGGCAAGATCGCAGTTGCTCACAGTTTTACGTAAATGAGATTCGTTTTGAATGTAAAAAAATCGGGTTTTTGCGCAAAGAGTCGTAATACGTGACTCTCCCTTTAACTATGATAACAATTGTCACCTCAACCTGAAACTTCTCTGTGATTAATGTCTTATTACACCTACGGGATATAGATCTATGAACAAACACTGAACATTCGTTGTTGTTATTTATTGCACAAGTTATACAGCAAACGATTTAATCGAATGCTATTCAAATGCGATCAAAAAAAGGAATGAACGGCTTACAAACACGAACATAAATTCACAATAATTACTCGTTTACAAGCACTGTTCAATTTATTCGTTAACAATGTATACTCGTTTCTCTTTTGATATTATCACTCATAGAGTGAACTTGTAAAGTCAGATATGCACTTATGAACGAACACCGAACGTACAATAAACATGAATATTCGAATATTCGTTATTTGTTTAATGTTCGTTCTATGAGTGTATGCTTAGCTTCACAAGTTTGCTGTAAGAGCGATACGTTTAAAAGGAAAGCAACGAAAGTGAGACGGCATGTTCAGTTTTCGTAAATGAATTTTGAGAGCTGTTCACGAATTTTTCATACGCATTATTCGCAAACGAATTGAGTAGTACTTATACGAACGAGTAATATTTGCGAATTGTCTTCACCTACACAGTTCACGAAATATCTTTCGATGAATACTTATGTTCAACGTTGCAACGAGTGTATGCATCGAACTTTCCATTCAAACCGTTTAATATCTTCACTATTACCCTTATAAAATTTTTAAAATTATGTATTGATGCGCTTATAATTATTATATATAATACGGTTATTATATCACGAGAGCATTGTTACAGTTTTCTTAATAATATAATTTTTGATAATAAAATATTATAGTTAATAATGTTATTAATGTTACAGTTAATAATGTTATATTTTTGATAATAAATTAGTTAATAAAAAATAGTTTTATAAATATTATACATATTATATAAACAAATATAAGCAGAAACACTTAATCTGGACAACTGGACACAGGGCGCATGCGATCCACGCGACCTAAACGGAAAGTTACTGAAAATCGGTCTGTCAAGGAACGTGTTAAATAACATTGCAGATAGCCCTGAAAAGTTTACGATAGCAATTTAATTACTAATTAGAGATTTATTAAACACAGATAAAAATTTCATCTCGTCAACATTCATTATAGTTTATTAAAACAAAATAAGCACGGATCTTTGTTATAATTATCAAGAAACTACCAAAATTATTCTCTATCGATATAGATCTGCTGGAAATATGTAAGCCATTTATAAACCACTCCTTTTTACAACTAATACAATTAGCGTTATTGGCATATTAGCTACTTTATTGGCATATTAATAGTATAGATAGCAAAGATACACTAAAATAAGAATATTGATTAATAAGTAAATGTCGGAGTTATACCGCGATATACTTCTTTAAAGGGCGTGATTATTTCGATAGATTGCGTTCGCATTGCTAGAACTGAATAAAATCTCACGAATGTGCAAATCCCACGAGTGTCTGTATTCTACGTGCCTATAAGGACGTTCAGTGCAAGTGGCACTAAACGTCCTTAAAACCTTATTGTATATTATCACTGTTTTTTATTGCATACAATACATGACGTCACGTGCATTTTGCACGGGAGAAAGTCGACGTGGAACGATATTTCTTCGTAATGATCTCAATGTACTATGTTTTCCAGCGCGGACGTAATACCGGTAAGAACATTAAGAGTTGATGAAAATTAGCGAGAATTATAAATACACGCACACAGTAATATCTTCCGGAGTCCGCGCGTAAGCCGCTTATTGCACAAACAATTGTAAAGGCGGGATTCGTATTGTTAACAAATTCCCTTTTACCGGATGGTTCATAATGACGTGAAAGCGCTTTTTAACTGCCATGCGAAACGCAATATAAGGAAATTTTGCCGACTAGTGCCCGATTCTTCGCCGACATCGAGCATCTCATATTCGCTTATAAACAAAAGAAAAGATTTTATTATATTATTATAAAAAATAATATTATTTATGATATTATTATAAGAAATAAAAAAACATGAATAAAACATCCTAATTTTGGGTTATTAGATTATATTTCTAAACATGAATTTAGAATTAGATTATGTACTTTAAACAAACGATATTTTTGCTGCAACATTACGATTAATTTCAATCGATAAAAGCATATGTTTCATTGAATATTATTGTGATATTTATACACTGGAAAAACACTTAAATGCGACCTATCTTTCTTTAACGCGGAAATAGTCACCTATAGGAAGTGATTTTTTTACATCCTAACAACAAAAAACTCAGTCACAGTAGTTTTCTTTATTGATCGAAAATTTCCTTTTTTCAATTTTTCTTTACTTCTGTTTTAGAAAATATTGATTTTTATAGACATAATGACCTCCGATAATAAATTTAAAACAATCAATAACATGCAATTAATAATAGTAACTTGATTGAGACAGGCAAAATACTCTAGATCGTTTATGAAAAAAAAATTAGGTAGCTATTCCTTATAAAAAGCGCACATTACGTTTTAGAAATAAACAGTATAATGCGTAAAAAATGTCATATATCTTTACTGCACTCATTATTTTTGGAATCACTGATTGCAAAAACATAAATATATTTAAAATACTTATTTCATACTTAGTTTCCGAGTTATGCCGCTTTTAAACATTTTACTAATTTTTCAGTCGATTGGCGAAATCAATTAAAAACTAATTAATTGTAACTAAGGAACTGTTTTGATTCAAGCTTCGCCAAAAATTTCGCCATTTCTTCCAGTCATCGTGACCACGCCGAGAGTGTTCCGCGTCTTTCTTCAGTACCCCATCGCGGAACCCTCGAGGAACTGCGGGCAGAACGGAAAAGCCGGTCTCGCATAATTTTTCGCGCGCGGCGGGAAACTTCGGCTCGCGCCCGCTCGTGCCTCTCACGCTCGACCCAGCCGGAATTAATTAGTATTCCATAGCGCGATAATAATCGCGGTAATTAAAAGACTCCGAAAATCCAGTTCGCCGGTAAGTTTCGAACGCCGCGCGGGCGCAGGGGAAGGGGAAAGAGATTGAGAGAGTTGGGCGGGGGATGCACGCGTGAGGACGATGTCGGGGGTACAAGGTGGTCGTAGAGAAGTACCTGCTTCCCATCCGCCCGTCCTTGTGTCCCTGTTTAAGGGTATCGCCGGTGCAGAGCCTGGTACCACTAGCACACCCCTCCCCCATGGTCCCCCTGGTTCCCTGGTCGCCCCCGCTTGCCCTCAACACGCTCCGCGCGCGCGGCACCCCACTCTCGTTTCGCTCTGCTCACTCGCGAGGAGGAAACGGCCCGCAGTGGTTCTCATTCTGCGCGTCGCGTCCGTCGCGCCGTCACACGTGCGCGGTGGCGCGCGCGCGTACGCGCGTACTCGCGGGGGCGGGTGGCGGCGGGCGCGCGTCACGAGACGCTAGAAAAGCGAAGGTGCCCACGGATGTATTTTTTAATTATTGATTTTAATGACGAGGGGAGCCGCTGCCAACGCCATCTTGGATGCTGGGCGGAGTAAGAAGCGTTCTCTCCCTTTTCCTCTCTGCCCCGTACACCATCCTCGTGCTCACTCTCTCCTTCTCTCTCGCTCGCTCCCTTCCATCTATTTCTCCCTCTTTGTCGCTCCTTCGCCCTCTTTTCCTCTCGCTTGCCTGCGACTCTTTCGGGGGCCTCTCCCTCTCTTTCTTTCTTTCACCTCCGGGCCAGCTCCTTCTTTTTCCTTCATTCTAGCTCGTCGCTTCTTCCTCGGTACCCTCCTGTCTCCACCATCCCGCCGCCGCTCGCCGCGTGGTTTCCCTCTTTCTTCTCTACTAATGCCGAGAGATAGACAGATGATGATTAAGAAAGCGCCGGTACGTGTGAGGACAACGCCGCGACGCCCGGTACCTCCACCCGCGTCGCTCCTCGTTCTCCACCATCTCCTCCTCCACCTCCTGCTCTTTCTCCTCCTCCACCCCCTTCTCCATCTCCGGCAATTCTTCTTCCTCTTTTCCTCTCTCGATTCTCTCCGCTGCACTTCGCTCCCCCTCCTCCCCGACGGTCTCACTCACTCTCCCTCTTTCTCTTTTTTTTCCGTCGCTTGATTTCCGCTCGTTCGTTCCCTCTTTCCTCGTCTCCATTCACCTCCCCCCCGAAACTTTTTTCCCCTCTCCGCGGGCCTTCCCTCTCTTGCGGTTACACGTTTGTCGCGTGCATCATGGTCCGCGGGAGAATGCCTTCGAGTGGCTTGCCCGCTATTTGTTACTGATGGTTTCGCGGAAGGACGTTACTAGCGCGACCATTATCAGGCGACTATGGCCGATCGACGATGGTGAACGCGAACTATCAGCGGTTCCGGCGGAAAATATCGATCGACGTCGAGATGCGAGCAACGGACCTGGCGATCTAGGCACGCGTTTCTTCGAAAATCGCTTAGCTCGCGGGCAATGTAACAATTGATCCCTGTTCAATTCCTTCCCTGGAGATCGACTTGATCGCTAATTGGTTGCACTTCATCAAATACAAAATGCTACAAAAACATTGGAAGTGATTAGATTCATTGATACATTTATGTTTTTCTGCGTCAGCACTGTGAGAAATCACGACTTTCACCGTAGAATTCTTACTTATTGTCAGATTTCACCTTCGAGCGTATCGGATCGAATGTAAAATATAGACACGCATACAAAAAATGTTGAATCAAGTATTATAGCTATTAAAAATATAAATTTGTAAAAGCGTGATCGCGAGCAATGTTTGTATTGTAACATTTCATGCATAAAATAGATATTGTTTTTTGTTTTATGAACTAGTTATTAATTACCATCAGTAATCGTCAAGAAAGATAGATCTCAAAAAATTTACGCGACCAAATTTTCTAATTCTTTATCAAGCGATCGACTGCTTTATATATTCCATATTTGTACGTAATAAAAATTACATTCCTTGTTAAGTTGTAAATAAATGATGACATGTGTTCACGAAGAAAGAAAATAACACAGCGTATTTTACAGTGCCATAATTTTCTCAATTATTATACGGATCGCTAAAAAATTTATTGAAGATAAAATTTATTAAAGATCTTATCTATCAAAAATAGTTTAAAAATCTACAATCTTGTCTTTAAATAAATAAAATTTATCTATTTAAAAAAACCTTTCAAAGTGGCAGCAAGATGCATTTGCCAAGAATTAGAGTAATTTCGCTTTAGCAAATTCCTGTTTCTATAAGCAAATTTATTCGATTAGATTCATCTATTTTATCAACAAAAATTAAATTTAACCGTAATATCGAATTATTGATTACAGTAGCAAAGTTTTTCGCTTTCACATTGAATATGCAGCAGCAGCAGCGATGCGTTTTGCCGCTACAGCAAAATTCTTTCTCTTCGTGTTGTAATAAGTAGCTAAGTATATGCATTCGGAGCACATATATGCGTATACAGCGAACGAAAACAGAGACCTAAACACGTACGAGCCCATTCTGATCAGTAAGGTCGAGCATTGTCATTGAAGTGCCACGTGCTTCATGTGGCCTCGCAGAAATGTCTCTTACCGTAACATGAAAAATCAGGTATTTACAAATCTCCGTTATTAACAAGATATGTGCACATAAAAATGAATAGGTTTGCCAAATAGTTGTTTGCCCAGTAAATTTTATATGTTTTACCATGTAAGTCATAATAGAATTTTCATTATCATAAGCATATGATTATAAACATATAATCTTATTAAATATGTATATATTTTCATAATGAAAAGTGTGTTAAATTGTGCATTTTACTTTGCATATTTTACATTGTTATCTAATTACTTGTGTCATTCTAAATTTTATATTAAATAATATTCATTTTTTCACAAATATTTTTAAAAATTTTGATTTAACAACACCAATTGACAATTGGGGACGCCACTAAAAAGTTAGTCACGGATGGTTATCATGATAATTAACGTGTCAAACTGAATGCATTCGCGCTATGCAAAAACTTCTGAGAATAAAAATATTTATGTAAAAAATTTCGTGGTGTCTTATTAAATTTTCAAATTAAATATTGGTCGTGACGTGATCACGAGTATATAAAAATAAGTAGGTTTGCTTAAATAGAATAAACTTAATTACAAAAAAAACTAGCACGCGTAAATAAAAACTTTCATTTCACATTTTCACAAAATTATTCTTTTTATTTAATTAAAAATTCAATGCGAGAGGTAACGCTTCATAATTACGTTCTTACATTACAAACGTCACTTGCATTTAAATTAATTCATCGAGATAGATGATATATAAAAATACACGTAGTTGTGGAAAGAAACTATATACATATATACATATATATAGTTACGGAAAGACTGCTGGAAAAGATCTTAGAATAGAGAGCGAATAAATTTTTATCACATAAGTCTTCTTACAACTATATCCCTATCATATATTCGTAAATGATAGAAGAATCATTAAATCTACCTGAATTTCTTTTCGGTATCTCAATCTCCATCTGTTAAAGATATACATCGAGCAATGATGCCAGCGTTTCGTCTACGATTCCGAGGGGAAGTGTGTAGTGTGTGTTATGGTCGTTTAGATAACGCTTAAATCCTGTTTATCGGCGTTTCCGTACATCGGCGCGGGGAGAGAAATCCGAGGACGAATGTACTCGCGTACGAAATCGATCCTCGATATTCAATCTTGGCGGAGAGCGACCGCGCGCGTATAACGTACGCCGAGAGAAGAACGGCTAACTAAACCGCGTGCCCGCGATCGATATCATCATGAGGGCGAAGAAGATTCGTACATTAGGTATGCCGTATGAGAATGAGAGGAAAGAGAGAGGAAGGAGAGAGAAAACGAGATGGTCGGGGGCCGCCCAGCGCCCCATTGTGAATTAATTACCCAGAATCGTCGCGGGGGGCAGCGCCATGGCGCATCGCGTCAACGCCGAGTCACGTTTTCGTTAATTCTCACTCTGGCCTCCGCGCCGGCTGTCGTTCCACCGCGCTTAAATACTTATCGATAATCCGATCGGTGCGAGCCGAGCCGAGCCGCATCGCAGACTCGAGACTTCGATCGTCCTTCGAACGAAGTCTTTCGACGCGAGTCCGCGATCGTGCGGCGTGACGGGCCGAATGTGTGTTCTCCAACGAGACGATCTCCTCACGCGTGCGATCGTATCAAGTGGATACTCGACGCGAGAATTAGAGTATCATTTTTAGTGATGGCAAATTGGATTTCTCGTGGGGATCTAATTTGATAATTTTATGTCGATAAGGTTTAGGAAACGCGCAAAGAGAAAGAGAGAGAGAGAAAGAGAGAGAGAGAGAGAGAGACGCGTTCAGACAAGAGAAATAGTTTATATACAGTATTATATATACAATATTTTTTATTAAAAATTCAATTTAAATAAATTGATGTACATTTTATAGCTTCTTTTAATGTCACATGTTATTTCAAGCAATTTCAACGGATGTTTATTCCAGGATAATTCAATAATTATCGAATCGTGCGTTAAATCTTTAATATACACCGAAACAGATTAATCGCAGGAAGACTTAATATTTTATGCGGAGACATGCGCGAGCCGACGTATTTTGCAGGCGTATAGGCCTGTCCTTGGCGTAAGGAAGCGTGCGGACTTCGACGTACAATATATGTAGGCCAATCTCTTTCAGAGCGACAATGCCGCGATGCACGCTTCACAGATCGCGTATCCTAAGAACACCGTGAAAGCAGACAATGCGCGACGGTCCAGTAAATCCCGATCGATGCTCAGCGTCCGAGGCATGAGAAAAGAGATCGGACCGGAAAGAGTGGATCGCCCGGATTGTAATTTTGTTGACCTTCCCGCCGTTATAACCCGTACGAGTGTTCGCGCCACAATTCGTTGCGCTCGGATGAAAAGTTGTTTTATTCATACACAAGCTTTATGCGAATCGTCTTTTAAATAATATAAGTAGTATCTGTTTTCAATATAGAGTAAAATATATAAAATATATAAACGCGTATGTGTGAAAAAATTTTGTTGTATTGTCTTACTTTCAAATATGACATCAAACAAAATAAGTTATTTTTTATAAACAGCAAATTGATAACGTGGGGGGAAAAAACATATATTTTTATTACAAATAAAAATCCTAATATTTCTGCTAATTTTAACGCAAAATTTAAATTCTTTGAAAAATGTAAAATTAAAATTTTTTTCGCACAAAAAAATTTATTATTAAAATTTTGTAATTAAAAGCTGATGTACTTGCAATTATCACTCTGTTGAAATTTCATGTGACTGAAAATGTCATTGAGAAAAATCATTGAGAAAAATGATATTCTGACAGTTCGCGGAAACAAGAAATCTGCGCAACGTGAAAATCACTTGTGACATTCCGCCCCCGTAACTCGGTGGTCCGAACGCAATTTCACACTCAATTGTCGGACGAGATAATACTTTAAGTAGGTCCGGCGACTCAAACGTCTCGTTAATCTAAAATGTCGACCGCGAACCACTGAACAACGAGAACGTACCGTCGAACAAATCATCTTGTCGCGACATGAGAGACACGCGCGCTATTTATCTCCCAGCAAAGAGCGATCGAGAATCGATGGTGGTCCGCCGTTGATTTGACCGACCGACACTTATGTACGAGCTCCGCTTTTACGGTCCTTACTTTTACGGATGCGCGACAGAATTCATGATGAAGATGGGGCGGGGGGAGGGGGAGGGGGAAGGGACGAGGGTAAGGACAGGGCGAACGGTGGTGTGGTCGCGTGATGCGGTATAGTTAACTCGGCGAGCGTGTCGGTGCCCGGAGGACCGCGCCGAAGACTCGCAGGGACGGCGGAGGGTGGAGGAGGACACGGATGTCGGGGTGTGAGAAAAACCAGAAGAAGAAGCGAAACGAGATCGGATCGCGGCATCCGTTGAGGTTTACACGGAGAGCATCCCGAGGCGCGTTATGCTCGCGCGAAGTTCCGGCACGGCGCGGGACCGCCATAAATTTCATCGCGACCGCTCCTGACGGCACGCTGCGAAGGATTTTTGCGAGGACAGGACTTCTCATCTGCGGCACCTTCCTCCAAAAACTCGTATCTTCTTCCACGCGCAATTAAACAAATCATTCGAAAGCTTCGACAAAATTACAACAAATCATTCGTAATCGTTGAATTTTTATTAACGTTTATTTATCAATTTTATATTTAAATTAAATTAAGCAAATACTCGAAGAAATAATATAAGAAAAAATGTCAGTAAGAGAAATGAAAGTGAATATAGGAAATTTCAAAACTCGCGTTAATTTCGATGACAACCTTACGGATATGACTGCCTTCTACGTTTTATGAGTATGTCTTAAAAATTGCATTAGCAATGTAATCTGAATTATATCAGCAGGATTAATGGCTCACGAGCTTCCTGATTTTCGGTCCTCGTTTCAGTATCTATCTAACGCAGCGTGTGTCTTGGCGGGTGTCCAGTTTACGGACTCTAGCAGTGAAGTCTGCAGCTAGCCTAGCGCAATCTCTTAATCACGTTTCTTGGGGGGGGAAAAAAAGATAGCGCGAATGTCTTGATTACACGGTTACTTAGGCACGGATAATATTTCATTATCGAACATCGCCCAGCACTGAAGAATTTATGCATTCTGATTTTATTCACGGGATGAAAGTTTTTACAAATTTTGTACATACTGATCGAGCAGTATCATATTATACTGTGCGTGTGGAATTACAATATATTATACCACGTATGAGGTTAGTGAAGGAAGACGGAGGCAAACGAAGCGAACGGAGTCGAGAAAGTTGCGTGCGCGACCGGGCGGCTCATCAGGAAGAAAGTTGGCGGCGACGAACGCGACGTGATAATTGTAGGCATCGCGATACATTTGTCGATGTTAAATATACGCGCGCGTAGAATGATGAAATAAACGTGTGCGAAGTACATGCTTGTCTGAAAACTGTTCAACTTTCATGTTCGTCAGAAATACCGACATCGTAAAGTGTAAAAAAGAAGAAAAAAGATTTAATCCCTTATCCTCCCTGATTTGCTAACAATGAAGGAGAACTTTATATCCTAAGCACTGTCAAAAGCAAATATCCTTGTGAATAAGTGAATAATAATCTTTCAAGTTTTACAGTATACATCTCAGAATTCAATACAATAAAAAAAAAACAGAGATTTTCATGAGACCACTTTCGCTACGGACTACAATACAATGCAATTCTAAAAACAGAACTTAACCTGAATATTAGTATAGTATTTTTACCTGAAAAACACAGACATAAAAAAAGAGTATAACGAATTGGAATTTAAATTGTTGAGAACAAAAATTTGAAATGGCCTTTTCTGGCACCCCCGCGGCGTAAGAGGACCGTCGTGCCAACGTCGTCGTCACTCCGTTCTTTTTCATCGTATCCGGCTGCGTGCTCTCATAGGCACCGAGCGTTGATGAGTCGAAGCGGGAAGATGAAGGGGAGGAAAAAGCAGAGAGTGTGGGCACTGTGGAGGAGTCTGAACGAGCCTGAGGAGAATGGAGGGCACGAGGAAAAGAAGGAGAAGACGCGCAGGAGGAAGCAAGGAGTTGGGCCTGGCCCTTGGGATGGGTGAGACGGAGAGCGTGAGCGAGCGCGAGAGAGAAAGAGACGGACGGAGGTGGCGGAGGTGGAATTAATGCACGCACCGGGCCACGCACCCAAACCCCTTACAGGCAGCCAGCCTACTTCGTTATACGACAAGTATAAGAGGAGAGCACAGAGACTTTTATTGATCGCCTGGCAAAAACTCAGGAACCCTCATTTCGTGCTCCGTACCCCCGACTCTCTTACCGGCGAGCCTCCACCAGCCACTCTCTCCCTCTCTCTCTTTTTCTCTTCCTCTCACCCATCACGCTTATCCCCCCGTTCGTGGAAAGAGTGACGGGCTGTCGTCGTCGTCGTCGTCGTCTACGGTTCCTCCGATACTAAAGCTGCGCTGCCTCTCGATAATCTTTTACACTTAAGACCGAGGTAACCCTTTCCCTTTCTACGCAGCCCACCTCGTGCACGTACTGATCCTTTCCTTTTCTCTCATCCCGCTGCGACGTTCTCTCCCTCGTAGCGCTTCAAGTCTCCCTCGCAACCTCTGAAGGCCGAAGGCACCCGAGGCGATGTAGGTACGTGGTGGAATTACATCGGATACCATGAGGGTGGAGATTGGGGGTTAAAGACGAGATTCCGAATCTTAGAATGTGCGCGAAAGTCCTTTTTCTTTCAACATGTCTTCCCTTTCTTTCGAGAACTCTCTTGTCTTCTGCAGCAGTTGCAAGCAATCACAAAGGTTCTTGCAAACATTCACAGCTACCCTTCTTTAATTTTTATAAACGCAAATATGCCGGCAATTCAACGTGCCAACACCAAGAAAAAGGTGTTTCTTTTTTATACTTTATCGCCGATTTAAATTTTCAAACTATGTATTCAGATTTAATCGACATTTAATACCTATTATGTGCTATCGACAAAACTATATATTATATATTTGAAAAATTATCATCTCAGATAGAAATAATCTGGAAATAATGTATAAAAAAATACATGTATTTTACTATATTATATTTAAGCTTATCGCAGTGCGGAAAAAAATCATCGATAAAGTTGCCAGTAAAAGGGGAAAAAAAAGTTTGTCAGACTCGACCGTGAAAACGGTGGACGGACCACGAGTTTATCTTCGGAAGAGTCGAGACAATCGCGTGCGTCAGAAATTCGGAGAAAAAAAAAACAATCTTCCCCCCAAATATTCCATACAATACCGTCCGCATCGCGGACCGTCCGCGAATGCACTCCCGTATTCTGGATGGATGCAGAAAAACGATGGCTGATCGTCGTCGTCGCCGTCGCGGCGCTTATTCGCGGCTCGCATTGTTCGTCCGCGCACGCATAATGCATAGAAATATTAGAGCTTTTAAGGCTTAAAAACGTAAGCGTTGCAACATCCGCGTTGCAAGGACAGGGAATGCATCCCCTTCCTCCCGATATTCGGGAGCGCTCTGTGTGTCAGCGGACGGCGAGTAAGGGATGAAACGGGGGGGGGGGAGGGGGATGGAAGTCGGAGGGTGAGAAACGGCGAATGGGTAAGATGTGTTTGTTCCACACGAGCTATTGTCCGCGAAGACTACCTTTCCATTGTTTGTCGCAGTCTCGCCCTCTCTCTTTCAGCGGCAGCAGCCACCCCTGTCGTTCAGTATCTTACATCGCGCCCAGCTTTATTTCGAGGGTTTTGCGCCACTCGAGAGGAGCGTCGGCTGCAATCGCGAGAGCGAGAGAGACCCCCCCGCCCTCCCCTCCTTCCCACACACACTGCTTTTCTTCGGTTACCTAGCAGAATCGGGACCGACTCCTTTTAGGATCCTAACGAAGATAGTGACTTCTTACTTCGCCTTCCTCCTCTCCACATACATACATACCCATAGATATACCCACAGATACACACACACATTGTACATTGATACATAAATTTACCCCTGGAAATTTGTCAAAAGATAATAAGAAATTATATTTAACTTCTAAGCTATCGAAACACTAAAAAGAAAGAAAAAGTTACTTTGTTTATAATCTTCAGACTCAGATTCTTATCTCAGGATCTTTTGACAGTTATACTTTATATTAATGTAGATAATTCTTCCAATTAAAACGATATATGTTACGAATCGAAGTTCAGGGAACGAAAAGGGGATTTTTTTAAATTTTCCGAAGGCGTTAGATAACTTATAAGAATAAGAAAAGCGAGGAACAAGCGCACCTCGCGTTTCCTGCGACCATAAATTAGTGTGTGAAGTTTTTGCGCTGCCATATAGTTGCGCACGGGATGCAATGCGCTTCGCAAGTCACATCCATCATCGCAATTTCGCAAGTCATGCGACCGCCGTGGTTGTCTTCTGGCGGGCAGTCGAGGAAGAATGGCGTCATTATCAGAGAAATGTTGACGCGTTCGTTGCGCGATTCGCCAGTTATTATCGTAAAATAAAAACATGATGCCTAACAACATGTTACGAGAAAGATTACGCAAGGCGCGAAATGCTAATCATTAACAATAATATTTGATTAACTATTATATAATTTGTGATAGGAAAATTTATTTTATTTTAATTACCTCTCTTGCTTCGTGTTGTTATAACTTGCTCATCCCTACGTAATGCAGTGCGCGATTGGCTTTCTGAAAAGAAAGAGAAAGGAGGTGATTCTCTGTTCTCAATGGAAGGGTTATAAAGGGTGGAGGAGAGGGGAGAGATCCACGTGCTCCCGGTGTGGAGAAAGAGCGCGAAAAATTTCGATCCGGCTTTGTGCATCGAGATGAGATGCGTCGCGCATTTACGCACACACTCACAGATCAATTTGCACGCGCGCTCATAGGTCTACTTACACACCTGGTCGAACAAAGTGCTTTGGGCCGGTGCGCTTTATTGTCATACGGTCGAGGTCGGACTGCCGCCGCTCGGGGCAGAGGGGCCCCGCCGCGTAATAATAATTAAAGTTACGCGCGCGTACAATCATAGTAATGGCCGCCAACCGGTCGTCCGCCGTGCCGCGGCCAGAAACGAGAGAAGATATCCAACAACACCGACACAGCCCCCGGTGCCGTCACACTTGAGTGCGCGAACTCTCGCTAAAGACTAAGAGACGAGGGGGAATTGGGGGAGTTGGTGGCGAACAGGTTTGCGGGGGAGAGCGCCTCCTGGAAATATTCTAATAAGCAAAATTTTCGCTTTTGTATTTAAGAAGAGGGAAAGAAGTGGTGCCGAGCGCAGTTGTATGCGAGGGGGACAGAGGCGCGAGGGTTGAGAGGAAATGGGAGGAAGGGTTTGGGGAAGGGGGAGGGGAGGGTAGATGATAAGGAAAGAATGAAAGCACCGAAGCAACCCTACCGTATACTCTCTGTTAGTCGCAATGGTGATGGTGGTGGGCGCGCGGGTGGTGGCGATGCCGGTTTTCAAGGGGTTAGAGTGACTTGAAGGAGAATGGGTATGTAGGGAGAGGAGTAGTACAGAGTCGCGGGAAGGAAGCGGAAGAAGCGGAAGAAGAAGAAGAAGAAGAAGGAGAAGAAGAAGACGGACAGACGAAGGGGGGAGGCAGAGGGTCGAGCTGGTCGTATTGTCTCAGCGGGGTGGTTGCCCGCGGGAGCGCGGATCGAGGGGACATCGCGCGGAGAGAAGAAGGAGACCGTCGGGGGGGGGAGGGGATGGCGGATGTCAGAGGATGAGAGGTAGCGAGGGCGGAAAGGGGCCTTGGCGGTTGAAGGAACGAAGCACGGCTGCGGAAGAAGAAGCGAAGTGGCAGAAGAAGAAAGAGAAAAGAAGAAGACGAAGGACAAGGAGGTTGCAACGCGCGAGGATGAAGAGAGAAAGAGACCGAGGGATGCGAAGGGGGTAAGACGCTGCATGAAGGGTTGGAAATGTAGATAGAATTTCTTCATTTCGCGTCCTTCGCCTGCCCTCCCCCCCTTCGCTCCCCCGCCCGCCTGCCGACCGCCACCGCGAGTCTTTTCCTCCCCCTCCCACTCCTCATCGTCCTTCTCCTCCTCCTCGTCCTCCGCCTCGCGTCGTCTTTTCCTTTACCACCCTCTGCCGCCCTTCTCTTCTTTCCGCACGCCGTCCCCTGCCCACACCCCATATACCCACACTCCCGAACACCCTCGTCTCTACCCCCGACATTCCCCTCTCATTTCACCCATCCCCGCCATTCTTTCTCTTAAGACTCCGTGGCAGAGGAATCGTTAAAATCTGGCCGTACCCTCGGTGTACCCACCCAACCACCCTTTCGCCACCCACCGGCACCATCACCCGCCACCCGGCCGCGCGAGTCCTCCTACTCTTACTCTCTGCCTGCCGTCGGAGCTACCACCCACCTCCTCCCCCATCTTCCACCCCCGCATCCCTACAGTCACTAACCCTTGAATGCCGCTCACTCACTACTTACTTTCGCGGGTGGTTGCAAGGAAGTAGCCCGGGGGAGTGAGGTGAGAGAGGGCAAGGAGCACCGTAGGTATCCGCGAGGAGTAACGTTCGACTATTAATCAGAGGGATGAATGTATATATATTCGCGTCGTGGGGGCGCGCGTACTATGAACGCGTCGAAAGTACCCCCGGCACGTTTCGTTGATTAGAGTTTGTTATCAATCTCGTCTGATTCACGTGACAGTTTCTTTTGCAGAAACGCGCGTACCTGGATGGCTTGATTCATTAGAGATTGTTACTTCGACTTTTGAGACTAAACGATATTGAATTAACTCTCAAGTACTGCATAGTACATTATTAATATCGGATCAATTTGACGACAATTATAAATAAATATGTGCATCCTATGTTAATCCTAAGATAAACAAAATTCTTTAAGCTTACGAATGAGAAGAGTGAAATTTTGATTTAATTCTTAATAAATAACAAAAATCTATTAATTGACTAATTGACAACATTGCGCCTATATTGCGTCACAATATCAATCGTATCATATAAATAATCTTATCGTTGAAACTTAGATGAAAGTTTTGAAGCGTAAGTGGTATCGAGGAATACTGCGCGAAGATGGAACAGCCGTGGGATATCGATAGCAGCTGCGATAGTTCTGAAAAGTTTAGGAGCACTTTATGCAACCTAGAACACTGCAATATTTACATTGATCGAGTATTAATGATTAAAAAGAAACAACACAAGCTGGTCTCTCGGATTTATATTTAGATTTGAGGAATTAATAATTAATATTTCTTTATTCGATTTTTTCGAAAATTCTTTTATTCTGGAATTATTAATTAGAAAAATTAATTTAGAGAATTAATAATTATGTACAAGGTGTGCTATGCGAATAAATTAAAAATGTGATTCTTATGATGTGATTATTTTCTTCTTTGTTGTAGTCATTTTCTATTAATTTAATAGTTATATGTTAATTAGGTTATCTAATAAGCTGATGTATTATAAAGCATAGATTTGCTTATAATATGATTTGCAATCTCGGATTCGAATATCAATTATATTAATTAGATTTTTGATGCTATTAATCAGATGTTATTGTTATGAAGTCACATGTTGCAACATCACATGTTATAACATGCCTATTACACGCTTCAAATCGTCAAGGTCAGTTTAATCACTCGCTAATGGACTCGATGACGAGGGTCAAAAACGATTGCGTCACCGGTTCCTTTACCCCCTTCTCGTCTCATGCTCGATCACAAGGCGGGACGAGTCAGACAAGGGTAGAAACTGCAAGAGAGTTTTCGCCCGACACTCGAGGGTTATTGTTTCGGGTACCGCGGATTTGCATTATTTCCTCCGACCGTTTTCCATTGTTCGTTCATTTTTGAACGTTGCATTCTCAGTCACGAATTCGTCCTTCTCCTTGCGTATCGCATTGCATTTTGTGCAGGCGTAATTAGCGATGCGATCGAGTGCCGCGCTTTTCAGCTTCTAACTTATTCAACGTTTCTCATTCCGCCGGTTCTCTCTCCTCTCATGAGAACGAACGCGTCACGACGCCAAGTGCATATATAGGGTTGGACGCCAGATCTACCCGAAAGTATCTTAAAAGCGAATTCTCTGGCGCATATTCAATTCACGTACAATCAGACTAATCTCGGGAAGCCTCAAAAATTATGTATTAATATTTTAAATTACATACATTTCAACAAGTTATTAGCGAAAATTGTACGTTACATATTAATACTTACAGTCCAAAAATTACATTTTGTTGATAATAATTAACATTTATTTATGGTCGTTATCTTCTGTAGATTTTTTAATGCATCATCAATTGATTTTACTGTTATTACTGTTAATATTATTTTTTATATTATTTAATTAGCATCATATCATTAACGCAAAAAATTTAATGCTTATTTTACGATGCGCATTTATTACTGCTCGATGCAGACTTATCTCGCGTAGACCGCGTGCTCTCCCTTTACATCTTAACAATGTTAGCTCTCATAGCCCCAAGGGCCAATAAGGGATGGACGCCCACGGTTATAAATTCTTTCCATATTAAGTGAATATATTTTCATTATCAAAACTTTTAATTAGTAATGTGACGTCACATACATAGAAAAAAATTTTTAATATATTTATTCATTACTCAATAAGATTAAGTAATTTATTCACACATTTCATATGTGAGCGAGTCGAAAATGTGCAAGAAGAGAAAAAAATATAAAGATACAAACATACGAAATGTCTGGAGATAAAAAAAAGAAGAATATTTTTATTAAAAGCAATATTATTTTTAGTAATCCGAATACACAGATCCGACACGTTTTAATGTCAAACGTAGCAATTATAATTACAGCTGCGATATTTATTTGATTTCAGAGGACTAATTAGCACCAACCTCTTGCACGATAAGGATTAAGTAGAAAATTATGATGTGACGCGGAAATGATAATTAAATGAAAATGCGATTGTTTGAGTAATGAAAGTAGCAACTGCTAATAACTCTGCTTAACATGTTTTTCTTTTTCTCAACAACGTTCAGTTCGCTTTAATAAGTTCCGCTGTACCATGATTATTTTCTCGCACACATCAGATGACGTCTAGAGATCGGAGAAGAAAAGGGGACCGGGAGAACTTATACGGGATCCAGAGAGAAAGGAGAAGGCGACCCTCCGCCTCGCGTGAAAAATATGTAAAGTATTGATTGCATTTTATAATTACTTGGGAGCCGGTCGTCTTAGCTACCCTATCCACTCTCGTGCCACCCTCGCTCACCACCCTCTTCTCTGCTTTCTCGCACCCTTCTCGCGCTCCTATCGTGGGGTTTCTTCTTACTCGTTTTCTCTTTCTCTCCCTCACTCATTTTCCCTCCCTCACTCCCTCCGTCGTACCCTGATTCCCTCGCTCTTGCCCCTTCGCAACTCCATCGTTATCTCTCCCTCGCGCCCTCACACGCGTTCTCCGTTTCCTTCGCCACCGAACTGCCAGGGATACGTGTGTGCGTGTGTCCCATCCCTGCTTGGCGCGCACGTTCTCACGTGTTTACACTTGGACGGGCAAGGAGATAGTCGGTCTCGCTTCCAACACATCGTATGACGAATTAAGAAGATCGATAATATAATCTGACATTAAAAATGATTGCAGTTTTCAATCTCGGCTTTTCCGATTGCGGATGAAAATTCTTAGAACTGTTTACTTACGGTAGGATACGTGGCTTAACTTTAACGACTTCTTGGCTACGCGAGTTGGGTCGGTTATATTTTTAAAAGATTTCAAAAGCTACAGTTTAGAAGATTACTTTTAAGTATGTGTCCATCGGAAAGTTTTTATGGAGTGTAACCCTCGGAGAATAAAGTGAGAAGACGGACGCTTCTTAAGGGTCACTCCTAACTCTATATTCAAGGAAGAGTTTTGCTATCGAGAGTTGTTCTTGCAGATTGACACTATTAAGTGTACTTTAAGACTGGATATTTCATCAAGATCTTAACTATTATTATTTAATTATGTATATATATATATGTTTATTTAAAAAGATTGTATATATATATATATATATTTAAATCATTTTTTAATGTTATAATTCATAAGAAACGCAATCCTCTCTAACGTTGAGTTTATACATAATACAATTTTCACTTTCATTTCTCACTTACACACTCTGATACTCGTCGGCTTTCGCGAGGACCTACCGATGATCCTCATTGAACTTTATAATGGACGTATTGTTTACGGCGACGGCTCTCTCGAAGGAGTTTGCGTGCGAGCGACTGAGAGCCGAAGGGAGAGGACTCACTGCAAAACAGCTCGAAAGATACAATTAAGATTTATCTAGAAATGCAAAGCGGACTGATTAAAAGCTGGAGCAGCGCTTTGCGAACGATTCATTAATAAATGTAGTTTTAGAAGGACAATGGGGTAACGATGCTTTACGTCATTTGATTAAAGCATTGGGAAAACTTTTTTTTATCGCCACGAGAATTTCATTGATACAAAATCATGACGAATAAAATTATGCGTAAAATGTCGAATTGTTATTATTAAATAATATATTATTAAACAACATATAATCACGTTTTACATTTAATTTAAAATAGTTATACGACTCCAAATTAAACGGAAGCTAATGACAGAACGAATACTCTGAGTAAAAAGTTTCTAATTGATGCGATAAGCGCTAATTAGCATTGCAACAGATACAGATACGCGACTTTTATCATCGCGGCTAATCCTCCTATATAAATATGCGAACATCTGGACTAGCATGCGTTATCAGCTCGACAACTCTTGATCCCTCTAATTTGACTACCCCTAATGGATGGGCGGACGATGTGCATCGATTGTCATGTCACACGTGCATGTGTCACTTCCATATTTTAAATACGTACGATTTCTATCATGCTGGTTTAATTAAACGAAAATTAACGATTTTAAATAAACGATCAATAGCAGACTACAACATATATTCTATGTATTAACATATATGTAAGTATGTATACATATATGCGTACATAATATGTATACGTACGCCGAAATACAAGAATTTTAATTAAACATTTCCACACATGTCTTGAATAAATGCAAACTGCTATTAAATGAACTGATCTCTTAATTAAGAATTTCTAGTCTCGTCCAAAAATGCATTTAAAAAACAGTTATGTATTACTAAGTGAAGGAATTATCAATTTTTAAACGTGTTGAATTTATGGTACCATTTTAACATTTTTTGTTGTTGTTATTGTTGCAGCATCATATTTACAAGGGCGCTTTTAATTACATTAAATATTCAATTAGTTAAACATGTTACTCTTTGTCTTGGTGACAATTTTTACCGCTACACTTTACGATGCGCCAAACAAAGCGCCGCCGCGATAGGATTGCCGCGTTTTGCCGCTCGTGCGACCTCGCTCTAGCTCGCGTAATAATTCGTCGCTTCTCTCTGGGATTTAAGACGAATGAGTCTTACGTCTACGCGCGTGCTTGCTGGGAGTGGAATATCGGAAAGGTAAGGAAAACGAGGGAAGAAGCAGCGCGCGGGAGGGGCGCGGGGAGGAAGAACGGGAAGAGAGAGAGGGGGGGAGGAGGACACGGCGGTTGAGAGAGAGTCGCCGGGGGTTTGAGAGTCGCGAGGGGGACGTGTAAGAGGGTAGCTGGAGGACCAGAGGGGGACCGGAGGGGCTGGAGGGCGGCAGAGGCGGAAGGAAAGGGTAGGCAAGGAGGGCCACTGTTTTTACCAACCATCCTGCGACTGCCGCGTACTCATTTACTCTCGGTAAACCAAGACACGGACGCACCCCCTCGTGCACAGGCACGCGGGGACCGTATATACGTGAGCGTCGTATACACGCGAGCGATGCTCGAGCATACTCGAGCGACGTAGACGAACGCACTCATCGTGCATCGTGCATCTTCGTATTAGAGAAATTATACGAATGTGTGTATGTATTATATATGCGTGCGAGAGAGAGAGAGAGAGAGAGAAAATGAGACAGACGAAACGAGCGTCGGCAGTGAGGACGAACCGAACGTAAGATACGGGCACGATTGGACATAAATTTCAAATTGTACGATGTGTATACTGATAACTTTCTAGAAAGAAAACTAATGTTAGTGACTTAAAGGCAAAAGTTGGAGAGTTCTCTCTCTCTCTCTCTCTCTCTCTCTCTCTCTTCCTCTATTTGATTTCCTTCCTTTTATACTTCGCGGTGTGAAAATGGATGCTGATAATCATGTTTGGTCCAAGATGTTAATAAATCATTTTCGTGTCATATTAATATACGAATTGGAGAGAGAGAATTATGTTTGTCGCAGAGTATAATTCCCTCCGCTTTATTATCGGTGACCTAATTGGCAGTCAAACGCATGTCGGTTATTCGTAACTGTCATCCCGGATTGCGCAATATCCTTCGTGACTGCTGCAAGCGAGAGACGCTCACCAATTATACTAACGATCAATAAATACATGCAGTTTTATAGAGTCGTACGGGTCGACCGCGTGGGACTGAGTGATATCGCTCCTGTTGTCGCATCGATGCCGATTGCTAATTACTACGATGGTGGTGCGCCGTAAGGTGGTGCGAGGCAATACGTGTGCAATACACACAGCCGTAACGGCGTTCGAGGCGTGCGTAAGTAATGCGCGAACGGCAGACGCGGTAATCACGCATACGAGTTCTCTTTATGCGCATACATATACGTACGCACATTGGCGCGCTCGCGTATATATATTTGTATATATATATACACACACACACTGACGCGTACGAACTTTGCAGCCTACCCATACCGTCGCCCCGACGATGGTACACGGGGGTTGAGAAATTTGAGGTGCGGGCGCGGGGTGGGTAGGTAGCGAGAACGTACGTAAGGGTTTTCTCGGTTTCTTACAGCGTAGGAGTGGGAGTTTGGCGGAGGTTGAGGCGGAGGACGGCTGGGGACGGGGACCGAGGGGAATGAAAGGGAAGCACGGGGGGTTGGGGTAGAAGCAGCTCTGCCTAGAAGTTGCGCCCAGCATTTTAATCGATTTCATTTGCGCGCATGTGAGCGAGCGAGCGAGCAAGCCGCGCCGTGGAAAGAGAGAAAGAGTGGAAAGGGGGAGGGAGGGGGAGGAAAAGGGGGGTGGATAGGTAGGATAGAGAGACAGACAGAGGCAATGAGAGGGTGTGGGTGGGACAAGGAGACAGCGTCGAGTGCGAGCGAGCGAAGGAAACCGTAAGGACGAGTTGATGCGTGCGAGGAGGACGAAAGAAATAGCGCGAAAGAGACGGGGCCCGTCGCGGTGAAGGAAAGGGAGAAAGAGAGAAAGGTAGAAAGAGAAAGGGGTGGAAAGAAGGGAAAGAGAAAGAGAGAGAGAGACAGAGAAACGAGAGAGCGTGCGCTCCTCCGGTATATAAACCTTTCTTTGTTTTGCTTTGCTTGCGTCATTAGGGGTTGGGGATGGATGAGGCGAAAGAGCGGGGGAAGGCCCCCCCGACGGGTGAGGGCGTGGTTCTTCTGCAATCTACATATAGGCATCCTGTGCAGACGACCTTAGTACCACACGCGAACGTATGTACGTATGTTTGTGGGCATACACGTGTGTTTTCTGTAGGTGCACCCGACCCCGGTGCATCACCCTCGTTCCCCACCGTTCTCGTCCTCGTCGTCGTTGTCGTCGTCGTCGTCGTCGTCGTCGTCGTCGTATAGTCGTCGCCTTCGTCGTCGTTCCTCTACTTATAATTCGCATGATGGGCCGACACACGCTCGAGTTAAAACTTCGCGATGTGTCTTCCGCCGGTGAACTCCGCGCGTCCACCACCCCGCGTCCCTGTCGCCTCCTCGACATGCAGAAGAGATCGTACGAGCGAGGGGCGGCTTTATATACGCGCCTTCAGCTCGTCGAAAGAGACTGCGAAAATACGTTGGCGGATAATACCGCCGCGGAGAATCGGCACGCTCGAGGGAGATTCTGTGTCAGGTTTCGGATACGGGAATTCGGGGAAGTCGTTATAGATCACGAGCACGTGGTTGGCGAGAAATCGTGCTCCGAGATAAAGACTCGAAAGATATAATGAGTGATTAGCGAGGCTTTGATTATTGATTTAATTTAAATGTAAATAGTTCTAATTGTAAGAGTAAAGAAACGTGATATGCCGAAATTAATACTCTTCTCCGAATATTATTTTTAAATATTAAGGAAAATGCTTTTCTCTTTTTCTCTTTCTCTCCTGTCTCTCTCTCTCTCTCTCTCTCTCTCTCTCTCTCTCTCTCTCAAAATCACAGGAAATAAACTTTCTGTCATTACAGTAATGGTATTTTAATAAGTACATGAATATTAATTATTTCTTCGGTAATTCAATCAGATATTGTTTCAACAAATGTATTCACGAGGAAGAATCATGTTGCGAATACGTTCAGAGAAACTAATTTTATCGAAAGATAACTTCACAGTGATACACGTATTTCTGATACGTGATTGTACGGTTACGCTGGGCAAAGTTAAGCACCGACGTTAACATCCATTAATTTATCGATAAAAGCGCGGGGCAAGTTGGATATAATACGCGAGATAGATTTAGCGTTCGTGTCAAAACTTCGCGATGTGTTTCTGCATCGTCTCTCGTCCTACAAACTATACAAATGCACCGTTCAGGTAACGGTGCCACATCACAGTATAAGAGAACAGAGATACGTAAAGATACTTTCTATAACGATCTTGTCGCTAAGCGTGCGATTGACAAAAGTTTGAATATAAATTTTAGAGACATCTTACTCTATAGAGCCATAGAGCGTGGCAATGGAGACATCCCTCGCTTTTCCAAAGCAAGAAGAAATCCATTCTTCATCGCGGATCCAACGTGACAATCTGAGAAATGAATTTTGCAACAATATAACTTGGCGCTTAATTGTACTTAATTAATGCACCCATCCGTTAATTAATCCGTTAATAAATTGGCATCCTGTGCCTTTTTCATTTGAAACGCGTCAGAATTTCTCGACAGAGTTCCTCCCCGACCTCCGGGGTGGGAAGGGGAGGGGAGAGGGAGCACTCTCGCGCGCTCACCCTCCGTTAAGTGTATCAACCTCTACCATATGGAGCCACGCGTCCGTGTTCCGCGTCAAAAGATACGTTCACGGAATGCTGGAACGTTTGAGATGGCATCATCCCGGATTTGAGTATAAGTACCAAGATTACGCTTAGATAATTAAACGCGAGTGTATCGTCGCTACCCGTTGCCATAAATCTCAACTCGTAATTAGTCTCTCGGCACATAATAACGTCCCGGCGAGATCTAACGTTGAAACTAAAACTCCTCTCAGCCTCCTCGCACACTTGCATGCTCGCACGCTTATCATCTACGCGCCTATACTACGGGAGAAACGTTTTTCGCGATTATCGTTATCCGCGAGGTGTCGTTAATCACGACTGTTGATTTCTCATCGAAATGATCACGATTGAATTCAATCAAGAAAGTTGTATTTATCTTTTATCATCGTCAATCACGGGGATCTGCGAATTTAAGTACAAGAGAGCTCGTATCAGAGCGCACGATTTCCCAAGGGTGAAATAACAGAAAAAGAAAGAACGGAGAGCGTGTGCGAGGGACGGAGTTGAACGGCGGCGTTTGGGGTGCGCGTAAAAACAAGCGGAGGGAGAGGGAGAAGAAAAAGGAGCATGAACGGGGTGGTCGGTCAGCTGATTCCTCGTACTCGGACAGTAGTCACGTGCCGGCAGTGGCCGGACGGCCGGCCGGTCCGTCGGGTGGCTTATGCCACGTGGCGGCCACGAAAACAAAGCAAAAAGAAGGGAGAGAGCGACGGAGGGAAAGAGGGAAAGAGAGAGAGAGTGAGAGGGGGGGGGGAGGACTACTCGCAGCAGCGGTGCAACGGCGCAGCATAGGGGGGGAACGGAAGGGTGGCGGCGGGTGAATAGCGGCGAGATTTTATTGGTGTCGGTAAAGGATGGTCCATGGTCTGCGTTGGTCAGCTGGCGTCGGCGCGGCTTTAGCCGTGCGAGCCCCGTCCCGAACGGGGGTGGTGGAAAGTGAGTCTGAGGGGGCAGGAGATGGAAGGAGGTGGTTGGGAGAGAGTGCGAGCGGTCGTCAAGTGCCGAAGGGTGGGGCTCGGTCACCACGTGGCGGAGCACGTGGTCTTTACCCTCCGAGTTTCGCTCTATCTCCCAGTCTTATGGTCTCCTTCTATACCTATCTTTTAATGTTAATATCTTTAGACAGCCGAAATATAAAATGAGTTTATTTCGTTTTACACTCTCGGGGAACGAATCCTTTTAGAACGATGTATATTCGGCCTACGTAACTGCACAGTAACGATAGACAATCAGAAATGTTCTAAAGTAATTACCGTGAGACTACTTTTTTATATTGTACTAAGTGTTATCTGTAATTTTATTAAGTATAATGTACAAATGTAAAAAAAAACTGAAAGATTTATTTTTAATTAAATTATTTCAGTGTGGGGTATTTTAGGATCTGCAGAAAAATGGTATTCTTAATAATTAAAGGTATATTCTGCCGTCATATCTTTCATATTATTGCCTTTTTACTTTTCTTTGATACATACTGATATTTGTGTTTTACCGTGTATATTATGTGCGTGATGAAAGAAGTCAATCTTACGACATGAAATAAATGCTTTTACTTCTCTCTTGGCTCACACAATCTTCTTTTCTTTTCTCCGCTTTCTCCTATCTCTTTGTCTCGCTCTATCTAAATCACGCACACATTGGTGAACGCTCACATCTATTACCGGTTGTTCTTTTATTTTCCTTTGACACGCATGAAATCGTAGACCGACTAGCATATCACCGTTTTTATGCCTGTCGCCGAAGTCTCTTTGATTTTCGTGTCGTTGATCTCAGATCACTTTACGCAACGGGGATTTGCTCGACATATTATGGGGTTCGGTGATGGACGATATGTCTCTGCAGTCTGCAAATTAGGTATATAGAAGCGCGCGAGGTATGCAGATTGGAAATAGTTCCATGCGGAGAATGGGCGAACACTCGCGACATTATAGTTACGCATTATCCTTGCTGTCACAAGCGATATTATAAGAAAATTGTAATTGGATTGTAATAATATATATTTTATAAATACATTATCAATTACAATTCTTTTTATTAATATTACACTATTAAATTCAAAGTGTCAAATCATACCCAATTTGAGTTATTTTTAATCATTCCTGTATACGTCGTTACTGCTCCTACTCAATATGTTATTAATTTAAAACGAAGGAGTCAAACAATTTAACTCAAGAAACGTGTTAAATTTGACTCAAATTTAGTTTATATTTACCAAACGCATAGTTAATATGATGCAATTCAACCCTGGAAATGAGTTAATTAGATGTGGTTGTTTTTAACTACATCTCGTGTTAAAATAATACACTTTGACATACATGGAAATTTAAATTAACAGAATGTTATTCAACTCGAGAAATTGGATTACAGCTGCTCCTTTCATATTTAACAGTATATTTTGTCAATACCTCCTTGCATATTTCTTTTTATTTCTTGTCTTTGCATGGCGTAATTGTTTCTTTAATTTTCTAAAAGGACCTTTAATAGATACTTAGCGATCTGTCGATTCGGCTAGTCTGAGACTGATCACGAAGCGTACAATTCTCAAAGTGAGAATTAAAGTGAATAAAGTGCGATAGGAAAAAGCGTTGCTATGGGTACCAGGTGTTAACGTCAAAATTGCTTTGGATTAACGCAGATATTCCGCAGGAGGCGTTCAATATTGGCGGTCTTAGGGACGCATCGTCGCTGTGTGTGTCCGTGTGGAATTTGGCATAAGGGGCGGCACGTCCCTCCGTTCTTGCGGATTAAAGTTAAAAGAACACGAAGACGCACGAATTAAATTATACGCGGAGCGAACGATTCGCAAGGAATCGATGCTAGTTACGCGTATATACTGTTATATATATATATATATATATATATATATATATATATATATGTTACGTATTAAAGGGTTAAGTGAAACTAGGAAATCAACCCATAATGCTAAAATATATGCTGTAAAATTAACACAGAAAAAGTTTGTAAAGATATTTACCGAATTCACAATTGTTCTTTTAACATGTAATAATTTGCACATAGATAGATCGTAGATTGTAACACATACATATATTACAAATATATGTTAAATGTAATTAATTAGCATAGCCAGAAGAAGAGAAGGGAAAATTTATAAGCAACTCTAAACTTTACTAGCACATCAGTTTTGATGCTTCAAAATCGTGCGAATCTTTCTCGGTTACTTGATATAACATGCTCTTATAATGCTCCTAGTGCATGTAATCAAGCGAAAGTCTGATACTTCTGAGGGTTAATATGGTTCGCACAAGCGCATGTGCTCGCCAAAACTGACGTCTGCTTTCCAGACACGCGGGCACGAATACCTCATAAGAAGAGGCTGCCGGATAAGAGTAGCGCGCGCGTCGGCTTATTAGAGGGCGGACGCGCGAGTATTTTCCATATATACACACACGCATCCTCGGCAAGGAAACGAAGCGAGGGGGAGGAAAGGGGAGAGTTGTAGCGCGACCGGGCGTAGGGGACGGCAACGAGACGCGAGGAGGCAAAGGCGGGGGGGAGGGGGAGTCAATGGGAGGGTGGGTACATGACATGTCATGCTGTGCCTGGCTCGCCTCCACCTTCTTCCACCTCAGCCCATCGTCTCTCTGTCTCCCTGCGCCCCTCGCCACCCTCCCGGTACACCTCCCGCCGCCGCCGTCTCTCCCCGTCCCGTCGTCGCGGCATCCACTGCCACATCGATCCGCCTTAATGAGTGGAAAGAATAAGACAGCCTCCCCTACTGCGAAAGCGGGAGTCTCGCCCTCCCCTACGACGGCGAACGACGTCGTGTATAGGAAAGAAGGGGGTCGCGGGAATCGGAGACGGGAGAGAAGGAACGGGACTTGAGCGCCGTTCCGAGGTTCCCAAGGAGTGACGGAGAGCGAGATGGAGAAAGAATGAGAGAGAGTGCGAGGGAGAAGGAGAAAGAGAGACAACACAGGACGAAGAAAGAGTGCGTGGAACGGGAGAAAGAGAGAAAGGGGGTGAGTTTTGAGAGGTGAGGAGGTGATGGAGTCGGGAGGCAGAGGGGTGGTAATGCTCCCGTTGTTTCGCGAGCGAGGGAGGCACGCACGCACCCCCTTGGGCCCCCTCCCCCCCGCTCGACCTACCATCACCATCACCTCCTCCCCCTGTCTCTCCCCCCCGCGACTCGCGTCCCCTCGCAACCAGCCCCCTCTCGGCTCCAAGGAATGTTAATTCCCGGCGCTTTAATTCTTACGAATATTTCCCTCGTGCCTGGGGACGATCGCGGAGTGGTGGAAAAGACGCAAGGGCGAGGATGAGAAAACGGAAGAAGAAGAAGAAGAAGAAGAAAAAGAAAAAGAAGAAGAAGAAGGAGATGAGACGTAGGAAGATATAGGAGGGAGGACAAGATGGTAAAGGAGCGAGAGTACCCCTTAAGATACGTCGTTCTGCTTTTGACTCTCCGCGACGACCCGTTTTCTTGCATTGTTCTCACGTTGTTTCTTATTATTTGTTTCACGGATCTTAAGCCTCATAGGTTATAATGATAGGTAGGTATAGGATTGAACATTTTCTTGGGATCAACAAGTTTTGTTTTCAATTTAGCACAAAAAAATTGCAAGAATCGACGACTGGTTTTTACAAACATTTTTGTAAACGGTTGATTATTGTTATAATCAACTGTTATAATCTGTAATCGGCGTAATCTGTCGTTTGATGCATCTTTTTTATAGTAGTGCAGTTTCTTTCTAAAATTGTACGTTTAATAACAGCATTATCATAATCAAAACATATGTATTAATTGAAGATAAGAAGTTAAATGTTTAATTTTTAAAATAAATTTTAATTTATAAAATAAAAATTCTCTCTTATACTGTTGCATGATTTGCGGAAGATAACGATTAGATTCTTGTTCTTCTATAAAGATAAATAAAGAAAGATTAATGCAAATGGGTAATTATTTGACAGTAAAAAGAAATGTTTCCCTGATAATTAATATGGCCGAGACTTTCCATTTTCAATTACGATTTTTGTAGCGGAGCGAGTACGGGGCCCGTCTTGCCGTTAAAATAAATGCATGCGGTCGCTTTTCTCACACCGACGAAGAAGCGATATAATATCGATCTGGATCGGTAGCACAGGAAGGGATGGGGGAACAAAAAAGGAGAGAATAGTGGCAGAAGATAGTCGCGAGCTGTCGAGACAGGAGGTCGTGGGAGTTGAACGGAGATAGAAATTTATCGGGGAAGAAGCAAATAGAGGGAGGGAAAAGAGAATGAGAGAGAAACGGACCCGAGGAGAGGGAGAAGCGTAACTATTGCGGTTTTTGCCATCTCGTCACATCCGGTCATCCGTCCACCGCGCCGCTCATTGTTAGCCGCCTCATGCCTGAGAGCGTATTTATTCGAGTAAATCATTGAAACGTGCATAGAGCCGAAGTCAAGCGATTCGTAACGTTGCGGACCGCAACTTCTTCACCAGAAGGCAGAAATAAATTCTTGTTAATAACATAACGATATGTTCAATTTTCTAAAATACAACTAATTTGAGAATACAACTAGTTCAATATTTAAAATAAAAAGAAGTTTTTGCAATTTTATGGAATTTTGATAGTATACATTTCAATTAATGTTCTCTTCTCTTTTTTATTATACACTCTTAAAGTAACTAAAAGATACTTTTGTTTTATAGATAAATTTAGAAATATAAACAAAAGGAAAAAGAAATGTCATTAAAATTTAATAATTATTATTGTAATCTTCTTACATAAATTCTTAATAATAAATTTTTAGAGATTGTCTACTAATGAGAAGGTTATCCTAGTTTAAATAAAAACTTGGTAGAATTTTTTATTGACATAATTTCCTACGTACGTTGATTTTACGCGGCATTCCCTCTCGGATCCCTTCGCGTTCTTTCCCGTCCCATCTCTCGATACGTATTCCCGCCAGATGAAGCAGGCGCGTAGTTTTGTACGATATTAAATAACCAGACGAGCCTGTACCAGCCCCCTTTATTCCTCCGGAGGGTTGAATCGCGTGTTACATAACCCTCGTTCGTAATTCTTGGATTGAAAGAATTCGAGATTGCCTCGGCCGCGCCGTTTCGTCTAATTGCGATCTATAGCCGCGAATGCGGCTCTTGATCTTGCCTATAATCTTCTTTATCGCGACTCCGATGTATAATTTACCGACAGCAAGGCAATAGGCTGAACTTTTTTGTTATTATTTCAGACACGGACTTAATTAATGACAGAAGCATAATTATATCAATGTTATATAATACACGCGATATGTTAGGCACGAGAGAGATCAATTTAGTTTTTTTCCTTACAAAAAGTATTCTAAAAATTCCATTTTTCAAGACCACTAAAATCTGCTAGGATCTTTTCTATCTCCTGATATCTTCTGACGCGCAAAATTTCACCCGATAATCACATCACCGACAAATGAGATCAGCACGAGATAATCAACGGTCAACGGTCCCATTCGCATTGTTGGTGGTGAAACAGCATCTTAATCTTCCACATCTCGCCTATAAACAAACCGACCTTTCCCTCCCCCATCCCAATTCCGCTTTTCTCTCTCCCCCCTCCCCTCTGGTGGGATACGCGAACGGAGCACGTTATTGTACACGTATCGGCAGAGGAAAGAAGGGACCGGGGGGACGAGGGGTAAGGGGGTGAAGGGGGGAAGCGGAAAGCCACGAGCAGGCTTCTCGCTTGATCTAGAGTCACTACGGGCGATAAATTCCGCTGACGAATAAAGTAGATCCCGACTAATTGTGGGAGATGCACGACTCACTCACTTGCACGCTCGCCCGTTTGCTCACGGCTCCCTTCCCCTCCCCCGCCCCCCCCCACCCGTGCCCCTTTTCACCTAAGATACTCTTCTCTCCTATCGCGTCTCCGTTCTCGTCCGCGCTCCTTCGGTCCGTTCCTCTCGAGATCTTTCTCCCTCTTACTATACCGAATCTTTTGCCTTCTCTCCGTCTCCCTCTCTTTCCTCTCGCGCACACATCCTTCCAGCGGATCGTTCTTCATGCTCCAGAACGTGGCATGCACTTCTTATACCTCGCGACGTCCTGCACGGGGTGAATGGGAGCGGCGGGGCGGGAGGAGGGGGGAGGGGGAAGAGGGAGACGCGAGGGAGAGACAAGGGGAGATAGGCGCACCGGTGCCTGGTTAAACCTCTAGGAGATCGGGTTATGCACACCGCAAGTTCGGATTTAGCGAGTGATGGGTATAAACTTGGACGAGACGGTACGGTACCGGAAAACCCACTCGACTCGCGCGCGCGGCACTGGCATATTCCATGATTTATCGGGACCCCAGCATCCGTCCGTCTCGACCAACTACTTCTCGAGAAACGAGAAGATAATCGATGATCCCTTTCTTCCCCCCTGTTTCACTCCCCTCCCCCCCCTCACCGCCCCGAACTTTGCACAACGAATGCGACAGTGACCTTTATCGATCCTAATTTTTCGATTCCGTTACTTCTCGTAAGATCGATCACGATCTCTCAGCAAACGGCAACGCCGTTGAGAAATGAGAGATCTACCTTTAATTCTGATTCGCTATTCTCGGCCACTACCGATTCGCGTTCCGTCAAAGATTTCGTCGTCCCGACGAAGGAGACGCTCGGTAGACACCGCGGCCCTTAATTACCCCGACAATTAATCACTTTCCGGTAAACGGACCGACGCAATCGTGTCAATTTGCCGCGTCAAAATTTCTCGCTTGAATTCTCCCGCCACCGCACCGATCTTCTCTCTCAAATGAGCCATTTATTTTTAAAGCGTTGTATCTAAATGCAAATTCAAGAACCCCCCTCCCTCCCCCTCTTTTGAGTGTCACGATCATATCGTATACATAATTCAATCTTTATCTTATTTTGGCAACTCACGCGGGCGAATATATTTGCTATTAATTGCTCGTTAATTATCTGTCACATATTACTGATTGTGAGCAAAGAGCGAAGAGCAGAAATCATCAAATGTGCTATTCGCGCTACCTCAATTCGTCGATTTTCGCGGTACTTCAGCATGCCAAGCTCTCGAGCAAGTGAGAGTAAGTGAGGAAACTATCCGAATGATTTTCACGAACAAAATCGTGGTCGCGCCGGCACTCGTAGCCTTCGGTAGAGGGGCGCCCCGTAAGGAACGATCGCACGAGCGCAAAGATCAAGCAGGATCGTGCGACCCGGACCCCTCGACCTGTATGCCAAGAACGAAGGAACGAACGAACGAACGAACGAACGAATGGGCCCCTTTCGCCCTCTTCTCTGTCCCTCTTCTCTTTGCTCTCCTCTCGCACACCTCCTCCTGCTTCTTCATCATCCCCTCCCCTCCCCTTCACTTTGGCCACCTTCCCCACCGCCCCCGCCTCACGTGGCGGAGATGTGATCCACGCCTGTGATGCAACTCGGATTGTGTTACCTCACCGGCACACCGGAGTCGAATTATGTCGGATACGGTCGCGGCCTCGTATACATTTGTCGGCGATCACGTGTCCGCTCGAACAAGAAGAGAGTAAGGAGGAGAAGAAGGAAGAATAAGAAGAAGAAGAAGAAGAAGAAGAAGCGGACTCGGGCGTCTGATCGGGTCGTGGGCATTGGGATCGTCGATAGGGGATCTCGCGAACACGGCTCGACCATGCCCGGTGCTTTACTGCACCGAGCCGTTTATTAATCACAGCCTCTGCATTTTTTTTTGCCACGGCAAATGCAGCTGCGGGTGGAAACGAGATGATTCCGCCATGCCCAGACTAGTTTGACACACTTGTGGGTAATCGCTTGATGATCGGAGTGAAATGGAGCACTTGAACAATGACACTTTTAACAATCGATGAGAATTGTCAATAATTAACTTCGCGCGCTTTAACTAATTTTCTATCTGTCTTTACATAGAAATTTTATCGAATTTTTACATCTTGAAATCATTAAACATCAATTTGTTCTCAAATGAAATTTTAAGAAAGATCGTTATATAAAAATGCTTCCACTTCATCAAAGTTATAACTTAGAGAAAATATTACTCTTACAGCAGTAGCGCGTGCTCTCGCTTGTTTGTGAGCAATAAAATTTTAAACTCTGGAAATTTGTTATCAATAGCACTTTTATAACGGCAACACCTCGAAGTCACAAAAAGTAACTGCTAAAAAAAAAGGTGTCTACTTATCTTAGGTTTGCAAAGTCGTGATCTATATCGCGCCTAGTGTCGACGGTCTACGTCGCTCCTAAAATAAAATCTACGCGGAACGACCGAAACGCAATTAGGCGAGCCATAGTGGGTCCTCGGGAGATCTCGTCGGCGCGGAGTACCCGAGATCTCGAATCGCATTAATACACGGCAAATAAAATCGCCGGTGCAATCTCGTCAGCGAGGGGATAACGGTGGAAAAAAGCGCGATTCGCGCCTCGCGACCCCCTTACGGGCTTCTACCCTGTGCCCAGGTATACTTTATTTACGGCCAACAGCCACCCAGCGCGAGAGGCGGGGCGGGGGGGACAAGGCGGAGGGATGCTCGAGGGGGGTGATGTTGGGGGTAGGTAGCTGGAGCTAAGATGGCGTCGTGTTTACTTCGTTAAGGAGTTAATTACTCCTGGAGTCCCGGGTCCTGCCGCTCTGCGAAGGACGATGGACGTGGGAGTGACGGCGGAATTTGATGTAGACGCGGAGGACGTAGGCGGAAGGAGAGCGCCTCCTTTACGCCCTCTACCCCTCTTTTTCTCTCTCTCTCCATTCTCTCTCTCTCTCTCTCTCTCTCTCTCTCTCTCTTTCACGATTCTCTCTCGGCGGCATCGCGGAAGAGGGTCGCGAGTTAAGTGCCTCGCCGCTCGGCAAATCCGATCGAGGCCTTTCCGCGGAATCTATTTATCTATTTATCTCGGCCTAAGAGGTAATGAGCTGATATTAAAATAAATGGATGGCCACTGCCGCTGCCGCAGGTTGGTCCGCCTCGACCAGATTGCGCTCGATCAGTTCATTCACATGAATCTCCATGAATCTCACGATCGAGTTTACAAATCTGTCATCCGCGTCTGCACGCGGATCTCGACGTTACTATACGAAATTTACAAGTTATTTAAAAAAGAGAATTCTAAAATCTTTATAAATTAAGATTACTATTCATATGAGTAATAATAGTTGTTGCGAATATTAAAATCTTTCCGTCTAGAATAATTCTGGAATTAGATAAAAAAATATTTTGGATCTTATACTTATCATAAAGATAACAATAGCTGTTAAAACCACAACTTACTTTTCAACATTTAAGAAAAAAAAACGAGAAAAGTATTTGCCAAGGAGGTAACGGCGATTTGATTTCTAAAGCGCGCGCTAACAAATACGCGGCGCCTTAAGGTATTTGAAATAAGGAGGCGGAATGCAACACCTCGTTCCCGGACGGGTGAATGCGGGGGTAAGCAGGCTATTCGAGAGGGGGTGTGGAGCGCACCTAGGCACTTCTAGCTTCCATCAGCAAAGTAATTAATTTTTAATGTACTTTGCTTGCTTATTTCTTTCGTATCATGGGTTTTTTCCCCCGCGCCTCCGGCGGCCGGCGGGACAGGGGTGGCGGCGGGGTGCGGGGGGCGACGGTTATGAATTTCTAATGAGATTCCGTGGGAGATCTGCGAGAGATTAGCGTAGCTGGAAGGTGCGCCGCGGTCGTGCGCCAGAGGTAAAAGTATGTACCTTGCGCGTCTCAGACCACGAGGAGGACACTTTCCTGAGGGAGTGACTCATGGACGAAAAACAGGATGCCGGGCAGATAACTGTCCCGGGCCGTGTGCACGTACGCTGAACGGAGATCCGCGTTCCGATATGCAAAGGATGATTAAAAAGGCGTTGAACGAAGGGACGATTTTCAGGTCGAAAGATAATGATGTAAATAGAGATAAAACGTTAGTAGCAAGTAACGTTAACATGCATTGAAAAAATGCATTTGGCATAAGGTCATCCGAATCTCTGAGATATATATCATTATTTAAAAAAAAAAAATCAAATATTCTTCATAATCTATTTCATATTTTACGCTAATAACGAGATGTGATAAAACAATCTCAATTTTATTACATGTTACAATTTGATGACTTGCTCTCTTACTTTCTCTTCTCATATTTTCAATTTTATTTATATTTCATCTCGATCACTTGTGCACTCATTACTCATCTGTATGCGGACAAATATACTTCTAATTCATGTATATTAATATCGCGCACAAATAACCAAAATAAAATATAAATAAATTGAATAGAGAATATGTGAAGAAAGGCAACGTGTAATTTGAAATTTCTTATCACATTTCGTTATTAGTATAAAATATTAGATATAAAATAGACGACAAAATATTTGATTTTTTGACAAATAATGCATCTCAGAGATTTAGATAATCTTATGCTGTTAGCGCATTGTTTTCATTAACATTACTTGCTAGTTTGCTTCACATCCACACATACATATATCCACATAATATCCATATATGCATAATATTTTTTGCTTTTCAAAATAATGGCTCGACAGTCGGAATTCATTCCGACAGTTTTAGCAAATAAAACTTGAACATTGACTGCAATTTGATAATATTTTACAGAACAAGTATTTATTTTCATAAATTATTTGTCTTCAAAATGATCCCATTTAAGAAGGTCGCATCACTTACGGGGGAAAAAAGTTTTATACTTCTTATACAAATTACTTGGGTCATCGTCCTTACGTTCTTACATGCTTGCAGGAGGTCCAACGAAAAAAGTTGGACAAGATTTTAGGAAGTCTGTTTTTCGTGCTTGAAGAACAAAAATTTGTTATGTTAACATAATTCTAAAAATGTTTAGCTTCTGAGATACCTACATATTAGCATTATTATTTTTTCATATCACATACAAATTACGCAGCTCTATTCATTATTTTAAATTAAATGTCCAAAATGTCTATGTGAGTCTTAAAATAAGTCTCCCTGACTTTCGAACACTAACAATAAGTGTAAATATTCCCGGAAGGTTACGGATCATCTCACAATCTGTCACAATTCGCTCATGGAGATTTTCTTGAGCCTTTCGCTTCTGACAAAATATGCTTATTCATGCTCTCATGAAATTATAGACTTTGCACAAGACCATACATGTTACACTCTCTACATGTATTTCGTGTCTCATATACTTGCACATTTTTCAAGTTGACAGGTGTTCACCGATAGTACACCGTCATGGTTTATGATTAGCACCCTGCAGAGAAGAAAATTATACGGATACATTTTGTCCAATGAGGGATTTATGTGACAAAGAAGAAATTTTTTTAAATTCTTGGAGACATAAAACCTCACCTTCTCAGCGGCATATATGAGATCGACATATGAAAGATTTCGAAGCGGTTTCTTCGAAGCAATTTTCCTTTTCTATTGTACATGTTAGTAATACGTGATATCCGTGCTCATGCATTACTCTGTTTCACATATATTTGACAGTATATGTACATACATGAGATCGCACAAAAGATCTTCTCAGCGGTGTCTTCCGTTACGTATTTTACCTGTCCCATTGTATAGTAACATGTATAGTAACATCCGTGCTCACGTATTACGATTCCTATTCGCACAAACGGAATTATACTGTTTTTTCATAGTATGAGCATGTATAATATTTTGGGGACGTCTAAAACTTCTATTTGAAAATACTCATACATCCATGCAATCGTTCTTTATCTTCCAGAGCACGAATAAGTATTTTTAGTGTTTCTTGTCTTTCGGTTTCCCCATGTCATAAATCCTACAGTCGAAGGATTTCTAAATAATAAATTGTTTCCGTTGCGAGACTGTAGTTTCCACTGTCATAAACCCATGCCAATTCTATATCAATCCAAATTGTTTCAATTTCGACTAACAAATTGTACGGTATCATTATAGCTAGATACTCGAAAATATTTTAAACTTTTTCGACAAGATACGCTCGACAAATTCACACAATTTAACTCTTGAAATTTTGCCGCAATCGATCCCACGTTAACATTAATCGAGAGCCATTTGCGACATGTCTTACAACTGATTTCTTTCTCGGACGATTCGCGCACTCGTTGCAATACATAATTCAAATATTTGCAGAGCATTCGTCAGTATTGCGGGCGCAATTACCGGCGATTGGAAAGAAAAGCTCGCATCATGTCTTCAGCATTTAACTACCTCGCAATTGGACTTTCTTCTTGCCGAATCATTTGCACGGCTCAACAATTCCATCTTACGATTCGACGGCACTGAAGGTCAAAACACATTCTTTAAAAAACTTTACATATTTGACCTTTCCTTGTATTATTGAACTTAACGTTAAATCTCCAATTGAGCAAACAGGTTTCGTTTTTATGAAATACCTGCTTACGAAGTGAGTGAATTATCTTTGGATTACTATACATTGGTCCTACCATAACGAAAATAGCACAGTATAAACATCATGTGTAATTGAAATAGATTTATAAAGGTTACAAAATGTAGATTTGCAAAAGTTGTACGAATTTTAATTACAAGAAAACTTGGCAAAATATTAAAAATTCCGCTTAATAAAACTTTACATGTATACAAGGTATCCGAAAATTTGACCACATTTACTTCTTGAAATGGTTTGGGACCCAAAAAGAAGGAAAAAAGCTATATAGATTCAGAATTGAGTTGTTTCCGAATTATAGTAACTTTATAAAAAATTGTAATTCATTTTTTATAGTCATAATCATAATTTATTTTGTAATTTTTTAAGAAATTTCATATCGGAATATTTTGACGTTAACCAGGATGCACCACGTAAAGGTATAGTCCGTTTAATTATAATTTTTTAAACATAAAAGTGGCTATAACTCAGAAATCTTTTTTGAATTTGTTTACATAGTTTTTTTTTCTTCTTTTTGAATCCCGAATCACTTCAAGAAATAATACGGGTGAATTTTCGGATACTCTGTATACGTATATATATATATATATATATATATATATATATATATATATAAGTAAGATAAATAGATAAGTATGTAAATTTATAAATTATTACTTCAAAAGAATTTCAAGATCATTCTTTATATATGTACAGCGGTTTTTAGCTTGTTTTGTTATATCCTAAAAAATTATTGAAAAGACTTAAATACATTTCATACAGAAGTTTATGATAAAAAATAATTCTTGAAAAAATAATTATTTCCAAAAATTTATTTTTCTGTATTCCTTACATGTAAGTATATGAAAGAACATATATCTATTATATTGTGATAAAAATTAAATTTATAAAATAATATGATTATATTAAATAGATTTATAATCTTTTGCGAGATTATAATAATTATAAGTTTATTCCTTTTACGTTAATTATAATTTCCAAAAAATTAAAAATTTTCTCCGAGATTAAAATTTTCAAAAAAGTTGCTACTGCGGTGCAAAAATTTTGCTCGATAATCTTTCAAGGTGACAGCAAAAGAGATGAGAGAAGTCGTTCCGACAAGCGAGAAGTTCACCCATTATATTTGAATCTTTTATATCAGTGCTTATAACTTGCTTTATACCAGTAAACCAAAATTTGTAATTCCGGACAGTGACTTTATATATCAGTGTTTATGTACCTCTTTCTATCTCCATTAAGAGAAAGGGAGGCGTCAAAATACGTTAAATCAATGCCCACAATTACCAATTTTAGGCAAAACTGGTATAAAACATTCAAATAGAATGGGCGAAGTTTTCGCTTGTCGAAACGATCTTTCCCATCTCCTTTGTTGCCATCTTAGGAAATTATCGAGGCAAAATCTGTGCGTCGCAGCAACAAATTAATTTTTTTTACAAAATTATTTTTAACTTACATTATTAATCCAAGATACAGAATGTATATGGATGAAGAGAGCGACGATAGAATGCACATCCGAATGAGAAATAAAGCGGGAAACGTGGCTGAACAAAAATAGCACAAAATAGGCACGGAGAGGTAATAATTATGAGACATAAAGTGACGAGGATCGTGCAGGGGAAGGCTGCGCTCGCGAGATGGACGACGCGCACGCAGAATTCCGGGAAGGAAGACAACGCTTCTCTACGTTTCTCTGAAGGTCCAAGCGCTCGAGTCATTAGTGTTCCGTAACGTTCCTTACCGATAACCGAATACCAAGTGTTCATCGTTTCAGTAAGCTGAGCGAAAGACCGACAAAGAATAATAAGAAAAGATGGATGATACGAGAAGAGTAAAGTGAAAGAAAGAGAGGAATGGAGAGAGAAACGATTCTTAAGAATGGCCCCAAGGCTCTCTCGCTTGTATCTTCCACCGATGCATGCGTTTTCATTATGTTTTCTTTCCCGCTTTCCCTTTAGAGAAAAAAAATCCTGAATTTAAAACAGGTTCATTCACCAAAAAAAAACGGCCTGTGAAGGAGCACATTTTGGTTTTGACAACATTCGACAATTTTTCGACAGCAATTTTTTAAGAGAATGAATTGGTTATATATTAGGATTAGAATAAATTTTTTTTCGTTGCAACACATGGGATATATTCCGCAATTATCATATAATACTTTAATAACGTATTCTGGATTAGATTGGAGATTGATTTGAGCGGAAAAGATCGAGATTAGCAACTGGTTTTCCAGATTATAAGCTAGATTATAAGCGATCAAAGTTGGTCAATGATATCGCGCAAGTTTGCGGTTCGCAACTTGCAGTTACACTCATACCGATCTCTGTCATCTGTTATCGATTTTCACAGGTCAGGTGATATTGACTTTACTGTCGTTTTGCGAATCTGCTTTTGTTTTTTGCCTTTCTTATATGCAAAACTAGTAAATCAGCGGATTTCGATAAATCAACTATTTCATAAATAATTTTAATTGTTACACACACACACACACACACACACACACACAAATGTTCGAGTCAATAAAATCAAGATATGTTGCGTTCGCAATTAATGTTACAATTTATGTAAACATCATTATTGAAAATTTAGTCAGACTAGAATATCTGAACGAAACTGTGAAGATATCTCTTGTACAAAGATATCTTTTGATAAACACGATTAATGTCCATTTCTATCAATGTAGATTAACTTTAATCTTGGTTTAACTTACTTTTTATCTTCTAATTCTACGAATTAGAAAAAAAATGAAAAGTAAATTAAACCGAGATTAAAGTTAATTTACATTGATAGAAACAGGATAGAAATAGATTTGAAAATACGAATAAAACGGGATGCTTTATAGTCGGATCAGATATAAATTCGACAAAAGAAAATATCGATATTTTGTATTCCCGCCAAAGATTAACCAACCTGGGCATTCTTTCGTGCGGTCAGATTCGACGAAAGACGTGCCGTCGAACATACGGTTAGACCTCTGAATGAACCCTCTCCGAACAACCCCGAGCGTCGAAGACCTGAATGAGTCTAACTATTCCTACGCAGCGCCTCGCGCGAGCGAGCTGAATCCCCGTCGTTGCCTCTAAGTATGAATGAAGACTGAAATAGCTGTGCCAGGAAGTGGTGCCATAATAAATACCTCGTCTACTCGGCTCCCCATGCTAGATCCGCCGCCCGTTCTCTTCTCCGTCACCGCGTTCTCTCTCTCTCGCCTCCTCCTCGTCGCCTACCACCGAAAGCTCTTTAATAATGCAGGACAGTCGTTTGCCCGTTTAACTCGGATAACCTAATCGTCCATTTCCAGACCGACTCCTCCGCGATATTCCTGTATGTACATTCGTGACTCCGGGCGTTCCGCATTACCTCGGAATAGACACCTCGTTCTATATATACCCCCACCAATGGATTCTGCCGGTCAAAATAGATCGTTCGTGCAAATTTATTTTCGCTCCTTTAGAAGCGCGTTTAACCGCCCTAATGCGTTTTTCCAAAGCACGAGAAATTACAATCGAGAAGGGACGGATCGGGGTGGTTAACTGTATAAGCAAAGAAACAAACTCTTCTCGATATCGTAGTACAATATTTTTGCATATTTCCTTACAACGGTTGCGACTTCAATTTAAGAAACATTCAGAAAACAGCCGAGCTAAAATAGCTACACGATAATAAAAGAATCCTGCACGTATCGTAAAACCGCGTTAGCTTTGAAGCGATTTTCGAAAGCGTTGAGACATCTATTTCGAACTTCGTTCTCGCGCGTCCCGCAACGTCGCGGAAGTTCGCGCTTCCATCGACCGATGACATTTCCGGATATTGACTCTCGCACTTCGTCCGTCACCTCGCGACTCTCTCGCCGACGTAGATATGTATCGTCGTGCATCCAATGACTCGCGTCAGCAGACCGCCAGGTTGCCAAGCGAATTTATCGTACGACGGCGATCCGCGGCCGGCGGGTGTCCGGGGACAAGAAGGGGGTCGGACGGGAGACGCGTATAGTTCCATCGTTAAGGAGCCAGCCCGGCGGTGGACTGGATAGGGAGATGGTTTAGGGTCCATACATAGAAGGAGCCGGCACCAGCACGTATAAGGACGGAACGTGTGGGGTATTGACTAGCCGGCTGGTCCCGGCAAGGGTTGCGGCTAAGACGGAGAGAGCAACGGGCGGCAGAAGCGAGGGGGAGGAGGGGGAGGGGGAGAACGGGAATACTCGAAGGGACGGAGGGAGATGTGGTACGGAGGGCGGCGAGAGGGAAAAGGACGCGCGAACGGAGCCGCGGAGGTGAGGGACGCGGGGGAGGGGGCGAGCTCTCTCATTGCTAAAGGTGGTTGCAGGACGGTGGGACGGGGGGAGGGAGGGGGGAGGTTAGGACGGCAGGGTGGACTACCTAAGACTGATATGGATTGTAGATTATTCTGGACCTCGGGGTGCGGCTTGGCCAAGGGTTAGTATCTCAGAACCCTTGGCGCGCGCTCACCCCCGCCTCCCTCTTCTTCTCTGCCTCCGGAGCTCTCGTACTCGACCCGCGTTACCAAACCTCTCTCGAGCGTCCACCCGCTCTCCTCAACCGCCCTCCTGCACTCCCCCCCCCTCCCCCGCCTCGCAACCCACGCTTCCTGACCGGCTCCTCGCACTCCTCCTCGCGGTTCCTTCTCGCGGAGAAGTTCGTCCGTTCCGACTAGGCGGCTAGGCCTGCGGCCGATTACATGCCTTCCCGTAATCCGATGTTGCGCGAATCTCCCCCTCGCTCCTCTCCCCCTCTTTTCACTCCTACCTCCAGCCGCGTCTCGCGGGCCAATTCCCTCTGTGTTCCCGAAGACTCGAAACCAGGAGAATCCCTCCGACGGCGGAGGGAATTTGCAATAATCACCGGCCGCATAATCGCGGCGTGTCGATTATATTATTTCACCGGGAGTTCTCACTCTTATGAGAAACACTCGTCCGCGAATGATGGAATAGATGGATCGGGAAACAGTCCATCGATATCTTTCGCGCGAAGATTTCCCACCTACTTGAAATCTTCCGCGTTCGCCTCGTCATAAACGAAAGTTCGTTGAATCCGACGTCGACGACTGCTGTTTACATGCTCTTCCTCTTCACCCGATGTTGCAGGCACATCGCACCTTTTATATAGAGGCAATCTCGGCTACGAAGATTCGTGCCAAGAGATTCAAGGGTTTAAGGTCTCGGCGCTTGACCGACCTTTTTCCGGCAGCGCATTGTACCGTTTTGTGTCTCTCGTTTCTGTCAAATTAGCCGAATCCAGTAAATGATCGCACACACGAAGTTTTGCAAGGAAATTATTTTCCTTTTCATTTTACTTGTAAATGTATCTCCCCTCTTACTTCAGTCTTTTTACAGATTTCACTTTAATGAAATGCCATGCTGCACAAATCGCATCTCCAGAAAATCATAATCCGAAAATATGTTTAATTCTCTTAATAAAAACATAATAATTTAAATAGAAAGTTCTTTAAAAAAACAGATGTGTAAATCAATTCTATTATTTAAATATTTAAGACAAGAAGAGGAAGAAGAGATATAAAAAAATTTTCTTAAAATTTTCTTTCGTAATTCTCATCATATCTTTCCTGATTTCCTTCATTTTTGTCACATAAAAATGACTAATAGGTAGTCGTAATTTTTTCTCGTGATGGTGCGCGTCATGTATGTGTTAATTACACGGAAAGAACAATTTTGCTGAATCCAGACCTGAAAATAATTTTTGTTCAATAATTAAAATATTTTTGTGCGAAAGTCAAAGTGATTGTTAGAATATCAAAACGTTTTATAGCAATGCTTATCAGTTTTAACATTCCAACAAATTACTTTGATGATTCTACAAAAAATTATTTTCAGATCTGCAAAAATTATTTTAGCAAAAATTTGTAGATCTTTCAACAAAATCGTTCTTTCCGTGTACTAACAAAATATACTGGTGCGAAACACGGCTGATCAGCATCATCATCACAATACTGATTTCCCTCGCTGATTGAACATTGCGCTCCTGTTTCTTTCTTTCTTTTTCTCTCTCCCTCCTTTCACCCCTGTTGATCTTGCAAGGTAGCGGTGCGTTGTTAATGACTGTTAATGACAGTTGTTACGACTCGGCGACTATTAGTTTCTCGTGTACCTGGTACGCCACGGCACACGCTCGGTAATTACGTATACGTTCCATCGACCGCCGTCGTGGGTTCTGCAACGTAAAACTACCGCGGACTGCCGGCTTTGGGAAACGGTGCTCTTATATTTACGTCATGCGCATTGTTAAAGGCAACGCTTATGCAATAATAACGGTTTCCGGTGACACCGCGTCAATTGACAGAGATTCGACCGATAAATCCGATTTTTGACTGCGACATACAACTGCCGGTTTTGTGTCTTCATGTCTAGCAATTAGCCAACGTGACATTTAAATTTTCGTTCCTTTTAACCTTCTCGTCTACTTCAATTTAATTTTCCGCAATGCAGCACGATTATGACATTATATTAAATTTTTTTTCAGCACTCTTAACATGGCAAAAACTGATTGCATCACAAAAAATATCATACGAGAAATCATTATTAACGTTATCGTGTAAAAGAGGAACGCTATTATACGCTATTAAAAGAAAAATTTTGTCAATAACTTGTAATCAGTTATAATTGATTGTTGATAAAATATAATCTGTAATATAATGCAAAACGTTGCTGCAAACTTTTTTTATTTCTGTGTTATTGTACTCAACAAGAACAAGTGTCGCAATATGTGTCAGCTCTCACTTAATCAAAATTAAAATTAAATCATATTTTACACTCTCGATCATCGATCGAGGCAACAACAGGAAGAAATCAAGACAGTGAGCCGCAGTCAATCGCTAAATCACATTAGTGACCGATCACATTAGTGATTGTCGTCTAAACCGCACCGGCAGACAGCCTGGGGCCTACTTCCAGCAGGGTTCTCATTCTCACGCGGCAATCTTTTACATTCCACGCATAGCTCGGATCCAGCGCTATCCTTACACCAAGCTGAGCTATTCTCTGTTGGATAGGTAGCATAATCGAGGCGAGACCCGAGCCCGCGCGCATTCGAGCCACACCGTAGGAGCCTTGGCAGTTTCGCGGAAGCAACAAGCTGTTTATGGCTGCTCCTTGCGCTCCTCTCGGTTCTCTCTTAACCTACCTCCCTCCCGCCCGTCCGCCCCCGTTACCCTCGCTCCCCCCTTGCAACAGCCGCCCGCCGCCGTTGCCTCTCGTCGCCTCCGCGCGGCACCATCGGTCCTTACGTACTCGTATCTGTGCCCTCTTCTCTTCACAAAAGGGTAGCATGTAGCTTACGTGGGGAAGAGAGAGAGAGAGAGAGAGAAAGAGAAAAAAAAGAAAGAGAGGAGGTGAGAGAAAGGCGCGTGACGGTAAGAAGAGCAAGAAAGAGATGGAGACGCCGGGAAACCCTCCTGGGAGCAACCATCGGCGCGAAGAGCGTGCCAAGTGGCTGTTTACATCAATTTTATCGCCGATTTCTGAACCCCGCTGTCAGAACAGATTCCGCACGCCCGCGTTTAGACTATGTCGTATGATGTATGTCGTTGAGGAACGTCGAGAGTGAGATAATCTTAGAGTCGATGATTTACGCAGTAAATTCGCACATCGATAGCAGGATCTTCAATCGAGCCATCTCGGCCCGGTCGAAGATCCTGCTATCGAAGCGCAAGTTAGCGCTAATCGCGACTTACTGATTTCTCAAAATTGTCCTTATTTCGCAAGGATCGAATGGCAAAAGAAACTATTAAAGCAAAATTATGCCAAGTTTAATGCCTAAGAGAAATGTATCTTATAATGTTCCCTATGTTTCTCATTTAACAAATTATCTCATTTAACTTTCATTCATTTCATACATCTTTCATTCATTTATGATGTTCATTTATTTTACGTTTCGATTGAATATTAAAATCAATGACCACGGATCAAATAAACAAAAATAAGTGAGATAAGTTATAGTTTATTTCATATTACGTCACATCCGCCCGCGGTATTTGTTCAAGGGACCGCGCACAAAGCTGTGTCTTACGTGAGTCACGGAGAATAGTACATGTCTGTGGCAGCGCGTGCAGCAAATAGTCGTGCGAACCCGGAGTCTTTGCTAACCGGATTATTGCATATAATATTCGGCCTTGGAGGATAAATCGGCGCACGATCCGCCGTGCCGAATGAGCGAGGTGTATTAATTGAATTCTCCCGATGATGCAACGCTTTCTTTCCGAACGTTGACCGTAAATCAGCACAGCAGCTACGGAAACAACCGCGAATAATTATATAGGACAAACTGGAGGTAAATCGGTGATAATTGAATCTGCGGCTATTGCCACCTAGTCCGTTATTCGCGTCTCCTCTAAATCTCATCCCGTTAATTAGCGGGCGTTCGTCCTTTTTCTTCTTCGCCATTGTCTTTCGTGGTTAGAATTTGTACGAACATGTAATAATTTTTTTTACTTATATAAATTACGGAGATTATTTTAAAGAATATATATATATGTATATATATATATATATATATATTATATATATATAAAGATATCTTAAATAATAAGTTAAAATGTTTTTACAACCTCAATCAATCTTTTAATTAATTAATTATATGAATATATATATATATATATATATATATATATGTATAATATATTATTCATACATATAATATTAATATACTATACATTAATATACTATACAGATCTATAGTATATTTAGATGAAATAATTTTCATCTTTGCCTTTATTTTTAGTTACCACGATATTGAGATGCATGACAAATTTATTTGTAATATTATTTAACACTGCATCTTTACATATATTACGAATAAATTTCTTGATTTTGAAGAATTACAAAATATTCTATTTTTTTAGTGATCTTGTACAAAGTATACATAAACTCTTCCTTTTATCGTTCATTTATTCTTTCAAATAGATTTCATTTATGGTATCAGGATACAACGTTACGGCAATGAATTCAGCGACAGACACGAGGAGCGCTTGACCACCACTTCGTTCGTCCGCATGATGGAAGGACGTGTCCACGGTGGACGAAAGAGCGCATAGTGACGGAGAGCCGGGAGGGACGGAGCTGGGTGGTGGTCTGGGGGGAGGTTGAAACGGACTTAGGTGTGTATGCGCGCATCCTCAAGCCGTTGCATCCCTCTATCCGGGCAATAGCGGCTCCTCACCCCGCGGCTGTACACACCGGTACCGGATAGAGGGTTGCTCGGGAGCCGATCTGGGACGTGTGCTGGGCAGGCGAATACGAAGGTGGTCGTAGCGGGGTGAGAGTCGTAAGACGGCGGGCCGGAGCGGCGGGCGAGGGACGTGGGGCGAGGGGCGCGAGACAGAAAGACGTGCAGATATACATGCGCGCGTACATATAATAGAGAGACAGAGAGGGATGGAGTTGGAAAGATGGCAAGGGATTCGAGGGAGTCGCGGTAAGGAAGGGGAAAGGAGGAAGACGAGAAGGAAGGAACAGAGGGAGAGGATGAGGTGGAGAGAGAGAAAGAGAGAGAGAGAGAGAGAGCGCAGAACGAGAAGGACGAAGAGGTGGAGACCGGTGGTAGTTGAGGGGTGTTGGGTTGGTGCACGAGGGAACGCGCGCGAGGGGGGAGTACCGTTAATTCCCCGATACAATGCTCATATCACCTTCCCCTCTCCCTGACCACCCACCGCCGCCGCTCTCGTCCTCCTTCCCGCGCACCCTCCCGTCCCCTTCGCCAACTCCACGGCCCCCTGCCAGCCTGCCTGCTTGCTTGCCTGCCTGCCTGCCTGCCTGCCCTGGCTTCGCCTCGCGGACGTTCCTTGTCTTACTGGCAAACTTAATCGATATTTCACAGTTTCTTACCCCCCTCCCCGTCTACGCCGTCCTCCTCCGTCTTCCTTTCTCCCTTTCCTGCCTTTATCGCGCCCTCCCGTTCCCGCACGCGCTTCTACCGCGCGCTCTTCGTGTCCGGCCGCAGAGGGTGGGACGAGGAGGGCGAGTTGAGAGAAGAGAGGCATCTTCCTTCCCTCCAATCGCACTTCCGAGAGAGCGGCACGGGGCAGCGCGCTGGCTGGGCTGGCACACTCTCTCTCACTCTCGGTTGCGCGAGTTGCAAATATCTATCTGCATATTGTATTACACGTCACGATAATGTAGACCTCCCGCTCCCTCCGAGAATCCTCTTTCTCTATCTCCCGCATCTCCAGCACGGTCGCTCGCGCCTTCTCCTTGCGGGCGCTGATCGCTAACCGCCTCCTCCCAACCCGCCGCGCGTCCCTTCTCGTTTTCGGACGGGTATTGTGTGACGCCTTGCAACGGCGGCGCGGCGTTGCATCGTCCGGCGTCCACGTCCACGAGAAAGCGATCCATCCTTCCATTTTTCATGGGCGGCCGCGAGCGCGCCGGTATCTCATTATTGTAATTGGGTGACGCGCGCGTGCCTCGTGGCGCGGCAGAGGGGAAGATCGGGTCCGTACCGGGTGCTGCTGTATGCTGATGGGTTAACTTCGTGGAGAGTCCGTCGAGCGTACGTCTCGAGAAAGAAAAAAAAAAGACCCTCGGGATTATATAATTTGCCGTAGCTGTCTTTAGGAAACTATTAAGCGCGGACGCGGATATACAGGTCAACGACTACGCGCTTCTCTCGTGTCTTAAAATTAGTTTAGTCGGAATAATCCTTTTGTATATATACTGTATATTTTTATATAAAATATTATTTTGTCTTACTATGTAGTAAGACAAAATAATCTCGCCGGTGGAGAAAGCTTATATATTGAAATATGATATATAATTGTTATATTGTTTCATTTGCACTTAAAAGTTTTAATTTATTATTTTGTATTGATCGCGTATCTGGATTGTAACCCATTTTGCGCTTAATTGTAAATAAATCATTAGTTATGCAAAATGTAAAACGTATGCGTATTTAACGATTGATTAATGCGTTGTCACATATTACAATGAATTCCAGATAAGGTTCGCTGATCCTAAATTCTGTAATTTTCTTATAGTTATCTCCGTTTTATTATATCTTTATGCTATTATCTCCAATACTGCGCGCTTTGCGAAACCGCAAAGTTTGCCGACTATATAGACGTTCTTTCCGTCCCGTACGCTCATTCCGACATCGCGTGTAGGTATTTTTACCGAGACCGCCATCGATTGCGTAAGAATACGACAAAGAAAAAGGACGTATCGCGTTTGTTAGTTAATACATTGATCGTTGTCCAAATTATTCGATATGTGTGACAAACGTATTTGTTCTCTTTTCTTTTTTTTTTCGTCGCATTAGACTGCACTAATGCCAACTATATAAAATTTGACACCGGGGTTGTTCTTAATTCTGCAGATTATCGCAATGCGACCGATCTCGCCAGATACTACATCAGAATCATCGAGCATTCCGTTGAGTAATATTTCGGAGAGCAACCGGTGAGAGCAAGTTGAAGAATAACAGAAGAGAGGTACAAATCGGGATTTGGAAGCGCTCGGTGATGCTCATATATTTAATATGATTTATATGATTTATCGTTCCTGTTGCACCTTATGGTGTATTATGCTTTGGATAAGCGAACAGGACTTCGATCACGAGCATGTATGGCTACGAATAATGCAAATTACAATTTCATACATCTTGTCATCAAGTATCTTGTTCCAAAAATCGCATGAATCCTCCTCTCTTTAAGACATTCATAAATTCTAAAATTGTGCGTAACACAATTGAGTTAGAAGTGCTAATAAATTCATGCACACAGACATTCAATATTACAGTTAATGTAAATAAAATTTGTGTTAAAATAACACAATGAATAAACGTTAAATATAATAGAGTTTATAATTTATCCTTTTAACTTGTTTTATCGTCAAAGATTGTAAAAAATATTTACACGCGTATGTTTTAATTGAATATCATGTTATCACCTCAAAAGTTGGACAAAGATTTTGAAGCTATAAATCTTATTTAATCTCTTCTTTAAAAAGTTTCTATCGTTACGTTTTAATATTGTATAGAATAGTATCACAAGATCTCGAGATTCTAGATTTCTCCATGGAGCGTTTCGCGTGATAGTCTCGAATCGAGCTTTTTTTTCGTCGATCTGGGAAGAAAGCACGACAGAGTCGATAGCCACATCCGTATAGGTATCCCTCCGTAAAGGGGAGGGAGATCCGTTACTGTCAAACAGTGGCGGTCGTCGCTGCTGCCTCTGCCCAAGCACCTTGTGCACGTGAATCAATAGCATTAACCCATTCCACCCTATCAAAAGGAGCCGGAGTGGGTGGCTGCTGGTCTGGCGAAGGAGGAGGAGGAGGAGGAGGAGGGCGCAAAGGGGTGGCAATAGTAACAATCCTGAGGTATTTAGCCGCTCGCCCCCAGGACAGCGAGGGAGCCAAGATACCGCTAAGACCGTCCGCGTACTGTGCAGCATCCATCCCATCGCGCACACCCCTTTCTCTCCCTTTCTCTCTCTCTCTCTCTCACTCTCTCCCTCTCAACCCTCTGTCTCTCCCTCCGACACTCTCTTCCTTCTCTCCGCTCGCTTCTCCACCCGTTCGCGCACTCACCACACTCTCGAATGTATCGTAGTGTATTCTCATACGAACTTGCCTCTCGCCCTCGGGAGCAAGTGTGGATGCTCGTAAGTGTGTCCATACCGGGTGATCACCCGGAAAGCTGCCAGGCTCGGCGGGGGCCCCCAGGTCAACGCTTCCGAATTCGCGGGGATCCGTGGATCCCAGCGCATTGTCGAAATCCCGGCCCGCCGTATTGTTTTGCGCGATCCCGCTCTATAGCGCCGGGCTGTCCGCTAATAGCAGTCGTCGAGAAGATGATTACGGCGCCCGGCGTTCTGTACATGGTTATTATACATAGGGCGTTGAAGATGTGCGGCCGCCGATACATGGCGCAAATGAGGCGACGATGGATCCTCTCGCGGGAAGGTGGCGCGAAGGATACACTCTCTCTCATTTCCTTCGGACGATCGCGCGGATTTGGGTTAAGCCTTCGGCAGGACGGTCCATGATCTTCATCCGTTCGCTCGTATCGAAATTTTACAATACCTTACTTATCAATTTGCATATAGCCAATATCTTTTGAAATGTATGTATGAGTATGTTATATTTGTTCAGTTGTAAGTTTTGTAAATTGAACTATAACGCATTTTCATATTCGCGAATGTTTATAGATCCAAATAACCAAAAATTGTTACTTGTCCTTTTACGTTTTTATTTAAATTTGAAATTTAGCATCTATCATTTAAGAGGGATTTGAAGAGGCTTCCGAAAAATGAAATAAATGTTCATCCCTTTTTCCTCTCATTGTCAGTCTCTATCTTATCTTAATAAACATTTCTAAGATAATTACTTGACGTCACGTATACGTATCTGAAATGCCATTAAAGTATTTCCTACCATCCCGTTATCTCAACGGCGATTGCGATCGTGACGCAACAAATCTAACCGTGACTTAACATCTGCGCGTTATGATCCATACCGTGTGTCAAAAAGTTATTTAACGAATGCACGTGTAGCGCATGTAACGATCGGAGATGCAGAGAAAGAGTCGGGATCTCGGACAGTTTCGAGTTTTGAACTGTCGAGGAGAGGGAAAATAGCGCGGAATGCCGAGCCACTTCGTTAAGTATTCATCGAGAAATTATTGTACAGAGCTTATCGAGTTAAGTCTTATTCCTAATCGATATTTTCGCCTTATCTTATCCACACCGCTGCGGCGGCGCGCGTTATTCGATTTGCTGATACGGAAATACGCTTGTCGCCTGGTTCCAGCGCAATTCGCTCCTTCGGGCAGGACCGTTTTTGCGACTTTATTTAATATGCGTATTTTACGCTTCCGTATTTTCGCGATCTAATTCTGCATACGTCTACCGCGGAGCGTAAAGGAGAAAGACCAAATCCAAATCAGTCGGTCTATAGATAGACACTTTAGAAGAATAAGTTTACTTGCCCTAGGACAAAGATTGCATCAAGAATACCGAACGGTCGCAGCGCCATATTAATGTATAATAATTAAGATATTAATATAGGTATCGTTTCTCTCCTTCATGAATAGTACAAATATTCCATTTTGTATTCGACGTATTTATAAATCGTTCTACACATTTATTTGATTCAAACTCACATTATTTCCAGGAGATAATATCGGTGTGTGACAGGCGATATGTTTGGTTTTCTATTTACGTGTTAAATGTATAGCGTAACGCGTAACAAGAGACAAAGGCGTTTAACTAATGAGATACCCGCGTCAACACATCTCAACGCGTGCGTGGCAACCAAGGTTAATATCGCGACAAACGCGCTAACATATACGATATATCGACGGATGGCGGCGACTTGCTGCTGCCGTTATAGGAGTAGCGCTATATACTCGCTTTTCGATTTAACCGGAGGCTCTCCTTGTTCCGGAGAAGTGGAGCCCAGCGGTGCCCAGTAGAGCGCGGTAAAGCGCGCCGAGTGTTCGGCTACAACTAACCACTCGAGTATGACATAAATCTCCGCTCCTTCCTTCTTTCCTTCATCGCGTTTATGGTACGTTATCCCGCAAGGGTACGCTCCTCGGGTATCGAGGATCTTTTCTAACTCGATTCTAACTCCGCTACGCCTCGCGCGCGTGCAACGCCGCGCCGCGCCGCGCCGCGCCGCCGCGCGCATACTCACACTCCGCCTCGCCATTCGATTCCTTACGCGGCGTTACGCGGCATTTCGACGTGTGGGAACACGAAAAAAGCGGACAGTGATGTTTTCCGCTTCTGATTCCCGCGGAGCGACGTCCCGTTGATTTTATTTGTTATTTACTATTTGCCCGAACGGGGCTTTTCTCGAACTTCTCGTACGAGGACTTAAAGTGTACCCTTCGGCCCGCGCCGGCGGTCCGGAGTTTTCAAGTGTTTTTAGGAAAAGGCAACTTTCTCGTCGTGACACTTTTCTTTGCGTCTTGTGGGCAACGAATTACACGAGCGCCGTCGCTACTCGAGCTTGTCGTTCGTCGAACGCCCATAAACTGCACCTATTTTCTCCTTCCCTCCGCTACTTCCCACCGTACCCGCGACCCACCCCCCTACGTTCGTAGCAAATCTGTCGCAATGACCTCGCATAAAACAAGCCTGCCGGGAATATCGCAGCTATTTGTCACCACATTTATGCAATTCCTTATAAGTGTATCAAATATTAAAAATATCTGTTAAAATTTACATATTTACATTTTTTTTAAGAAACTATTTATTAATATTTGTTATAAAATATCATATTATATATTATAATGTTCTTGTATATCTTCAAAACTATATAGATTTTTTTAGACGAGTTAATCTTTTATAATTAAACGTAGCATTTTAACGTTTAAATCAACGTGAATGTAGTAATAACGTTCGATGACGATGCTTAAGAGTTAAACAAAGACCGAAGGGAAAAAAGGAAGAAGCCCGCGGAAGGTTTCGTTGATATAACGATCGGCAAGGCGAGCAGATGAACGGAGATGAAGGGTAAGACATCTACCGTGGCCGGTCGATGATGCCGGATGTGGACTGCGGTCTGTGTCATGCATCAGCAATTCACATCTCTCCGGCCTTATTGTCTGTATCAAGGAAATCCTGGAATCTCGCGTCGTAAGTCGCCTGTGATATACGCATGCTCTCATAAGTCGGAAACTTGTCTTCACGTGCTTTTCGAGCCGCGTATTACTTCCGTATTACTTTTACGCTCCACTCACACAACAGAGTAATTGTCGTTTAAAAATTGATCAAAGTTTTCGCGCACAGCCATGATATTAATCGGTCTACGACATCTTAATAACTCTCTTGCAATTGATTTTTATTATTATTATAATTTCTTTTTTAATATAACAAAAAAGTTTTCGAAATATTAGTCAAAATTCTCATCTGTTAACTATAATGTATATAAAAAAAAACTAATTTTGATACAAAAAGTAATTATGTAAAGTTACCATTTAGGTGATTGCAAATTTATTGTAAACGATAGCTATTCTACCGTAAAAATAATTAACGAATTGTTTACTTGAATTTTTAAGATCTCTCGGCTTTCGCTTTTCTTTTACGGCATTAGAACGTACGGCCGTTCTCGGCGCTTCAAATATACATCGAAACGAATCAACTTTATCGCAATCCCCACCGCACTTTTCCGAGGGTGAAGAAGTTTCAGTCAGACGCGCGAAGTGCTTTGTTAGGAAATCGAAGTCGGCGGCGAGGTTAATAGTGTATATGTACGGTGGGTGTGTAACGCCAGTCGCGAAATCTACGTGGGGCTCGCGCGCGAGCGAGCGTAATCGAAAGGGGGAGGATGAAATTACACGCGAGGCATCGGGACACGGGGCAAAAGCCAGCGGTCACATTCGCGTGTGCCCATTGTACGAGTTAAAAATCTATGCCGCCCTCTATGTCGTGTATACCACGCACGCCATCCCGATCGCCCTCGATAACGCGTCCCCGATTCTTATCGATACTCTATGGGCGACCGTACGTGAAATGTCATTGATCACTTTCGGAAGATTGCCGGGCGCGACTAATAAGAGCTATATTTACGTAAACGGGTGTGCGATTTGGTCACACACGCGCGGACGAGAAATTATTCGAGAAATCAATTACTGCTGTAGAATCACAAAGAGACAAACGAGGTGAACATTTTTTTGAGTGTGAAGCAAATTATCTTCTTATTTCAGGATTATAGTCTGTATTGCGTGTCGGTCATGTTAATGGCACTTACTTTAACAACGTTGAGTACATCGGTAATTAACGGCATTCCTGTGGAGGTATACAGATTAATACCTAATGATTTGCTCACACTTTGATCGTAACGCGTTATGAATTTGGATAAAATAAATATACAAATATATATTTCTTTTAACGGATCCTTTTGACGCGCGATTTGTGTTTTAGTGTATCGTGCATGCAGATTGCGCGTCAGAGCGAGCCGTCAAAATCCACGTGTTAAAACAAAATATAACTTCTAGCACAAGACACGTGTATCACCCCTACTACCTCCCCCTTTCTTACCACTCCTCTTCCAACGCTCACGTAACGCTCACGTGTACCATGCCGTAAGTGTCCGTAACACGCCATTCTACCCGAGCCATAATGCAACGCGGAAAAGGTAATGGCACAGGACAAACCTGCACGTGATGCGTTGCATACTTACGAAATCGCCTTCCCTTACTTCCACCCTTCCTTGCTTTTCGAGTGGATTGAGGGATATCTTCTCTGTCTCTCTCTCTCTTTCTCTGTCTTTCGCTTTTTCTCTCTCTTTTTCTTTCTCTCTCACTTGTGTCTCTGTGTGGGTGTCTACGTATGCGTGCGTGAGTTTCCGGGGGATGGAAATCCCTGGTAGGAGCGCGGGGGTGGTGTAGGGATGGGGGGAGGGTCGGCCGAAGGCAGAAATGGGGCGGGCGGTGGATCGGGGGGATTCGAGGGAGGCGGCAGGCTGCTTGGCATGAGGAGCGTTCATCAGCCCCGAGGTTTTAAATACGAAGCGAGGAAGGGAACTAAGGAAGAAACCACCCCCGTCTCTACCCTACCAGTGACGGATTGATTAAAAATCTAAGGGGCGAAAATAACATCGGGCGCCTTCGCCGCTCGTTAAACCCGAGGAGGACTCGTTCTCCGGGACGATTTCTCGGGATGTGAATCTCTCCCTCGCGATATCGTGCGTCTTGGGTCTTTCTGATACTTTTTCTCGCCGTGCAACAAAATTATCGGTCGTTAGACGGAGAGAGAAAGAGAAAGATAACAATTGTCGATCGCGATCTTTCTACGAAGAGTGTTAGTCAGGCTCGCGAGCGTGACGGCGGACGAACGCTCGTATGCACGGTGATTATGTTCGTGTTAATGACTGGGAAAGGTGTCGAAGTTGTTTTGCCAAGAAAAAGAAAAAGAAAAGAATGCGTCAATCGCGATGTGTTTCTGCGCAATTTTCGTAAATGTAGACTCCACATCGGATTAATTATTCGTCGGCTATCCACGTCGTTGAACGATACCATAATTTGCATTCGGTTTAAGATAGCACGAAATTTCCTTGATGATTAATGCGATTAAGTTCGTTACTTCGTCACCGGTAAATATTATAGCGGATCTTAAACCGAATAAAATTAAGCTCTGAATTTTTAATGAAATTAATTAAGTGTGTAATAAAATCATCGTTGCGGCCGATATCTCGATCCGCGCTTCTGATTTCCAAATTGATCGTAATACGAGAGTTCATCACGTAAAATAAGTAACACAAAAATAAATAACACGCACAAGCTCGTGTACGTAACGCGCATATAAATCGTAAAAAAGTTTTTTATGTCGCGTATGCAAATTTGAAAGAAATATGCTTTTTAGAGCAAAGTGCTTAGAATAACGTTTAGACGTTAACGTTAACAGGTGGGAAAATAATTAAGTGTAATCGTACACTTCACGTGTTTTCTACACCCTTCCTTCCTTCTTCATATCATTTTCTCACTATAACTTATTGTACGTGGGACGAAAGTTATTATTAGAAAATACATATTTGCAGAATTGAGAAATAACGTCATGTTGGCGGCTTTACGAGTTTACGTATCATGTTAATGTGTATACCGCGATGCAGAAATCAGAAAAGAAATTCGCGACGAGCTCGTCGGCCCTGAGCCGAGCCAGTCCGTCGTCTTACGCATTGGCTATGTGTAGTTTTAAATAGTCCGCCGAGGGGTGGGCGCCCGGCCGGAGCACGGGGTGCTCTCTCACGCTCTCGCTCTCTCGGCGAATGGGGTTGATGTGGGTGAGGTGGATGAGGTAGTCGAGGACGAAGGGGGTAGAGACAGCGGTGAGAGAGAAAGAGGACGCGCGCGCGCGCGCGCGGGAGGAAGAGAGAAAGAGAAAGAGAGGACAGGGTCGTGCAAGGAGGCCGACCAGGAGAGAAACGAAGAGAAAAACCGGGGGGGTTGGAGGGAGGGGGCGGGAAAAGAGACGGGGGATAAAGAGCGGAGAGTAGACGACGAGGGCCGTCGGAGATAAGACGCAAACGAACCCCCTTTCGCGTGTCTCGATCGATAGCTCTACGCGGAAAATTCGAAAGTAAGATGCAATTAAACAGCGAGCGAGGGTAAGCAAGAAAAGGGGTGAGTTTTCCAGCCCCGTAGGCCCTCGCCCCCGCCCCCCTCGCGTCTTACCACTCTCTCCCTCTTCCCCGCCCTCCCCCATGGTTCCCCCCGGTACCGCCACCCCGGCAGCCCTTCGACGCCGCGCTACCCATCCGCCCTCGACCCTCCTCGATCCACCACCTTTCCACCGTGTAACCTTCCTCCTCCGTCCTCCCCCTGTCTTTCTTCCGCCGCGCTTTTCCTTCCACCTCCCACCGATGGACTTTCGTCTTCTCGTTTTCTCGCGCGCCCGCTTTTCTCCCTCATCGCTGAACCTCTCTTACCTCCTCACCATTCCGAAGACCGTACACGCTCCGGCCGGCGTCGTCGGCCCGAAGGGAAGCAACCCTTTTTCTCAACCCCCTCTAGTATTTATATTGAGCGTCTTAAAGCATCCCCCTACCGTTCCTTGCGCTACCTCTCTCGCTCTCTTCTCTCCTTTCTTCTCTTTTTCCAGCTCTTCGTCGCCCGTTACAAACTCTCGAACCGCGTCCACCTTCTCCTTTTTCTTCGTCTCTTCTTCGTTTTCTTCTCATCCATGTCTTCTCTGCTTTGTCCCGTACCCACACCGTCGTGACGTCAGCACTTTGACGTTTAAATACTCTTTTCTTGGACGATGGGTACGAGGGAATTGGTAGTCACTGTCTTTGCGAAGAGAACTCGGGCGATCTCCGTCTCATTCTCTCTATCTCTCCATCAGCTCCTTCCTCCTTCTTAGACTTCCTCTGCGTTCCCGCTCGACTTGCTCGTCCTGCCTCTCTTTATCTTCTACCTACGTTCTCTACTTCCACGTTATTCTCGTCTATCTCTTTCTTCCTTTTCCTTCTTCTTTCGTTCTATGAAGACATCGTCCGACCGTGCCGGCGTTATCTTTATTCTCTACGCAACGAGAATTAGTAAATATTCTTGCGGTCGTGTGACTATAATGTAGACAATGTGCGATACGTCCCTCTCATGGTCGGAAATTCGCGACTTTTCATGGCGTGTCATTAAGGACACGCAGCTTCATTTTGGTATCCGCATATTACTTTCCCCTGCTGGTTTTTCCTCTTATTCCATATGCTGGGGGACACGGCAAAAGGAATATGACAAAAGATACTTGGGATCTTTTCGAAATTAAGCGTACCTGCATTCCTGCATAAAGATGCAGGCTGCATGCCTGTAGACACCTGCTTCCGTAACTTTCGTAAAACTGTTTTTTATTTTTGTCTTCGAAATTGTCTTTCGAAGGAAAATTACAACTAAATTAAATATTCTAAACTGCACGAATAATTACTTGTGCTTTAATTCAAAGGCAATTGATTTTATAATTGATTGTTGATCGAATCTAGCAAAAATTGAATAACTTTTATTTCTTTTTTCAGCTACAAAATCTTTATAATGAACGAACTTGATTAGACTTGTCAAGTATAATAAACATCTTTTAATAATAATTAATTTTTAATGATTATGCGCATTCAATTTTGATGATTCTGTGCATCAAATCTCATTTTGGATATTAGAATCCAAAGATATAGGCACGATGTCATTTCTGGATTTTAATATTCCGAGGAAAGGGGAAAAGCGCACGCAATAAAATTCAACAAATATATCTAACCTCAGATAATGACGATGATACTGCAAACGTGTGGTTTTATTTCGGTGGCTGCTTTTTTCCGGCGTATTTACGGAAATCCTGCTAGCTCTATTCCGTTTCATCGTTGTAACGAAGAGCTTTCCCCGAAGTTAAAAAGCAACGCGCACAGTCTGGAACATATTCACCATGAGTTTTTATTACCCAGTATAACAGCGACTGTAAGACGTAGATAGCACACTTTGATTCTATGTATTTTCGACTGCTAACAGAAACAGAGCTTTTTTTTTGTTATACAAATAGAGGCTTCAGTCTTGGAATTCAAAAAAAGAAATAAATGCTACAATAGACTTGGTATACGAGTTCTAGTTATATAAATTTAAATGTCTATATTATGTTTAACAAATACGCTACGTATATATACATACACGTATATCAAGAGATTTCTTTGTATTACTTTTCTAGACTAATTTCATGCTGAAATCCCTGCATTACTGTCGTATTTTTTATCCATCCTTTATATTCATTCTTTTTATCCGTACTAATATTTTTCGATCAGACATGTATTAGACATACACGAAAGAACGATTTTGCTGAAGCATCAAAAAGTCCAACTATTGAGATACAAATCTGATAATAATTTAGACCATCAAAAAATAATTAATATGTAGGATGCTCAAATATAATGAGTCATTCGCCTCGCCGTCTCCACGCTTAATTTTTTGTATAATAAATCATGCTGCAAAAAGTTTTGACATTCTAGGCAACCAGCTTGAGCGTCCTACATAATTATTATATAAATTTTGATGATCTAACAAAATTATTTTCAGATCTATATCTAGAATTTAGATACTAAATTTTTAGATACTATAGCAAAATCGTTTCTTCCGCGTACGATTTTATTTCAACATTTGATTTCGAGATTCTTTGTAGCACCTTCTCAGAAATCAGCTACTAAACACTGCTTATCATTTTTGCTTCTCAGCTGCGCTCTATCGGTTGATACAAAAATGCAGCGTTCTTAGTTCGCGATGGAATTGCGACGCGCGTGGAACTGGAGTCAGAACTTCGAAGAATCATAATTTATGAAAGTAATTAAAAAGCGACGGCGCGGAGAGCTTTAAAAACAGGAATACTCATCGAGCGAGTGTATAATACGGGACACAGCACATGGCGCAATACGCTCCTTATACAGACGGAAATCCGCGACCTTCCTTCTGGAAAAGCGCATATCGTTAAAGACACACGGTTTCATTTAGCCACGCGGTTCTTCCGCGTCTTAATTTAGTCGCGATACGCTGGCTGGTAACAACTCGCGAAGTTAAAAAGTCAGTAACAGCGGTGTCTAAAAATAGCCATATTATGCGCGCACTTTTTATTTTTCTTTTTTTTGTTCAACGCACAGCCAAACTTCTCCGTTTCTCCCGTCTAATAACAGTTGTAATGATTATGAAACAGATGCTATAAAATATATATTGTTAAAGTATATTTATTGTATTATAATATAGTATATATATTGTATTATAATATTATCGAATTAACATACACGCACATCTCCTCGGTCAAAAAATTTTTCGTATAAGAATCTATTGCATACATATATATAAACATATACAGGGTTTATAAAAAGTGTGGAAACTCTGAAATAACTTTGGTAAAAATTAAACCAAATGAAATGATGAAACAAGGGTTTTGAATGTTCAAAAAAAGCTTATATCTTTCAATATGCTTCCATCCTTCAGCCTCCATCCTCAAGCATATGGGGATAGAGATTATGGGCGGGGAAGCTTATTTGAAAGGTCTTTTGAATGCGAACAAAACTCTGAAAATTTTAAACCGCTACGGCGTCCATATCTAAAATGGTGGCCGTTCAAAGATGGTGAGAAAACATGCACTTTTGGCATTAACTGCAGAAGTAAATGTGAAAGGAATCATAAATCTAATCTCACTTATGTGTGTGTGTGTGTGTCTTTCATTTTTATAAAAGTTATTTCAGAATTTCTACACTTTGGATAAACTCTATTATATATAAAATATTTTTATCTATTTTATAATTTCCGTTTGTGCAGTTATATACTTAAGAAAAATAATAAGAACAAATAAAATATTGTATAAACAAAAAATAATTCTTGTATTATTCCTTGTATAAAAATAAAGTTTGAAGAAATGAGAAAAAATATCTATACATATAATTATATATATATCTTTTCTTATATTAAACATTTTTTATCGGCTCTTGAGATGCTGTTCTTTAATACATTTGTCTTTTCTATATATAACATCTCAGATCTTTTATACCTCAATAGCATTATTATTATTATTATTATTAATACGCATATAACGCAGAAATATAGTAGATCTTGAGTTTACGAAAAGCGTAGCAGAATGAGCTGCAAAAAATAAAATCGTGCCTCTTTCTTAGCTACTAAAAATCATATTTTAAATATTTTTTAGCCCAACAAAACAATAAAATACTCCTGAATAATTGTTATATTGGAAATCATTAAAATTTAGAAATTTTTTGATCGTTTTAAGTTTCGTTTTCTTTTAAAACAATAGAAGAATAAATCTAGATCGGATTTTGCAGCGACAGGTTTGTTCCATCTGCAGCGAAATTTTACCGTATCTCTCGCTTTTATTGCGATGCGCGATATGCCGTCGTTACACGCGGAATGTTCGCGATCGTTAAAGCCGGTCCATTGGGCAACACGACTGGTGCAATGAAGTCGTAATTATGAGGCGAGTGCAGAGTAAATATTCGTGAGACCCGGTCACTTCTTTAACAGACAATGGCGCAGCTATTTTACAAGGACCCAAGTCTTCCACGGCGAAGTGCATATCATTAAAGACACACGACTTCATTGCGCCGGCTTGCTTCGCTCGAGACTTAATTTCTTCGCCGGAGTAGAACCGACCGGATAATAGTAGACCCTTCGTAAAGTTCACAAACGTGAGTATACATCGTGACGGCGACATTCGCGCACAAAGATACTGAATGATGTTCTTTTACGCTTTTTACCGCGGCTTGGAGAACTGCCAAAGTTAGTAGACATCGCGCAGTTGTAATTATAAAATATGCACGAGATGAATGCTCGCCGGGCCGCGGAAACCGTAGTAAAGCAATATGTCTTGTTACAACCTTTTTTGCAAGCGAACGCTCGAGACTCTTTCTCAAGCCCTTGTATTTTCCTTACGAGTGTGTTTGTCATTTCGCTAATCATATTTGATAAGTTTCGTTTTTTCGCAACGACGCGAGAGATGTTGAAACATATTAAAAGCGTAAAATAATTACGTTAGCGTCGATTAATGAAAGCACGAAAAATTCTACAAGCGGAGTAAAAGAAGCAAAGAGGGGATCGCATGCGGAAAGAATATAAATTAATGTACAAATTAAAAGTTAAAAGCAGTACGAAGAATATATTAGTATACTAGCAATTTATACTAAACGGTATAAATATATCTAAATAATAATTGCAGAGGAGTGTTTAAAAAAAAAAAATGTGATAAAAATATTTATCACATCTGACAACGTGACGGAACTATCCGATAATATCCCTTTAATCGGATAGTTTCGCCAACGCGTCTGCCTGAATAATTCCTTAAAAAAAACCGTGATTATATTCTTGTGTTTCATTTTCTCCTAAAATTTCGATTCCATCGGCGGAGAGCAGACTGGATAATGAGAAATTTCGCCCGGTTCGTAAGCGGAAGCACGCGAGTTCACGTAGAGTTCGTGCACGAAGATACTAATACTTTTTTCTATTTTTCACGACCGTTCTGGGCGAACTTCGCCCAGGGACTCCGCAGTGCTCGCCCGATATACCGCGGCTAGAATAGTAATTACAAGAGATATATGTATGAGAGGGGCAAATACATATATATATGTATATATACATGTGTATGTATATACATATTCGCGCAATCCGAACTGCGCGGCGAAGGTGTGCGTGATAGAGTCGGATAATCCAGGACAAGTATGATCGATGCAGGAAATAAGGAGCCATCGGGTTTTACGACATCCTGCGGCGGCGCGCAGTTTCCCGCACAGCGCGCGAAAGAGAGGACGTACGGACGGGCGGGCGGGCTGGGAGGGCGAGGGGAGAGGGTAAATTCTTCGTAGCACGTTCCGCCACCAAAAGGATTCCTGGAACATTTTTTTCAGGCCGGATCACCTACCGCCTTCCCCGCCGCGCGGTGCGTATGCCGCGGCGCGAAATGACGGTGGAACGTTCTCGCGCCGCTCCTTCCTCTTCCTTGCGCGCGCGCGCGCGCAAGAGGTACGCGGTATGCGTAAACGTGGTAGCTACGTACTACCCGGTACTCGTGATTTATTCATTCTACATACATAATCGTTCACCCATAAAGCGAACGGCAGATACCTTCTGCTCGGTTGCGTACCTACGTATACGTACGAGCAGCGACCGGTACAGGTATCTGTAGCAAATCCGCGAGCTCCTCTCGTGATTTATATTTATAGCGCCGTAACCGCGCGTATATTCTTTCGTTTTCCTTTACGCATAATTAGCTCGGGGCCCCGCGATCGCCTCTCGTCTCCCCGATGTACATATCTCGCGGGAGAAAAATCACGATCTCGTGTTCTCCGTCGGTCGCGCAAACGAGAGGCGCGCGATCGACCTTTCTCCGAGCGCGCAACAACGGATCGAAATTGCCGGTATAATTTGGGTGAGTCTCATTCGCGACGTACCCGCGTGTACGGGGCAGTTAAAGAAAAACGTACTTGGCGCCAATCGTGTTTCCATCATTTGTCACGAATAAGCACGAGGATGATTTTATAGCATCGAGAATATAGCCGCGTTCATCGAAATTATCCCGGTATTTCAGTCGATGTATAGACGAGAGAGAGCACGAGAGAGAATCGTCTCTCTATCGTTTAATTATCGATCGCTATAATAAGGTTCGCGCGGCATTTCGCCGCGTGATTCAGGACCAGTGTACAACAATCTCGCTTGACGCGGGGGCCGGTCCCACATTCGCCGGGCACGGCGATAATCCGCTCGCTCGCTCGCTCGCGAATCGACACAAGAAACGAAATAGATCGCGGGAGACCGCTCCCACATCAATCATCTTTTGCAGTTTCGTGGTAGAAAGGATCGGTTGCGGAGCAAATCGTTCCATTGGGGGTCAGTCCCGGTTGCGCAACGAGTCAACGTCGGGCCCGCGCACGCTGAGACAGCGGGACCCGTGGTACCGAACGAGGAGAGGAATACACCGCTCGCGCTCGCGATCGCGCGCGCGCGCGCGCGCGTATAACTGGTCTTGTTGACTTAACGGATCAATTTGATGCAAATCACTCGTTTGCGATATACACTCTCCTGTCAGCGGCGGCGGCGGCGGCGGCGGCGGCGGCGGCGGCAGCGCGGGGTATCCTCGCCGTAATGCCAGCCGCGCGCGTTCTCGTGCTCCTCGTTCTCCTCCGTCCTCCGCGCGTCGTCTGGTAACGGCGCAGCATTTGGAAATTAGCGAGCGGGTCAATTACGGGCCAACGGGAACGAAGGTGCAGACAGAGGAGAAGACGGGGGAGGGAGAGGGCGATTGCGCGAACTGGAAGACTCGCGGGTCACGGGGTGACTGTGGGAATCCTCGTTGACGCGTCCCCCGATCGCTTACCGCGGTTACGTGCTCCCGCGAGATCCTCACCACGCGACGCGACGCCAAGTCTTTTCGTTTCCCTTCGCGTTGCGAAAAGACGGCGCCTTTTCGTCGGCGGCCAGTAGCCTTTGTTCGATCCCCGGAGCGATTTATCTATAGTACAACATGAGATGTGCAAGAGTCACGTGTGACTGTAATATTTGCTAATTGGTCAGTGAGTTCAAGTTTAAATCGCGTCCATATATAGATGTCTGCTACACTGAATTTGGCGATAGCTGTTAGAAAATTTTATTCTAGGGCCTCTAGATTTACGGAACCATTCGCGAAGTATCTTGCCTCGTGGTGACATGTAGCGCACCCGTAATATTTGTTGCTCTATTTTTCCTGCCGTGCTTTGCATATAGGTGTGAACGAACAGGTGGATAAAAGAAAACAATAATAATCGAGGAGCTTAAGAAAAGCATAGTTGCGGAATCTATTGACAATATTATTTATTTCCTGTACGTCTCGATTGAGAAAAAGCTCGATCGCAAGAACGAGACAAGCCTATATACATAAAATATTGTGTTAATAACGGCTCGTTATGTTTCGCAATTCTGACGAGTTTTGTAGCGTGTTAAAATTAAGAATCTATTTAGCCTCTCATTTTTCAACGACATTCCTGTTTACTGAAGCCGCGTCGTGTCGCGCGCGCGTGTGTAGGCACTCGGCTTTTTTATGCTTTACATTCGTTACCAGTCTCGCTGCTACTCGCGCTCCGTTCGTCGGTGCGCCTCGAATTTTCTTCCCCTTGATATTGTACGCTAGAATAAGGAGCGATTGTGAGTGGAATTTCAATTATCTGGCCCCAATTTAACTTTGCTGAAATTTAAAAATTATGTACGACCCTGGTAGCGTTTCTCTCGCTATACCGATTGCAGAGTACGTTGCTTCCATTAAAAGGTAATTAAATTACAGCCCGCTATCGATTGCGAGAAAGACCTGGAGAGCCCGGTGGGTCATGAGGTGACTATAGAAATCTTCTCGCGGCGCGCCTCGACTGTTTATCGCTCGCCCGAGTTAACAATGCGAGTGCCTTATACCTTATTTTAATCGACGAAGTGCTTGAGGCAACAACGTGCTTAGGCATGCTACACGATATAATATACCCACGTATATAGACACGAGATACAATATTCTTTTAACTATATATATACGTGCAATATCGATCATTATCGATCCTTATAATAACTTTACGACGCCGTGAAGGATTGTCATGACGTAACGCGGCATCAGTCGAGTACCCTTGTAGTATGAATTAAACGGCCGGTAACTATAATGATTTGCCCTACCGTATTCCGGAAGAAACGATATCACACATCGGGGCCAGAGTAAATCCGCGATTAAAGGCAGCCACGCTTAGCAATCGAGAGCTCGGATACGATGCGAATCCAAACGGAATCGCCAGCGGAGTCCACTGAGCCGATCTTGAGTGGCCATGGCGCGGAACAGCGCTCGATGGAGCGGAACTACCAGTCACCTGCTCGCTTCCGGCACGCCGCTGCGGTCGTCCTCCCGCCACGCAGCATCTCTTACCTGACCCCTCTGACTATCTTCTGAATATCTCCACCGTTCTTGTGTCCATCTCTCTCTCTCTCTCTTCCCCCTCCCCCCCTCTCTCTTTCTCTCTCTCACTCTCTCCCACCCTCACTCTCATTTCTTAGTTTCTGTCCCGCTCCGGTCTGCTCGAGTGCACGGCCGCGCGCCAATCGTTGCTGATCGCAAACGTTTGCCCGCTGCGTTTTCATACGTATATACGTATATATACACAGAATAAAAGCAGGTAATTCAGAATGCTCGTTTTTAAATTAATATTACTTCGACATATTAATTTTTAATTTACACAGAAATCTTGAGGAACATCTTAGCAATTATATATACATTATATATAGTACTTAAATAAGAGAAATCAATTATCAATAGTTCTAGTATTAAAATAATGGAACTGGAAATTAAGACGGACAGTTCGAAAACATCCAGTATCTGATACCTGTATAGTGTAATACATATACGTTAGCATATTTCTCCGGTGGCCACGCCGTTCGCCTGGGAACGTTGAGCATGACTAAGCGCTACACGGTTGCTACGGACTGGACAACAGGATCGGCGATCATCGACGATGGCCGCGGCCAGTTAATCGGAGCACATTTACACACAGAGAAACATAGGGCTCCGACTACTCGCAGACTAGAGACGACGCAAAAACATAATGGGTAAAATTGAGGTAGTTACGGAAAAAAATTTTCAACTTCTGAAATATATCGTTGATACTGCAATTGGAATTGTTTATCAAAAAATAATAAATGCAAATCATCATAAAATATATTTTGGTAAGTTTCGATCCGCACCGATAATTGCTGCAACTATTATTCATAATAAATCTGCATAAAAATAAGAGTACATTATAAAGAAAACTTCTTTTTTTATTGGATTCACTTTCTCGTCAAAAAATTCCCACAAAACAGTTATTTTTAACTTGATCACACTACTATCTCTCCTTAAATGAATTATATAGATACAGGTTTATTTTAACTTGAGCATCTAAAATATCTCTGTCGTTTTTCATGATATAAAAAAAATATTAAGGAAAAAAAATATTTGTTTCGAAAGGATAAATATTATGCAAAAAATTTTTTTACCTCCTATTTTACAAAGTTTTTAAGTTATTGTTTTTTGAATGAAATATTTCAGAATGAAATATTTTCAGTAATGTAATGATCTAGCTTATAAAAAATAAATTTAACCATACAGGATATAATCTTAAAATGTCCTTCGACATAAAATACCTTGTTTCTAAGAAAAACAGAAACTGTATGAACTGTATGTATTTCAGTGTAAATTTATTTTATTTTAAAATATCTTTGAAACAGTTTCCTTTTCTCTATGTTTGAAATAGTTAATTTCTATTTTCGAATACGATAAATGAAAGATTAAGTCCACACTTTCAATAAATTGCGGAGTAACGGCGATGAATGTACGTTGAATTCCTTTGGCCGATTTTACAATAATGTAGTAAGCCGTAATTCATAAGAAATTGATCAATCACAGCCAATTATTCTCCTCACTTTTGACTTAATAAAACTCGTAAAAAATATTTGAAAAATACTTTCTTTTCCGCTCGTAGTTCACTGTGCGTCGCTTTTTACGCGCGTTTCAGACGACGTTTCACCTCCTCTGGCAGCAAAAAGCTAGGGAGCTGTCAAGAATTAAGCAACGGTTCGTTACAATTGCTGACGTTAGCGAGATCTGTATTGTGATTTTTTTCGTGTCCCGTGGCATAAAGTCTTCTTTCTAATTATCTGACTGTTACGCGATATTTATTCGGACTTTGGGTATTCTACAATCGTAATTCAATCGTCGCACGCATCGCGAGTCCTTAAGTCACACTGCACAGTTTGCACGCGGAACAATTAGAAGATCGGTAGATCCTGTGTTAATTCAGTTAAAAAGTAACGCACGAAAGTTTGGCGGCGTTCGTAAGTTACGTCGGATGTTTGTCTACCGCTGCTCGTCGCCAGAATTATCGCGGCGGGGGTAAGAATCCACTGCTGTTTGGGCCGGTCTTCAATTAGCGGATTTAAATCGAGGATTTGGAGGAGCGCGGGGAAGGGGTTAAGCTAAGAAATGATCTCGTTTAAAGTTTCGGTCTCGCCGGTACTAATCTGGCGCTGAGGCTTAACGACTAACCTCCGACCTCCTTCCACCTTTCAACCACCCACGTAAGTGCGCTCGCATACAAACGCACGCACACACACACACACACATACAAGCTCGCGGTGGAAAATCAGGAGCGGAGCTCGGTGTGCACTTATGATCGGCCGGTCCTTCACGATCCGAACTCTCCCGGAGCTGCGTCCCCCCGTCCCTCGCCGTCGCCGTCGCTATCGCCGTCGCCGTCGTCGTCGAGAGACGATAAAGTCGATTCGTGCAAAGCGATCGCGCGTGCGCTCTTTCGTCGAAGGCGGATAATGACGTCGAACTTTCGAACCTACTGTTATTACCGTTACCGCGGAATGCCTCTCGCGCTCTTACGATTATTACCGAAGAAACGTTTCTCGGATCAGCGGCGCGCGCGCTCGCGGGGAACTTTCGTGCGAGCGCCAAGTACCGCGGGCGCTCGCAATGCTCGTATGAGTCTAGGCGCGGAGTGTCGAGTGTATAAAACGGGATGGATGGATGAATGCGTTAGCGTTAGAGGATTTAAATTGCATCTGCAAATAAGAGATTCAGCGATAAAACTTACAATAATAAATGACATATTTATATTGCAGTAAATGACCATGTGATTAATGACATATTTGCTGACTGTTGCACATCGTTGGCTATTTCGAGTAAATACTCCGTAAATAACAAATAATTTATGCAGAGCAGTACCCGAAATAGCCAACGTGTGAATAGTTTGTAATATTTAGTACATTTCTTCTTTATATGATAACAGAGAATAAAAGTATCTTTATATTATAAATGAAATTCTCTAATTCGTTAAATAAAATTATTCATTCTCCCCTCTTTTATATTTATATATAATTATGTATAACTTATGATCTTTTCCGATTATGATAAACGTATAACTCCTCTAATGTCTCGAATATTATTAATAACAACGTTACAATCTTGCAAGAAATATCACACGATTATAAAAGAAAGTGATGACGCATTATTTATAGCGAAAATAAATCTACCCTTCTGTCTTATGTTAATCGCGTCGCCGTTCATCAGCACGCAAAATTCTAACTTGCTCACGGCCCGATTCGTATTTCTGATTCATGCGCGTCCGCGAGCTCCTCCTCGTTTTACGGAGAAATAACGAGGCGCGAGAGAACATCGCTATCGTTAGCTTCGGCGCTCATTCTTTTCCGAGCAGCCGCGCTCGGGAGCATGACTGCAACATTATCGTCGGGGGGCGTTACGATATTTTTACAGGCGGCTGTCCCGGCGTTCATTCAGAAAATCGCGCTTCCAGGAATAAATACACCCCGACGGAAATCCATGTTGCGCGGGACATGCGACGAGGAGAATTTGCGTCGCTCGCGACTGTTTAATCGCGTAAAGGCAATTAGCGGGCATTAGCGGGGAGCGCGTCGCATAGGCACGCGCATCCTCGCGATTCGTCAACGGAGATCCGATACATAAGTAAAGCCCGTCACTCGTTTATTCGCCCGCGGCCTCACTCGAGTAGCTTTTCCTGGAATAACCGCACCGATTTTTCTCGTTCCCGAAACATGGCATTTATAAACGGAGCGCCTGAATTGCAGACGACATAACCGTTTGTCGAATGAGATAAACGCGCGCATAATTATTTCACGTATCCGGTACGCGCGCGACTGCAAGTGCATCGCAAGATGCAACGCGGTCGCGGATAAATACTTTATTGCAGTCGCAACGACTGCCAGACATACGTCAATCTCGGAAGGTACCCGGAGGTACAGTTGTCTCATCACCGAATGAATGTGATTTTAATGACGGATTCTTCGACAAACCTGAAATTTTCCTCAGTGAAAATTTTCAGAAAATTGCTAATTAACTTCCATCAGTTACAAAATGTATATACTTATCAAATATTTAATAAAGTTGCAATCTTTTGCGAGATGAGTGTATTAATTTATATCTGCATCATTATTTACATGCATTACTGCTGCTTAATATCACCGTGATAAATCAGTCGAGACCGAAAAGAATAACGATTAGCAGAATCGACGGTAAATATTTAACATTTACAAAATAAACGGCCGAGGAATTCGTTATGAGTAATGTCGATCAAGGCCCCATATATCCGAGTTCTGAGAAAATAGAAGACTGAGTAAGCGACGTGGTTGCGCTTCACGGCGGTTTTCGTACGCGAGGAAATGTATATAGTGCGTATATGTAACGACCGAGAAAAGGCCGCGCGCGGCGAGCGCGAATATTGGGACCTCGCTCCGTATTTCTGCGTGATGCCTCTCCGCAGCCGGAGAGGCTAAGGGGCCCATTACACGGCCATAAAACCCGTAGGCTAGGCCTCATGCACTGTTATACGCATCCCGTGCAACCGTGGTAAAAAGAAGGAAGAGGAGAAAAAGAGACAGAAACGCCACATTGTTCTACCCACGACACTCTCATGCACACGCGGCACAAGGAGAATCTAAGGGGAAATGTTAGGGACAAAAAGAATTGGAAACGGGGAAAAAAAAGACCAGCTCCGGTCCGACTGTAACAGCTCTACGGTAAACGTACGTTTCAAATTGGGCGAAATAGCGGAGTTATTTATAGGGCGAGTGTGCGAGCAGCAGGATAGCTCGTCGATCCTTTTCTCCGAAAGGTCGCGGATAATTGTGCCAGTTATGTGCCGCTACGCGCGGACACCAGAATGATAAGAATTTATCTCTGTTGCGTCTTAAAGAAAAAAAAAAAAAAATCATGAACGATTACAGCGTTCCATAATTATTGCGCTACGAACGCCGAGTGAAAAAGTGAGGAGTAGTTATAGTGATCATAACAGTATAAGAAAGTTACATACGCTCGATGCGAGAGGCGACGGTTTTTCGACGTGGAAAACAGAGTCCGATGTAGCTGCCTCGACCACAAACTGCACATGAAGCCGGAGTTTGTGCACATTCTATCAATCGGCCGCTACGCAAAAAATCCATGTACGTCTAAAGAGCGTGGCGAATTTATTGCGCACAATGTGGCGCTTTATTGCCGCGGTAAGAAACGCGTGACCTTTGCCGGCCGGCAAGAAATATATATCTTTTCCTAGAGATCGTACAGGAAATGTGTGTGTGTGTGTGTGTGTATGTGTAGTGGAACCATAAAATTTTATAAGATTCGTATGAGTGACAAATAACACGACCGACGCGGGAAAACATTAGTCGCGCTCTATCGAGGTTTTCCGCGTCTCCGTCCTTTTTGACGATAAAATCGATTCTAGATTATTTTGGCCTCTACTCTCGACGTGCCGCGAATCCACCATCCGCGCTCGGCTTAGCGACTCGATGATAGCGGCAAAATGAGCTAAAGAAGAAGTTAATAGTTTTTGGAAACAGAAAATACAATTTAAAAATTAAACAAATAATAAAAATATAGTAAAATTTAAAAAAACTCAAAATAAGATTTTACGTATAATGTATGCGAAGCATATCTGTGAAAATTGTGTAGATTTACAAGAGAGTCAGACCTATTATGTCCTATATTACGCGAATCATCAAGACAAGCTCATATAGCTTACCGAACTTCTATTAGATAGAAAAAAATATTATACACGTTCGTACAGACTTCGGTGAATTTATTGCAGCTGCTGATAAGCATCACGCATAGAGAAATTATAAAGTATTATAAATGTCACCCGAAAGCAACGACGGAAAATTGTATAACGTTCAAAAAAAGATATAGTAAAGAAGAGACACAGTAAAAAGAAAAGACACAATGCGAGTAAAGCACACCACAAGAGTGGGAAAAAGTCTACGGGATCATGATTGCCGGAGGCAAGAGAACGTAGGGGGTAACTCGTAGTGGCAGGTATCGCGTTACTAATTCAACAATCCCTGAAACCTATTCATACATCGTCGGCCACCAGGTATATGTGGAAGGACACGGAAATTAACAAAAACCTTCTCTGTTCTGTATAATACGTATATTCTAATAATGATACATTCCAATATAAAAAGTTAGAATATTTGGAAAAGAATAGTTAGAAGAGAAGCGAGCGTGTGGGTATTCTCTAAAATTCCGAGAATTTCACTCGAAATGAGTTAAATGCAAGTGTAAATTGTCAAAAAGTGAAAACTGAGCTTGTGCACTTCAGCAAGTGACTCTAAATAAGAGTTAAATTCGCCCTATAAGGTGGAGTAAAATCGCTCTATTTGAGTTAAAGGACACTATTAATTGGTAAGAAATATGGTCATCTTTACGCTGTCATTGTAAATTGTAAATAAATTACACACTGGCGTTATAAGTCATTTAGAGATATGAGAAAGAGAGAGTCAGTCTGAAACTTAAATTTTTAGAATTAATGAACTCTGAAGAAATCTATAGCGGAGAGGTCTGCATTGGTGACACTAGTACAGATCCGGAGGAATAGAAAGAGCCGATGAATTCATAGAAGGAGAAGCAGATGAGTAGAACGACAGAAAGACGAGGATGCGCTGATAAAAGACGGATATATACTGCTGAAGATAGGGTAGAGAGCCGGTGGGAAAGGAGAAGACTGAGAAGAGTCGTCTGGGGATAACAATGCGAACGATAGAGAGCCGAACCGGAAGCGGAGTCAATGACTCGAGGCCCGAGTTAGTTCATTCGAAGTGACAAGAAAGTCGGCGGTTCGCGTTTGTGTACGTCCTCGCGCGAATCAACACGGTCGCGCATGATCGTTATTGAACGAGCCGTGAAAATCATGCGGGATTCCGTATGCGGCGGGAAGAGGAAGTATCCATCGGTCTCTCGGGATCTAGCAGGGTTACTTCAGCTCCAACGTTGAATATACTGACGATTTTTTAAATATTACAAAAACTAAAATTATTAACCGTTTTGCATTACGCGATATCTTTTCGTTTTTCTGTCATAGTAAATTGATTCACTTTCTATGGCACGCTTAACGAGAACGTCTATCTAGAGATAAACGAAAAGCGTACTTTAACACAAAGAGATTTACGAAAAAAAAAATAAATAAATAAACCGTATCCATCCCTCAGTACTCATAATTATATCGAATAATTTGCGATATACAAGGATATAGCAAAAGATGCGTTTTCGAGATTGTACAATATCCACGAGTGACTCTTCGTATCAAAGAGCGTTAAGCCGACGATTCTCTTCGCGTCGTACGGACGAAGACGTCGAAGACGACAGCCTCCTGTATCGCTTTTTTCGTGTCCACGCTTCTTAAGGCCCCCGATATACCCCGGCGATCAGGCCAGACGCTAGCCGGCGGTGTGTCCGGAGTCCCGCGCTTCCCACACTCGGCTCGCACGACCTCACATTAACTTCATTCGTAGCCCGGACCACGCCGCGATGCGCGACTGATGCGTGTCCGGGAGATAGAAGCCGGGAGGCAGGTGGGAGAGGAAGAGGGAAAGCAGAGGATGAGGGAGTAAACCATGCCCGAGTGTATTACGAGAATCGATCGGCTTGCCTCCCGGCGGCCATCCCCCTTTTTCTTCTTCTTGCTCTCTTCGGCTTCTCTTCGGGCGTTCCTCTTTTTAACTTACGTCTCTCCCGCTGAATGAATGCGGCTCGGCGTGTGAGCTTCCTCGGCACGCCGCTTCCGCGCTACTCCCTTCGTCCAGTTGATCCAGTATATACGAATCTCTAACGCGATTGCGAAGTTTATCTTCGGGGCCTGATAGACGAGCGATCGCGCAGAGTGCGGAGTTTGCGAGAGTTTCGCAGTCTGGAAGCGCTAAGGGCTTCCTTTTTGTGAAGAGAAAAAAAATGTCTCTTACGAGGCACCAGAACGCAAACCGCCAGAAACCAGAACAATGCCAAGAATCATCGTCGGTTGAAAGAGGGTTAACAGTATTATACTTTTCGAGAAAAAAAAAGAATTTTCTGACTTTAGGCTTTCCGAGGATGATCTTCATAGAGGGAAAGAAGATACGAGAGGAGGAACGTTTTACAAAGGGGTGCTCAAATTATTTAATGTCGATGTATTTAAAATCTTAGAATTTATTTGTGTAAACGCGACAGACATATTGTTATTCAAAGATTTAAATATACGGAACGCGCGCGCGCGAGAAATATTTTTATGATAGAAATGGAAAAATTTCAAATTTGTTAGAAAAATATACAAAAATGTAAAATGACATACGAGGGATATTCGCTTGTTCTGATGTCCTTTACATCTTACAGGATGAACCTACATGTGTTCAAGAAATTTTCAAATCTTAATATTATCGATGCTGCGATCGGATCTATCTCTTATTCGAAATTTGCTCAAATTTTTGTGGATCCAAACTGTGAACACATTCATAAAGTTCAATATCTCAGATTTTAACCGCAAATCAGTCGAGACGCCTTGAATTTTCTGATCTTTTAACCTTATTACGCGGAAAGCTTTGGTTTCCCCCGTCTCTTTGATCTTCGGAGACGAGTCTCTTAGCCAACCTGAACGATCGAGCGCGTCGAAGCCGAATATTTTACGTCGATAGTCCACGACGGTGAGTAAATAGGTCTTCTGCCTTGAAATATATTACGTGACAACTGCGATATAATGCGGTGTGAGAATCTCTTTGCGTTTTAGATATTGCCATTCATGCGAGACGATAACGATTAACTGTAAATCCGATCCACCGCGGATAAGATGATGAAGCCGTCGAATCCCGCTCTTTTTTCTCCCCCTCGACGACGAGACGCGGCGTGACACCGCGGTCTCTCCTCGAAAGAGTATTCCGCGTGGAAACACGACATGATCGCAGACGCGAAATTACCCGCTTTCGTCGCGCGCCTCTTTTTTGCCCGACCGGCGATTTTACAGTCCGCATGCGTGTCCACGTTTCTCTGCACGCCTCCGCGATAAACGTGACGGATATACCCACCGCGACGACGACGACGTCGTCTCATTCCCGGGCTGTTAGCCCGCGAGAATGTGGGGTAAAAAAGCGTACCGATATAGACATACGAAAGAGCGGGGCGAGGCTACTTTTTCCTGCTGCTCTCCCGTTGGTACCGCCCACGAACACGTTGGACACGCCGCTGTCCACCTACGGCAACTTATTCGAGGCTGGAAACCCTTTCCCTCGCAGCGGACTAATTAGAGAGGCAAATGGAGGAGGGCGGCGTGTTGTGGTTTTATGAAAGCCGGCCTTTCCCGAGGGATAAATCGAATTAAACTAGGTGCATGCAACGGAATAATGAGATTTAAGTATAACAGCCGAGTGCATGTGAAAGTCCAATGGAAACGGTTACACAGAAACCGGGATTATAGTAAATCGCGTAATCTTTTTAGAATCGTCATTTCGTCGCACGCGATACGAGAGAGAGAAGCGCGCCGACATCTCATTAATTAAGACAGTCGCAACGCCTACTGTCACTTCTTCGACGAGGCAGATTGATTTTTGTGTAACTCCGCACCGCCTCCTCCTCTACGGTCGAGCGGTCAGTTTCTCCTCTCGTCGATCGTTCGCTGCCGATGGTACGCGGTACGAGGAGGCACAGAATAAATCACCGTCGTCGAAAACACTTTTGCGCAAGGAAACACGGCGCTCGGCGGAAAATAATTGCGAAAGTGTCACGAACGACGCTCGTACGAATGGGATCGGAAGATCGAGGCGTGAAATTAGCAATCGTCCAACGAAGCGGCGGTGAAACGCACGAAAATCGACCTGCGGGGGCGCGAGTTTATCGAGAGACACAAATTTAATATTTACACAGGATATGAAGAGTAAGAAGACCGGCGTCGCTAAGTTCGGGCGCGAGGAGGAAATAGAGAACGTGGGGGGATTTCACGTCGATGTCGAAACGCGGTTTCTGCGCGAGAGGAAGCCACGTGGTCGTTTCCGTCTCATATTTTCTCCCCCGATAGAACGATTAATCAATATATTCCTCCTCATTCCCCATACGTTAACTACCTGTTCGAACGGATTCGATAAAAATATTTACTGCTCTGATACAAAGAAATGGATTGCACCGTATTGCGTTAATGGCGATTCGAATAAAGCCTTTTCAAGCCGGACTAAGTGTTCTCGATTATTGATATATCCTACTTCAATATTTCGTATAGAAGAAACACTTTTACAATTAAATTCCATTGGTCAATTCCAAAAATCCCGTACATAAGTTAACTTTTGTCCAAGTTCGGATATTATGGAATTCAGATATTATTGGGATGTAGGTATATGCCTTGCGTCAAAACTACATTTCCAGTTAAGCATTCCTTTCTTATTGTTAGCTATCGGGTCTACAAAAGTACCATTAACATGACAAACACTATTGTCAATGACTTATATTTGTGTTGGTCCAATTTTTTACTATAATTTATACCGACTAAAGAATTCTAACCGAGTCAAACTGGTTTTGCCAAACAATAAAGCATATGCTGAGTTTTTATCTTCAGCAACAATAAGAAAATGAATCTTCAGAAAGTCAAACCTACCTACCGAAAGAAGAGGAAAGCTTTCATGATGAGATTTTTGCTTACAATCACTGACGAAGGAAAAACGTGTGAACGAGAGTTTTTAGATTAGTGTAAGGCAAGCATGATTTCTGTTTTTTTTAATAAATTGGCATTTTTTCACCTTATATTAAAACAGTTTATAATATTTCGTTTCTCTAAATAAAAATTAGAAAGTTTTTTTCAATTAAATTTCTTGACTTGTGGGATTTCTCAAATGACCGTGACTCAATTCTAGTCGATGGATTCCCATACAAATCTAGTTATGTCTATTTTTGTTATGTCTATGTTTTTAGGTTTGACTTCTTTGTCTTATAAGGTCACGATTTAATCGGACAATTTCGCGATTTATCACATTTCAAATAGGGAACGGTATACTATTTCCATGCAAGAAATACCCTAGCGATGATCCATTCGATTCCGTCGGCAAACGAAGTAGTGTGGGATCACGTCGACGCGTGAAATCCATCGATCGAGCGCGTCCGCGATTTCCGTCGGGGGTTTCATCAAAAACGTAAAACTGCGAGCATTCGCAGAGCCGTAGAAAAAAGGACGGAAACACCGGAGGATTCGTATTGCGAAAGCGCGGTCCGTTCTGCGAGAGTAGAACGAACGGGAGAGGGAGGGGGGAGGGGGGAAAGAAGCGGGGAGAGAAGAATGAGACGAAGGACCAGTCGTACAGTTAAATTGTTATGACATAATTAGGGGCGATCCGCGAGTGGCACTGGTAGTGGTAGTGGTACTCTCGCTCGAGGTGGTGATGCCGATGGTTCGTGCTGGTGGCGGGAATGAAGAGTGAAAAGGGCAGGCGGAGGGGAAAAGGAAAGGGAGCGGCCTCGGAACTAAAACTGCGAATACTGCGATGAGAACAGAAACTGCCGCCGCAAACCATTCATTCTTCGGCTCGGTCCGCGGTGTGCCATTTGACCAGTTCATTCAGGGATTTAAGGCTTTTCCTAGAGCTCGCCCCTCGTGGCTTTGTCTCGTTTCGCCTCCGTTTTCGTTTTTTTTTCCCCTTCAACTTTCGAGCCGCATTCCCTTGTTTCTCCGCCTCCACCCTTCCTCACCGCGTCGACCCCACAACCCCGGTGTGCAGCGCAGCGCCGGTGCTCACGGTGTACTTATGCTATCCCGGCGTCACGTGAGCGCAATTTTCTGCGCCGCTGACGGGTCGTGCAGAGATCGGCCTACGAACGCCTCGAACATCCCCGCGCATCGCGTTTCACCATCTCGCGGCGTCTTCCCGGAACGGGATAGCCTTCTGGCCTGATGCTCCTCTCGCCCGCTCGGGATCCTTGTCGTTTAATCGCGTTAACACGGGCACCTTTTAGCTACTCGCGAATGCATGCGCGTCAGTGTGGTTAAACATTAAATATTAAATACACATCGATTTTGCATTCTTTTTTTCACTTATTTTTGAATCATTTGGAACAATCGGCGTATCAGTAATGTAACACCCATTAATTTGAAAAAAGTATTTGGATCTGGAGAAATCTCTCTTCTTCTTTCTACAACTCTACAATATTATAGAGTTGTAACAACGTCACGATAAAACACAAAGTAAGGTATACATGGATATCATGGGTTCGTTTTTACACAGTATTATGTGTTTTTAATGGAATCGAAAAACATAACATCTGTTTAACATGTTAATCATCGATGACGTTTTTATAATTAACAGCAGTTTCTATTAGGCCGGCATGCCCAGCGCGATATTTCCCGTTATCGGACCACGCATCGAAAAGTATAATGCGAGCGGACGTTATCGGCCGCGTTAACGAGTTTCTCGCTGGTCATCGTCTCGAGACAGTCTCTCTTTCTCTCTCTCTCTCTCTCTTTCTCTCCCTCCTTCCTCCGTTCCTATCTCGCGTCGTCGCGAAATTAAACACACGTTCTCACACGAGCGAAATGAATTAAGATCGCGGCGCGATACTTGTTCCCTCTTATGCCGCGTCATTGATTTCACCGCGGGATGTTTCTACTTTGCTCTATGCCGCGCGTGGAATAGGTTTACGTCCCCAGCACAATGGCCAACGTGGAACAATCGGCCGTCGCTACACATCGAATCATACGTGCACGACAAGCATGAGAGCAGACACGGGCGCGTACCGTCGCGCCGCCGCGCCGCGTGATTTCTCGATTTAATCGATCGTGCTTGTGGTCTCCTTTTTTTTATCATCTCCGCTCCTCTCTCACGAGCTCGTCGTCGAGTCGTCTTTGAAACTGCCAACGTTACACCTCCGCGCCGTGTTGCCACTCGTTAGCATCGAGCGCCGAGTTTAAAAAGACCGAAACTCAGGCTGACTGGAACTATGTGTCGAGGCTGAGATTTGCTTTCGACTAAGTTGCGCGCGAAAAAGCCACGCCAAGTTTAATCGCGTTGAACATTGACTGTTCACGGAATCGAGGTTGGATATCTATCGACATTTCGTTTTCCTCTTTTGTCTTCATATATAATATTTTTTCTTACACATACACATTATAATCTACAAACATTGTAGAATCTTTGGCAAAAATATATCTACTTCCGTCTTAATGAAATCAATGAAAATGTCTTAATAGGTTAATTGTTTTGTTTTATCCAATTCCTGAATTCGATTCCCTTTTAGGAATCGATATTGACATTCCTCGTCAGTTTCATATCATTTTAATATAGCTAAAATTATCGTATGAATATATTACGTGTTCTCTTCAAAATATCTCCTGGTACATATTTAATTATTTCCTACCTTAAGTTATATATATTTCACTGGCTATAACAAATTTCTGCATTTTTAACAGCATTTTCTAGCTTCGTAATATGATAATTAATGATCAATAATCATATAAGGAAACGTAAATTCTTTTAAGATTAATAAAATTGACTTCTTTACTAATTCATTTTTCTCTAGTGACATAATTTTGAACGCGGCATTCAGCTAAAGCGTCCATTTTACAAAATCATTAGTCGACTAAAAACGCACTCGATGATCCGCGAAAGTTGACGCTCGAGCACGCGGCGCGACGGCCCGGTCGGCGTTCTGGGTGCCAAGAAGCGTCGTACTTTGTAAACTTACACGCCGCCTAAGCTCCGGCATCTCGCCGAGGCTGCAGGGACCTCCGGCATGTAATCACATCGTGAACAGCATTGTACGACAAATCGAATCAGATCCGAGATAGTGAGTGAGAGAGAGAGAGAGGGGGGGGGAGAAGACTCGAGGAAACGAGCGAGAAAGCGTGCCGAAGGAGCGCGGAGGGACGAAGCGGGGGGTGGCAAGGCGGGTGCCCCCGAGAAGGAAGAGGGCGCATGGCCAAAGTTGAAGAAACCCAGGGCGGCAGGGGGATGAGGGGGAGACGAAGAGAAGGTGAAGAGACGAGGCACAAGGTAAATGTAACCGAGTGTAGCCGTATATACGGATGTATCACGCACGTGTGCGCACACGGACGCATGACGCGGGCACGCACGGTCATGTATGACCGAGCGCGAGCGTGAGTGTACACAGAGCCACCTTTGTCGGGGTCTTTATCGCGGTAATTCGTTTAAAAGGAACTACACGGGCGGCCGCGAGGTCTCCCTAAGTCATGCTACGCGAGCACGAGCGCGCGCGCACGCGCGCACACACGCGAGTATAGTGACGAGCGAGTAGTGCTCGTTCATGGCCTGGGACCGCGGCCGTGTATTTTCGGTCATGATGATCGATCGAAGAAGGCCGATAACCGTGTTCAATTAACGCGCCACCTCCCTGCGGAACGTAACGATGGATTTATTCATCGGCACGACAAGAGACAGGGTGTCCGCACAATCGCAAAGATCCCTCTTCAATTCTTGATGAATAACGTCCGAAAATAGAGCTAGCTCCGAAGTAACAGGAGATGTGTTGCGGGAAATCTGTCCGAATTCAAGTTATATTTCGGAAATGTTTCTGCCAGGATCCATCATAATGTAGAAACTTTGTTGCACAATGTAACATTTTATATTCGATTAAACAGAGGGGAAGTGACAGAAATAGCCTTGTAAAACTTCAAACTTCGTTAAAAGCGAGCGCAATATCTCAAGCAAATCTTTTTACAGATTTTATAGTTCACTTTATCATCAAGCGACAAAAACGCGATTTCTTTCTCATCTCTTCTTAAAGCTCTGAGTTACGTATCCGCTCGTCGAAAGTGAATAGGCCAGATAGAACCGCTCGTCGCGTGAACAGGCTTCAATGGAGTTTAATCAATGGTTAATCATCGTGGACAGCAGGTGTTATTAGTTCTACCTACCAATCGCGACGCGAGACGCGATTCGTACGCGCTGGATCGTGAAGACAGAAGCGCGAAGTGGCAATCGGGATGAGACCACATCGGTCTCGATCTACATGAAACGTGGACTTTTTTTCCGCACGGGTTAAGATACGTTCCGCGGCGGGGACAGAAGACGGTGGGAGCGGGAGGATGAAGGAGCGAGGGTACGGCTGTCCGTGATGCGTTAAATTAAAGTTTAACTCCGAAGCAGCTGATGGCCGGGGCTGCCGATGGCTTAGAGATGAAATTCGTGATTCCCTCCTCTCCGTTCTCACTATTGGCGCGCACGCTTTTCAAACGATTCGTTTGATAAAGCAGCGCGCGGCAGATGCGGGAAAGTATTTCCGCACTCAAACTTCATTCATTTACCTTCCCTATACACTCTCCCCCTCCCTCGCCCTAACAAAGAATTTGTCACGGGACGTTTATTTTAATTGTTAATCGAAAAATCGCAAATTCGGGCATTATATACGGTATTTCGACACACAGTAACAGTGTCTCGAATGATCGATACAACTTAAGAAGAATGACTATAGCACCATTATATTAAAGGCCAGAGAACAATAATGTCCTTTCATCTTTTTCTCTATTTTCTTTTAATTGCGTAAAACATAAAGAAACAATTCTTAGCAGTAGTGATGTTTTTCGCATAAGTGCGATGTACTTCGCGAGCAAAAACGCGTCTTCGAGGACTGTTAATAATTTTTGGACGACTGCTCCGCGCCAGAGATTAGTCGATTCCAACGAGAGCGTCATTGGTGTTTCGCCAATCCGGGTGTTTTCCGCGAACGAACGTCTCTCTCTCTCTCCCTACCGCCGTAAGCGCGGCGGCGCATCGCCGTCGTATTAATCCGCCACTTTGATCGTAAAATTTACATTCGCGTACCTCCGGGCTCCTTCCGTATGCGTTCGCCATCTCGAGCGAGCCCGTCCGCGCCCTCCGGGACCTCCCCCCTCTCCCCCGCCCCACCCCCGCGGTCCCTACCAACCACCCAACCCTCGACGTGTCTTACAACCCTTTCCTTGCTTAAATCCAAATAAAGGTCGAGATTCTTGAGTCGGTTGGGTCCTTGCCCCTCGCGTCACCCATCCCGCCTTTCGAAGGCGCCGTTTCTCGAACCCACTCGGATTGGAACCGTACTCCTCTCCATCTCTCTCAGTCGCGCTCGCTTTACAGATCTTTTTCTCCGTTCTCCCTTGTCGCCTCTCCCTAGTCGTATATTCCTCATCCTCGTCTCGCGGTCTCCTGCTTCCACGTCGCGCAACTCCCCCTTCGTCTCTGTCTCGCGCGACCATCTAGATCACCCTCTCTCCAGGTCCGTCTCACTCCCAGGCGATTGCTCTCCTTTTTCCACCACGTCCTCCTTCTCCCCGATCCTCCCCTCTCGCTCGCCCGGCTTTTATCTCTCCCTCGCCTCGACTCGCTCGCTCTCCGGTAACGAGAGGAGAAACACCCTCGCTACTTTTAATCGACCCGCGCTTTCTTCTGCTTATACATACCTAGCCGGCTGTCCCCCCTCCCCACCCTTTCCTACCCACGCCTTCGTCCTCATCTCCATCCTCCCTCCCCCCCTCCACCCTCGTGCCACCCTCGACCATCCTCCGCGCACCCCCGCCGGGCCCCGACCTCCCGCTTCTTACTTCTCATCTTTACCACCAACATCGTATATAAATACCTAAGGGCGTTGTCTTTGGTCTTTCGCGCGTTTCACTACGCTCGTCTCGGGTGTGTCCTTCTTTTTTCCCTCGAAAAATTAAACCCAAGGTGGAAATTCGTGAGAAGACGCGCGATTTCGGGCTCGACTGACCTTCGGCTTTTTTTTTTAATCGATTGACCATCCCGAGGAAGCGTATACAGAAGGGAAAAAAGTGTCACATAATCGGACAGAAAAAACTCGGACTCGTTTAAGGAATAATTTTTGAATAAGATCGTTAAATGTGTTGATTTAAATGGAGAAGCTTCGTGAATTGACGCTGCTGCAGCACCACTGAAGACGTAGTTACAATAGAGTCAACCCAAAGGAAAATTAATCGCCGGGTGAAACAATCGATCCTTATTAGCCCTTTGTGCAATGTCGCAAATGAGACTCCATTCTCAATTCTGACTTTTATTCCAGTAGACACGGCGACGCGGACGGTTTGTGCTCCGCGCAAAAATACCGGAAACGATGCGTGAAAATACTAGAGAGAGATATATATATGTATTCCGGACTAGCGTGCGCAACGTAAGGAGTATCCAGCGGAATCGAGTGAAACGATCACATACCTCCCCCCCTCCCCCCCTACCGCCTATCCCTTGACTAATTACCATCGAACGCGGCTCGCGGTAAAGCCCTAACGAGAGGACAATGCAAGGCTTTGTTCGGATACGCACGAGATACGTGGCGCGCCTTCCTGCGCGCCCTCGGCATCCTCCTGCATATCCACTTTCCCGAGTATCCGCGGAAGCCGAGACGATTCCAATAGACAAAGAAGATTGAGTGCAGCTGCAGGACCAACCGGGAAGCGGGTGGGGAATAGCTCGGCGCGTATGTAAGGATAGTTTCGCGGTTTATGGGCGATTACCATGGAGGCCGTAACGTCCTCCCTATATACTACATACGCACGTACAGTATACATATGTAACGTCGACGCGCAAGTGCAGGCCATACAGAAGATACCCACATACCTACGCACACCCCGCGGCCGTTCCACGTGCGTACGTGCGTGCGTCTCTCTCTCGCTCTCTCTCTCTCTCTCTCTTTCTCTCTCTCTCGCTCTCGCTCGCACTCTCTCTCTCTCTTCCCGTGGCTCTTCACGGTACACACGGGAGAAGACGGTAGAGGGATACATCACCTTGCACCACACGGCCGGTACACCTCAAATACACTGCGAGTCAGTCAGTTAACTCCGAGTCAGACCTTTCACTTCGTGGTCCAGAGAGCACGCCACGGCGCGCACGATGGTTCCCACAAGTGGAAGCCCACGCCGGCCGGTCCGAGATGCTACAGTTTGTTTCTTGTTTCTCCACACCGGTGTGCGCACCGAGGTGGGACGCGGCAACGGACGGGCAACTGAACGGCGCGTCGAGCACATCGGACGCGGGCTTCTCGTATCCGGAAGATCGCTCTCATTTTTACGCGGATCCCTCCGAGGCCTCTGTGGCCGGCCTCGGATTTCCGATTCGGCATCAATAAATTATTATACATATGTGTATATCTGTCGATTCTTTCATTTTCTAAATTTGTCAACGTGTCCTATGGGGATGCGTATTATGAGTAGGTATATGAGATTGTAATTTTTTTTCCTACAAGTAATATCTGTAAATTTTTGAAATTTATAGGTATTATATTCACGCACGAATATAAAAAATATAAATCTTATTTAATTTATTACGGCAATATTATATATTTTTTTTTGCTTAATGTAAAATGACAACTTGATATTATACATTATTTCTAATATAGGAAGGATATGTCAGATTTCAAATGGCTATTTGTCAGTAATTATTATCGACGAAGTTGCGATTTGATATATCATTAAAACTTCGTTTGATAGAAATATGCACGATTCGTCGATTTACAGATAGAGCAGATCGGACAATACCGCAGTTAGATCGCAATATTGGATAATAAATTGACAAATTGCACTGATAATACGCCACACGCCTACTCAGTACCACGCTACTAAGGCTTGACTTATCTTAGCTATTACTTAGCGCACGTTAAGTTAATACCATAGTATTAAGCACATCGACCATGATACTTGTTAATGTTAGCGACAGAAGTTCAGACGGTGTGACCTCTCTCTCGATGTTATGCGGCAGCACTATTACCGGTAAATATCGATCTCGCGCGTCTATCTGGCAATAGTGCCAGTATATTAAATATCATTTGCCATATCAGAATCACGGCGTGGATTTTATTAAAGATTACATTGGCGTTTCAAATCTTTTGCATAAGAAATCGCAATTATTCGCAATCGTAACATTCCGATTGCGTGCGTGCGTCATTTATGGATAATCGTAAAAGTCGAAGTCACGATGTATGTCTTCGATATCCAGACGAACGTTCTTTCAATTCGATATTATGTAATGTTGAACAACCGTGACCGTAAACAAAATCAGATACCTCGAATGGGCAGCTCGGTGCAGAAATTGATATGACAAAGAGATCAAATGGACGCGTCCCGATCGATTATCTATTTTTTTTCTATAATCGATATCAGGCTCCACTACATTGGCAACTGTCGGGGCGAATACTTCAAAGGAATTTAACATTCCGATTGTCATTGAATTCGCTCTCTCGTCAGGTCTGTTTCACACAACCGCGGACGAAAGGAAGTAATGGCATCCGCTACGCTTTGTTTCGCCGCCCAATCGAGGCGAGTGCCGTGATACAGTCTTCGACGAAAGATTGATTATCGCCGCGATCGTATCGGCTTAGTCTCCATTTGATGTCTCAAGCACATTCGAAACAGGGTGTAATGCCTCGAAATGTATAAAGAACAATAAAGACGCTGCCCGCAATAAGACTATTGCATACATTTCAATCGACTAATTTTATATAAGCTGTAATGTTTCAGAAAAGTTTGCGTTTAAATTGTCTTGATAAAGGAGAACTCGGTGAATTTTCTCGGTAGTAAACAATCTTTTATACGGAAGCGAATGTTTCAGTACGAACAATTGCCGTAATATCTTTATTCATATTTTTTTCGAGAAGTTTCCCCTCAACAAGTAAGAGAGCGAAAATATTTCCTCCTATTTCATTCGCAACTACTCACGGTCAGGTGCACATAAGAGAACGGTTTCGCGCAATGCAGCCGCGCGGAATGTTGTTACTCGTAGGTTTCGTCGAATCGGAGCAACAATATCGTATTCCCATATACCGCGAGCGCAACGCGCAGACTTCTTTGAAACAATGTGCGGCGAACGCACGGTACTATATACACGTTACCGTGGCGCGTTCGTACGGCCCCGCAAAAACGTAATTGGCAGGCACTGAAGCTGTGATTATTCGAGTAGAATTTCATGGAATGGAGCTAAATGGGTTTGAGGAACAAACAATTTGCGCGGGGCAGCGCCGGCTGATTGCTCATAAAGTCGTGTAAGTACAAAGTATCGGTGGATGTTTGTTCTTTGGCGGACCCCGATGCAATCACGACGCTGCACTTTTGATCCCCACGGCCTTACCCGGTGCACACGATGTGTATTGTTCGGTCCCGGCGCGCGTAAGACCATCCCGTACGGATCGTTTCCTGGCTGACGACGGCCCGAAGGAAGCTGGGTGAGGCATTTCGCAAAAAGCGGCATCCTCTCTCACTCTCTCGGAAACCGTGTATCCCTGACGATCTTTCGACTGCGTTTTGTGAAAAGATCGGTTCCCGATGCTTTTGTTTCGCGTCGCACGTTTCTTCAGGGACACACGATTTTTTTTTTCTTTTACCTACTCACCGACGGCAAACAGGCGTAATAATCGATGGGACTGTAAAGCGACGGTCGTTCGAAATTTATTGCATCTTGTCCACTGACGCGCCGCGCACGGCCGATACACGCACACGTATACTTGGCCCGTTTTACGTTATGCGTGACGAAAGGGTCATGTTCAAGTCGAAATCTCGGGCGCGTCGCGGGAGGAGTGTGTACCGTGTGCGATGTATTAAAAACGGTCGGCACGTAGTTACATCGTAATATAAACGAGCAGTCATCGCGTAAAGGAAAGGTGCACGACTTCCGCAATCGTCGTTTATACACGTCGTCGCGTATATATATCTATCTTGTTCGTGACGAGCGACAACAATCCGAAGGAAGCATAAACGGCCGAGTGTTTCCAGTGATGATGGAACCGCGACGTGGACGCAATTAGACGCCAGTCGTGGCAGTAAAAACGATCGTTCATTCGTCGGAAACAATTGAGCCATCAACGGAGTCGGGTCTCTCGCCGCGCGGCTATCGAAACATCGCCGTTAATCCGCGCCGGATCGTTAAATCCCCGCGGAGCACAAGAATATCCTAGCGCATTTGCAATCGTGCTCAACTTTTTTAATTTTCATCCCAGTATTCCTGATATCTCGAATATTTTTTCGAGAAATTATATTGATTTCAACCGCCTGAATTAATATGCTCCAATTTTCATTGATTAACTTATTTCAGATATTCGAGGATTTGTAAAATAATTTGTAAAATATTGAAACAAATCCCGCAAATGTTGAAAACACAATCGCTGCCTCTAATTATAACAATTATAATCAAAGTTAGTGACAAATAGAAGAACAATGTATAAATAAAATATGTGCATTAATTATAAGAATGTAAAATATAAGTTGTACTTATTTTAAATATTAAAATAAATGAGAGATCTAGACAATAGATAAAGAAATAGAAATATATCTCGTTATACGTACATCATTAATTTCGCGTTTAAGTTTGCGGGACGTCTTGCGTCGGACAACTCGAAAGAAGAACGAGGGACGAGGAGGCCTTATCGGAGCCACATGTCGACTTAGCGTGTAAGAGAGAGGAACTGCTATCGATAACCGAAAGGCGTCGCTCCGAAAATACCTGTTAACCGTGGAAACGCGCCGGGGATTGGAACGGGGAAGGGACGGAGCCGCGGAAAAGAGAGGAGCGCGCGGGTGTCCTGGCGCGGGTGGGGGCGGGAACGGAAGAGCGAAAGGAAACGGATAGGGATGGAGAGAGGAGACGAGAAAAGAGAAGCTGTCGCGCATTGAAGTCTCCGAAACGCCGGGCTGCTCTCCCGGCAAGAGAGTAACACGAACGAACGAAGGAAAGAACAAACGAATCAAGTGAGACGAGGCATTGTATAACACGTAAGAGAGAAGACGAAGAAGGTGGACACCGAGTGGAGATGAGAGGAGGGGGCGGACTGGCGAGGAACGAAGGGAACAGGGGGGAGAGGGCTGTACGAAGCGGAGTAGAGCGCCGGAGTAGATCGGAACGGAGCAGTCGAGGCAGCGAGCCATTGACCCGTGGAACGAGGGGATAAGCCGTACGGGGTACCGGACAAGAAGAGCATGCGGAGTACACATACGTACTTACATTACGTACGTGTACAACGTATGTAGCGTCCGAGATGCGCGTCCGTACAGGCCGCATATATACATAAAACCGCGCGCGCGCGCATAGCCGCAACAGATATTATGGTTCAGATAGATCGAGAGCGATTAAGAAATCCGTGACGGGCATTGTGTTTGCCCGGCTCTCATGACGCCTGTGTCTGCGCCGCGCTGGACCGCGCGTGCTCCTCTTGTGTTCTCTGCGAGGAGGGCACGCTGACTCCATCCCGTCCGAATGCACGGCCCGTATATTATTTCGCAATAATTTTGTCATCAGTGACACATTGGATAGAAATATGATTGGATAGACATGCGAGGAATATACGAATCACGAGTCTTTCAATCAATACGTGTGAGAATTTTGTATAATTATCAAATAGCAATGCGAAGCGAATATTTTGCAGCATGTGTGTATATTTACCACGATTATTTAACTGAACGATTGCTGTAGAACGATATATTAGCAAAGTAAAAGCCTATTGTGAGCTACGATACGTGTGGAAGGTGTGGGATCGCGGATATCCACTTATCGCGATACACTAATCCCATTTGTCTTGCGCAATTCTTCTCGTGGAGTCTCACGACGTCTGTGTATTTCCTTTCAATTCGCATTACGACGCGAATCATATGAATGTAATGTGAAGTCTAATTGTATGTCGGCATGCTGTGAGCTATAATCTGTATAATGGATCTGTATGTGAGATTCGAAATTAAGTGAAATATCAAATCCAACATGAAATCGTACTTAGAATGCACGTTATACACCTTTAGTTTACACTATAAGTATCGCGGATATTTAACGTTGGACATATATATAGCGTCCCTTAGGTAAAATAGAATCCGATCGTCAAAATTGGAAATATAATTTATACAAAGTCAATCGCAATTTAAAAGCTAGATCTAAAAGATATTTTGCAATCGATATATTTCGTGTAAATCCCTGAGATTTAAATCTAGTTAATCGCCGAGTATTTCCGAGAAAGTACATCGGATTCTTATGGAACAAGCGATAATTTACGTATGTCAGGAATAGATCGAGAGTACGATCGAACGACCGACACCTGTCAAATCAGTGACCCAAGTCGCGCTTATGTATCGAACGCGGACGTTGCGAGATTGATCGAGAACGATTAAGAATTCCGTGACGATGTATGTTGCTTCCTCGCTCTCTCTCCCTCTCTCTTTCTTTCTCTCACGAAGATGCGGCCTCGCATGTTCCACTGCAGTGAAACGTGTCGGTTCTCGTGTGTGGAGCACACATGTGCCCCGCATGTACACGTGTGCGCATGCGGATGGACGTGGATTGCGAGGCTGCCGCGGTACCGATCTTCTTCGTGGCCGCCCAGGGTCATGCCCTACCCTCTCGCGCTACACAATAATCTTCCTCGTCGTGTGTGCTCTGGTATCTCCGCGAGAACGTTACCGCCCGCCCTCCTTTTTCCTCTCCCCCGTCCGCCCTCCCTTTTGTCTCTTGATCGGTGTTACAGCCGTGTATTTCGTCCTTCTTTTATCCGTCTCCTCGCCCTTCGTGAACTCGGCGCCGTAGGAGTTCCCTTCCTCGCCCGTTCGCTCACTCGGCGATTTGTTTGCCTACTCGATGTACTGTATCACGTTTCTCTCCACGCTTAACTGGATCATTTATTTATATAGAAATGAGATTTTATTCGTACAAAAATATATGCGTGGACGTATAGTATTTCTTTGATGAAACAAAGCTGCTATTTTTTAAGATACAGTAAATGGTTTTAAATGATTGAAATATTATATTATTAAAAAAAACATGTGAATTTTTCAAATTTCTTACGATCGTTCTTATACATTTTTTTCGTTCACATATGAGACACTTTTTTTTATCTCAATCCCACTTATTTCCGCATATATTTTTACTGCAAATAATTTCATCTATACGTTCCATCAGGATCTCTCAATCGGTCTCTACATCTTTGTTATTCGGCCTTTCGTTGCACCGCTCTCTCACGCGGCCAATTTCAGCTAGCAAATCGCCAGCACGAACAAACTACTTTAACAAGTCGACCGATGAATCTGGCACATCGTACCAACCGATCGACTAAACAGTCTCTCATTAATATTTTGCTGCATACCACTTTCACTCTTTGGTACTCTTCGTGTTGTCGCGGCGGATGGGATTCGCGAACGGGCTTCATTTCCATCCATTAAAAGCAAACCCTTCAATCAGCAATTTTTCCTCTATCATCTCCTCTTCGGCGAGCTCGTGCTTTGTTTAACTGCTTCCGCGTTATTTTCGAAATTCGCTAATCGCCGTGATTATACATTCATCATATAATCTGCTTAGGTGCACTGTTCGTTGAGCACGCATCTTGAGAAAAGGTTTTTCGAAGATCAGCATCTCGCTAAGTTTTGAATGAATCTTATGACTGGTGATATGTAAATATATCTAACTAATCATATTATTGAATCATATTATGATCTCCTATTTATATAGATGTCATATCAAATATCAATGAAACGATATTTTCACTGTAAAGTAATTAGTTAATCACTGTCCAATACATAAAATGATAAAACTTCCAATTCGATTTAAAGATTCGACAAAATTTAATAAGCTAAAGAGATTTCAAGGTATTTTCTAACGACAGATTACGCGCTTTTCTTGTATATAGATGTAACGACCTTTTCTAATATTTTCAAGTTTTCGATATTTTCAAGTCAACTCGCGCGTATTACATATTCAAAGAATTCTCGTTTTAGCACAAATTGCTATTATGGTGCTTTAAACTTTCTAGCCTCTCTCTCCCCAAGAGAGACTTTCAAGATTTTTGGCCATGGTCTTTGGTCTTTGAACCATCCTATTGCATTTTCTATCCTCTCTTTTACCCTTTCGCATCTTCTTTTCTTTACTTTGCCCTCAGTTCTAATGAATAAATAATTGTATTCTCTATTTTCTGAAGAAGATATATTCCCGTAAATATAATAATAATGGATTAATATGCTCAAACGAGAGATCGTGCCGAAAAGCTGAAGTTCTCTTTTTATAGACATATAATTATACACCATATTACAAAATTTAAAATACACTTGTTTCTGATATAAAAGTATGAGCGATCAACAAATTCAAATATATAAAAAGTAAAATGTAATTAAGAATCGTTATGTATGCATATCATCAAATTAATAGAAAAAAGCAAATAGCTCATATTATAAGTAGACAATATTAAAATAAAGAACATGTAATGTAGAATATTACGAGTACTATACAAATTGAAATTATTGAAGTGTGCATTTCATCTATATAAAGAACTATATAAAGAATAGTCCTGCACAGAAACCTAGAAAGAAAAGAAGACGAACGGGGGCATCGCACTCGCGCATTTTGCGGGTCGCGTCAAATGGAATCGAACGCGGAATCGCGCGGGTGGCGAACAAGAGGAAGTGGCGAGGGGAGGGACGGGGGAGGATAAGGACCCATTTGGCTTCGCGGAGACGGCCTTAAGGTTTTAAACGAAAAGCAGTTAGGTCGTCACGCGTTGCGGTTTAGCAGATTCGCGGTATTCGCGGCGGAAATTGAGCTGGTTCGAGTGACGGGTGGAATAGAACGAAGTTGATAGAGAGCGGTGACAGCGACGTTAGAAATGCGGGATCGGAAAGCCCGTGAAATGAATAAGTAGTAACGGATGGAAAAGAAACGCGTGTATGAAGGTACGGCAATGCACTTTTGTCAAAGTCAAACCTCGAAATGTGCTTTTTTATTAGGCACCTTTACGTTCGAAATGATCGATAGACCTTGTTATCCCCGTGTTTCTTTAACACATAGTTATATATACCTTTTGCTCGCGCGTAGCTGATGTTCGCGACGTTTAGCTGTAGCCAAAAATTACGCGGAAAAAAACCGTATGTTTGATTTCGAGTGCTTACGCTGCGAGCGTATCGTCCACGGGAAGCAGGTCGGCGAAGAAGAAGCGGCACGATGTTGTACAAAGACTCGAGCGGGAGTAGCGGGAGCAACAGCAGCATCAAGCGGCTGCGGTGCAGCGAAAGGAGACGCGACTTGGGCTGGCGCCCAAGAGACACACAGGTGGGCGTGGCGCCTATCCCTACGCGGCGCACCGGGTCGCCGCGATATGAAATTATATACGAGCTTCGCGGTAGAGGGTATATTCCTCTTTCTTTCTCCCCCGGATCGCCTCTCCCTCGTATACGCCGCTATATTCCGGTTGCAGTCGCGGCCCCGCAGCAGCAGCAGCAGCGGCGGCGGCGGCAGCGTATGGCACGGCGGTACGAATAAATAAGAAAAGCTCTTTCTCTCCTTCTTTCTCTTTCAGGAGCGCGCGTTCCTTCCGTCACGAGCTGCGGTCGACAAGACGGACGCCGCCGTCTCATCTCGGCGGCGGCCAATCAGCCTCGTAATCACTGAGCTCACCGCTTGAACGTCCGTTGTTCGCGTCCGGCGACTTAGGCCGTATCTACTGGCCTTAACGCGCCGCGGTGACGACGGTGGCGGCGGCCTGCTTGGAGAAGACACCACATCCCCCTTCCGCCCTGCTCCTCGACCGGCACCCTGGGTGAAGCCACTACTCGCGTCTCCTCTTCCCCGGTTTACTTCTCTCTCGCTGTCTCTTCTTCACGTGGTCGATTTGCTACTCACCGCTATACTATCCGTCACCGATTACCTCATCCAGCTATATGCGAAGCAAAGTAAATGCGAACGAAGTGCGATTGATAAAAGTTTACGTCTAGCTGAATACACGAGAAAGAAAGAGAGAGAGAGAGAGAGTTAATCTTTATTTTTAAAACAATCTTAATAAAATCCTACCTAAAGTAATTATAATTGCAGCGTTTATGCAAGTTGGATTTATGAATACAAAGATCTCTTCTATGTTACAGACTGATGGGTGGTAAACGTGGGAAGAAATTTTGCAAGACTAGATAGATTGCGCCTCGCTGTGTAATTTCAGTCTTTAACTTGTCTTTAAACGTACCTGACAGACGCCGCGCCTTCTGCCCTCCGTTAGAAGAGCGACCATGCCTTCGATCGGCACGCAAGTTCTATGTCACGGTCGACGTCTGACGAGAGTCAGCGTGGTACATCTCGGAAAATCTCTACAGTTACTTTCGACGACATCGAGATGGACGTCGAGATACAGTCACACAAAATTTCTCTCGTACGCTTGTATATCATTAAGGACACTTGATATAATTGTTATCGAGAAATTGTTGTGAAATTGAAAAATGAGTGAAAAAATTAATTACACAGCTCGAAATAAAAATTATTAAAAGAATGTACAGTTTGGCAGATTTCTAAAGAAGGGCTTAATCATTGATCTTCTCATATTCGCGAAGCAGACGGAGCAGAAGAATGAAATCTGACTAACGGAATAAAGTCTGCCAAAGTGGTATTATCGCTCTCCGTAGAAACTTTATTACGCCATCGGTCACACTCTCGCTTCTTTCACATTTCTTTTCCCGCACGCTGACCTGCGATCCGTGTAAGTCGAATCACGATCGATTTCGACGAGGCTGCGAGAACACTTTTCAACGCGCGTTTCGAGAGTTGATCGAAAGGGCACTAATGAAGCGTTCGACTTTTGCGGCGAGTCGCGGAGGGAGCCGTTTCGCATCCTCGGCGACGACTCTCCATACGAGCAAGACGTTACTTCATGGTTGGCATGCCATACAATCTCGAGGAGGAAGGCGACAATTAAGGCACTGCGCCTCTACCTGCCTATTTGCTACCTGCAAATGTTTAGTGCGTTCGCAGTTAATGCCGTTACCTTTCGAAAGGGACATCTATTGTGGCACCGCATGCGTGTGACGGAAGAAGAGAGCACGTCAGTGGCGTGTTGGAGGGCGCGGGCGAGGGAGGGCAGGAAAAACAATAGAGAGAAAGACCGACCGTAATCTGCATGTGCACGGTGCCCATCCCTTGCTTTACGAAGCGAAACACACCTGTTAAACAGTACGGACGCAATCTCCACATAGAAGAATTCGCGAAAAATCTCACGGAACAAATAAGCTGCCCGCAATCTGTAACGCAAGGCTCTCATTGTTGAGCTTTAAACAATCGAGTGATGTATGCCTTTCTTATGATAAAAATGTGCAAATTTCTCGAATTTCAGAAAAATGATTTCGATAAATTTAAGTAAATTACATTTAAATATTTTGGAAACAATTTAACTTATTGCTAAAAATTGCTGAAAAATATGGTAAAAAATAAATAATGTTACAAAATATCTCGAACATCTTTCATTATCCGAGGATCGTAACTGTAATTAAACATTGCGGAAAATTAGTCAGCTAACGCTGCACGCAATCAGAATTAATCATTTTTAATGTAAGGCAAATGCTGCTGATCGCAGGACTTTATTCTGCCAGCAAACCCCACGCATGACGATGGAACGTACTTCATTGCCGTAGGATCTTCAACGGTAAGGAACGATGTATAGGAAGAACCGCAGGCAGACCGATATTGAAATAGTATCACGCCCTCGCCGGATCGCAGCAAGTTCCATTAAGGAAATCTTACACGCTTCGTGGTAGCATACGTACGTGCGCGGGAGATCCACCAGCTCGATCTCCCGATTCGCCACCGTACGCTTTCTATGACACGTAACCCTCGGACGGATCAAGCCCGCGCGCAGTCATACGTGTGCTAATTATCGGTATCGTATACAGAGCGCGATTCGTGCGGCAAGAGCGCGACGACGCACGGAAGGAAAAAAGGAAGAAGCGAAGCGACGAGATGAGGTAACATTTCGAAACCACGCACATCCGCACGTATAACGCTCGTCTAATTTATCGCTGGCAAAGGACAGCGAGTCGCAAATAACATCGGGGGGAACCGGACGAAGTAATTTAAATCAAGTCGATACGTGTATTATACCGCGCCAATATCGCGCCGTAGATATGCATCGACTACTTGCGGTACGACTCGGCGGTCGTAGCAAACCCTCGTTCAATTTGCGATGTTACAGATGAAGATCTTGTGTTACCCCCTACTCGTCCGGTTTCACCCTTCCCCGCCTCTGCCCTCCCCTCCGACGATCGCCCGACGATATCTCTCGAGTCTCGCCACGATCGATTCCATCGGCCGCGTGAGAAAACGCATCGCGGATAATACGTGACACGTGGTTTCGTATCGGCCGCACTCGGAAGGTGCAATTCGATCAGCAGCTACATGCGGTGGCATTGTCGCGGTCAATACGATTGCAAAATTGCGCCCTCGCGTGCGTTATTCGATATTCTCGACGTTAAATTTATTATTCTCACTCTCCAACATCTACCTGAAATCTACATAACGGTTTGTACTTACATCGATTGAAAAATAGGAATGTTATCAAATTCGAACGTAGAATATCTATCCTTACGTAGCATAATATCTAATTTCAAAATATTGATATATAATATCTAAATAATACAATATCAAGAACAAATTACTCGAGAGAAAGTTGTCTCGGCATTGACGCGTGGCTTTATATTATATATAGTTTATATCGCTCTACAGCGTGTAAAGGCAACTCGATTAAACGCGCGATGCTCGGGCGTTGAATATTACAAGGCGCACGACGGAATGGATGCGCAAGAAATCTTTCGCAATCAGGACGCGACTTCACTATCGCGGATAACAAAAAGGTTATTACAGCGTGCTCTGCGAGGGCCACCGAGGTTCCCAAGTACGCATCAACGCAGTCTGTGTATAAAGTTAAAATCTTTATAGAGCGTGCCACGGCTTCGTGTAATTTTTATCCGTCGTTTCTCTCGTGGGAAGAGAAGAGCGTGGCGAGGAGCGCGAGGGCGCGCGAGGGGGATGTGCTCGCTCAAGGAAAGCGAGGAACGTTTGCGCTCGTAATTTTTGTCCCGGCAGTCGCACGATGTATGATTTACGCCGCGGGCATCATGATCGCTCGGGCAATAATTCTCTTTATCATCCTCGCTCGCGCGCGCGAGATGCTTAGATGTCGATAGCTCGTTGGCCAACGGAAGAGCCATTACGGCGATAATAACTCGCGACTGCCGAGAGGAGGGGAAGAGCCTCCGAGTAAGAATCTCTCTTATATCTGAGCGTTAAGCATGTATTATACTTTTCCGCGAGCGCAAGTACACGAGCGTGATCAAACATAATACGGACATGATACCGCGGCGCGTCCGATTTAATCTAACGGACAGTATTTTACAAAAAAAAAAAGCGAATCGGTGCGTAACGTGAGCGCGAAGCCCCGATTAATTATTGAAAATCACGCGAGTCTCCTCGGCGCGCAAGAGTGGATCCACCCGGCAATAATTTTTATCGTCACCTCGCGCGCGCAACGGCAAAGCAAAGCTCGCCCGAGGACGGCGATGATACACGCCCGGATAAGGACTTTTATCGGCGCGCAGTCGTGCGAGGCGGATTCACCCGGCTGAACGAGGACGGCGCTCATCGGTAGTGTGATCGTTGTAGTAACCGAACGCGCCTCGTCTCACCCGTGGAAAGTCCATCCGCGGCGCGGCGGCGGCACGGGGGAGAGAGAGATGTATGTATAACGTGAGCGTGTATGTCACGGGCAGTCACGATCGCGGACGCGGCCTCATCTTTCTCCCGCGGCCCGCCCTCCGTGCAGGGCTGCCTTAACCATTAGGCTAAATGGACTATTATCTCTGGGCGCGCCGCGTGATTTTTCGATTGTATATTTTGCTGGGAGCATTAATTCTCGCTCTTTATCTGGAAAAAAAAGAAATGCCGATCGCGCGGGATTTCGTGCCCTTCCACAAACTCTGCTTCAAACTCGATCGCGTCGTACTTATACTGGCCTATCACGTTTTGCCGAAAGAACACTTTTATTTTTTATCAACAACGAACGTTTTGAAATTCTTCATGTAACGTTACATCGGCAAACGGTCCTTGTGAAGGGTTAATGTGATTCTGTCCGCGTGATGTTTTCTCCTCGAGGTTCGCGAGACATGGCATTTTGCACCGGAGATACAGCCAGCCCTGGCTTCCTTGAAGCTCGCGCGGTTTATTGTACACACACGCGCGAGTATACGTGCACACGTGACGCGTACGCGAGCGAGGTTTAAGGTGTTACGTTACCCGAGTCGAAAGTTTAACTACCGAGTTATCGCAGATAAAAGCACGGTTGCACATTGGACGCTTAGAACGCGTTGCAACCGTGCGGTACTCTGGCTCAGTGTATTCAAATAAAATCAGAATGCAGAGCTCTGGTATGATATACATCCGGTAAATCCGTTCTTTTGCAGGCGGAAGACGAACGGCAAGGATAATCATTTTGAAACATTAAAAACTGTAAAGATACTAAAAAAATAGAGCAACTGTGTAGTAGAGAATTCACCATGATAACGTAATAATACATACGAATTCCTAACATCTTTAATGTTCTTAAGAACTTTAAGATCTTAAATTATTATTTTTTAGAGAAATATACCAGTATGGTATATAAAAATTCTCATATCCTTTGTCAATAAAAATTGGCAGTGAATGTGCATATATTTCAAAATATAATACACGAATTATCTATATGCGGGCTTTTCAAATATTGTTTTCCACAAAAAAAAAACAACGCGATTTCTATGACATGGATATTTTACATTACAGGATGAAAGTTGCGGTGAAAAGATGGCTAAACAGTTAATGATGCGGTTTGCATAATGATATAGGATAAGGTATCAGATTATCAGGTATTTACGTAAAAATATACTGAAATGAGAATTGATATAATGTGAAAACACACTCGTCGTTGAAAAGAAAATGTGACCTTTCCTCCTTCCCATTCTCTTTCAACAATATTGCACTGATATAACGATTTGATACATGCATGAGAACCGCAACTGTCACGCACTCGGTTTCAGGTGTTAAATTATTCCGGACGTGGTATTCGTGCCGCATCTACCGCGGGGTAAATGGTGTACCTCGTCGGCGCGTAAATGCGCGTAACGTCTCGGTGAGATGCACTACCACCACTTGAAAGCATATATGGTACATCCAAATATAAAGTCAGAGGGAAGTCTACGCGAAATAAATATCACGTAGACGATCCCCGTGGATAAGGGAATCGTGAAGGGAGCGAGGAAGGGGGGAAACGCGCCAAGGTGCGAGAGGCCTCCGGGTCGTGGCCGCGGGAGATACAAATGATATCAGCTCGAAAACCTGCTCCGCGCCACCTCCTGGATATACAGGCGCGCGGTATGCATGCACACGTATACACGTGCACACGTGTGTGTGTGTGTGTGTGTGTATGAAGGCTATATGGGCAGTCTACCTGTTCGCCGTCAGCGCGACGAAACCTTTCGATGCTAACGTGTTAACGAGCACTTAAAATCACGTGTTCGCGACTCGGTGTACTCTCAACCCGAGTCTCATGTTATTTTGCTTTTCGAGGATACGCGAGGGATATAAAAGTGAACTCTTCAGATTCTTAAAGAAACCATGGACGAAAAGTAACACCTGTTACGTTACGCAGTAAGGACGTGAATTTTTCTTTTAGATTCTTTATACGCTCGCGTCGACTCTTTTTTTAGTTTGGGAGCAGTTTTAAAACTTGAAGTGAAACTCAACGGATGAGATATTTTCGATTAACAGGCACATTAAGAAGCTTAAATATGTGTTTACTTTAAAAATATTTCATGGACTTAGGGTATGTCATTTCCAAAAGTATGTAAATCAGGTACGCGTTTTCACGCCCGAGCGAGAAATTCTACCGTGAAATACTCTACGCGATGAGAACGGGCGTGAGACGAGGAGGAAGCTGCGAAAGTCGCGCACCACGCAGTTCGGTACGAAATACCACGTCGGCAAATAATGGATATATTGCCTGGGCGGAAAGATTACTACTTGCGAATGACGGCAATTTCTTTCGCGGTTATGTGTACCCGTCGCCTGATGACGGGTTTTTTCGTCGCCAAGAACGCGGATTTCCTGTTGCTCCGTCGCGCTATTAATGACACTGCCCATTTTTCGAAACGAAGAATCGGGAAACGGGAGACGAAAAAAAAAATCCGACAACGCCACGGCGAACGGTCGACAGATCGAAGGAGGCGCTGTCGCACGCGAGATTAGAGCGACTGCACGATTGATTCAAAACGTGAGAATTTAGCGGAGATAGCTGACTAGGCAAGAGAACACGACTGATCCGAAGCCATCAATTTGGAGGGAACTTTGTAAACAGACAGAGAGTGACTCAAGACATGAATAATGGTATGCTTCATTCGTGGCCAATTGCCCTTTAAAGAGGTGCGACATCTAACCTCAGGATCAAAGCAGCAGTACCAATCTTTTGTGTGTAACGAGAGGGAAGGGAATTAAATTTTAAATAAAAGTTAAAATCAAATGTCACAGAAAAGTTACACGGATCCCGAAATGTCCCTTGAAAAATCGCTTGAAAAAAAAGTCTTCTTTCACGAAAGACAAAGATTTCTCTTTCTTTGTTTTTTCGCTCGCATAGAACATCGCAGAAAAATTCGTGTAAATTAGCAGATTTCGATTGGCGGTGGTGCTTTCTGGAAAAAAGAATCGAAGAATCCGACATTTTGATGTTTGACGTATCCCGCGAGCTGCACGATTCACCGTGATTAGGAATCGCGGTTTACCGAGGCCGCTTCTCATCCCGTTTGATCTCCTCGCAGATTTCCGTAATTGAAACGCGCGATTCGTGTGCTCGCCTCGAAACATCGGCCCCCGCGCGCGTCCGTCCGATCCTTTCGCGCGATATATCTCAATTATGTCTCCGGGACGGTCCTCACGCGAGAATAATAATCTCGTGGACGTCTCGCTGGCGCGGCGACGGGGGAGCGGGGTGACGCGCTAATTACGGCACCCTTAGTTAGCGTGCTTATCGCCGGACGACATTAATCGCTCGCGTGCCACGGTCGAGCCTCCTTTTTTTCCACGACCTTTAATAAGGCAGCACCCACGGAGGTACGATTGTTTATTCGTGCGAGTTCTCCGTTAAATCCGAAGTGTCCGGGTTCCTGAAGCGTGCATAAGCCCCAGACCCCACGCTGGCCTGGCATCAGCATTTTTTACCTCGTCCCGTAGAATAGGTACGCCGTACGGTGCACGGGTAATGATGGATTTGAACGAACGCTCATTTCGCACCAACAAACCATTCTCCTCGCGATGTTGAAACTTAGATTAATCCTAATTCATCTATTTTTTAAATAATTTTTACGCATACCAAGTCTAATACAATATAATAAGATTATTTTTTTCTTAATTACACAGCCACATTTACTGTAATCTTAAATTACAATTAAACTTTTTTCCTCTCTCTTTTTTTCATGATAATTGAAAATATAAATTTGCAATTAATATACTAGCTGCAACAACTTATTGTTAGTAGTATAACGACGAAATTATAAAAATACAAATCAAAGCTGCAAATCAATCTGAAATCACATCTGCTCGTGTATACGCACGCGTGTATATATATCACGCGAAAATATATAACGCAGGCAAACTGTGCGAATGCTTCTCCACTTTATGAAATTCCATTTTATGGTATCTCGTCGGAGCCGAGGTCTTCGATTTGGTGCTGAGAACTGAAGCAACAGGTGCGACGTTCTAGCCTTTACGTCGCTGCCTTTAGAAGCTCAGGTAATACGTACGTTGTCGGGGCAAATCATTTTAAGAAATCTTTTATTCACCTTGCTTCTATACCTATGTATCCGGTATCTCCTTTATACCAGTATATACATGACGCCGAGCACCATGACTAAACGTCCTATCTCTTCAAAATTGTATATTCCGCCTATGGATACGCTCTACGTGAATAAACTCGCGAACATCCGACACACAATTATATGGAAATACACACGGAGAACAGAGATACATAAGTTTACCGAATATATAAACAATGTATATCAACATATTTTTTCTTTTGCAAAAATAAAAAGTTATATATACCTCCATATATATAACTAATAACGCCATAAATAAATTTTAATTTCTTTAAAAGATTCATTACAACATGCACTAAAAAATCAATGATTAATAAACAATGATCTACGGCGATCAAGTACGCGAGTTTGATCCGTCGTTTTTGCCGAGTTGTTCGAGTGAGTTTGCGCGGTGTCGAGTACCCATCGCTACGGCCGTGTCTCGGATCTTTTAAGCGGCAGGCAAACCACTCACGCGGCGCAGCGGACCGCGAAATCGACGCTCACATATGAACTGGGAACGGGAGAGGTTCCCTCCTCTCTTCTCTCTTTTTGCTTCTATATACCGACATCGAGACGGAGGAAGAGTAAACGGACCGTATACAGCCTCCGCTCGTGGCTTTCCGCGACCTTTTCCCCGTCTTTTACCACCGGATCACGTGTCATCCGACCACTTTTCCATCGAACTTCTCACCCCTGACCTTCTTCGCTCCTCACCGTAACTTCGCCGTCATGCGTTTCATTTAAGCCCCCTTCTTGACTGTACCGAGACTCGTGTCATGGATGAGAAATAATTTCAACTGCCGCGAGATCTCTCGCAGAGTGATCTTCACAAACGTGCCAGATGAAACGATCGAATATTTTCATTGTACATAAAATATGAATCCTCGACGCATACATTTCGTGTAATAACAAGAATATCCAGAGGTGTTTTCAATTAATAGTCGCAAATTATGCACAAATAAATTGCGCTTCATGCATATATCGGAATCATTAAATTACTCGTTGAAGTAAAAAAAAAAAAAAAGAGTACCAACTACTTCGGGAACTTACGTAACTGTGAATTTTTTCTTTCGGGGCATCGTGAATAGGATGAATTTGCTTAATTGCTAGCGGATCGTGCTTTATTACGCAAATTAATTCTTCCTCGTATATAGAACCGTTTAATTGACGTGAGGAGCACCGGCGCGCGAGGAGCACGTATCCTCGCGAATTTTCATGAAAAGGGTGGAAAAGGGGGATGAAAGTGGAGAGAGTCGGACGATCGCCAGGCATTGCCGCGTTCGTGTCGCTTCCCGCAGGGAAGGGTAGCTCGCGTAGGGGTGAATGTTTCAGGGGTGAGAGACAGAGAGGGAGAACTTTAATGTATGCCTACCGAGAGAAGCTATAAAAATCAATACCTCAAATTACCAGGCGGTACTTAATTTGAGCAGCGAGTGCAGCACACCGTCTCTCTCTTTCCCCAACTCCGGTTACCCACCCTCTACCAATTTTGCGGAAATTCTTCCTCCATCGGACGACGGGACGGATTTCGTTGCATTCACGTGCATTTACTTCTAGTGGGTCCCGCAATTACGCGATGGGAAGGGGGGCAGAAGGCGTCTGTAAATGTTAAAGGAGAAAATATCCGCTATTAAAAAAGTATACGAAAGACGACGAATAGCTACGCTTCCACGTCCTAATGACTTCGCTACGAGTAAAAACAGATCGGAATTATTTATAATCGAGCCGTGCAACTGCGCGTCTCCAATAGGAAGCCGAACAATTACAACTAGAAAAATATGTATATAATTCGCATATTCCGAGAATACGATAACGTGTTGTATTATCGTCATCGATACAGTGCAAAATCAATAATATGATAGAAAGAAAGACTTTATCTTTTTACGGTATGTAAATAATTTTCTCTTCTTGAGTAGTCAATATTTATATTATATGTATTTCAGAGTTTCTAAATTAACAAATTTTTTAATTTATTTAACATTTAATCTATGACATAAGAAAAACTGCAATGTTTGTATCTATTGCATTGTGATTTTTCTTATGTCATAGCATTAACAGTACCGTTGAAAGAAAATTTATTTGAAGGCACAATTCAATGTATAATAACAAAACAAATGTGTATAATCTATGACATAAGAAAAACTCGCAATGTTTGTATAATATTCTTGCTAAACTATACGCATTGCGGTTTTTCCTACGTCATAGATTATACATATACACAGTTATTTTGTTATTATACATTGAATTGCACCTTCAAATAAATTTTCTTTCAACGGTATTGTTTATTTAGACATCAGTATATGAAACGTGTTAAAGTTGGCTTCCGCGATTTGCCAACGTAATGCTAATTAATTACTCCGGCGGAAAAGAAAATGAGATCTCGTAGGCCTCGGTCCTCTGGCAGGGGGCAAGATTACGACTCCGGCGGAAGGGTTGCAACCCCGGTGCTTGATTTTATTGCTCGCCACCCGACTTCTCCCCCTTCACCGTCCCAAACCACCCAGGATCCTGGTGCTTTCGCTCACCGTGCTGGGGATCCGTTTTCTTTTTCCTCTTCTTTTCCTTCCTTTCGCCAGGCTATGGTCCCAACCTCCGCCAGTAGAAAAGTTTCCTCTCTGTATCTGGTTATGTCCTGCGTTTTATATATCGCTTAAGGTCAAACTGACCTGCACAACGATGACCGAGAGAAAGCTTCTCCTCCATCAAGGTCAAGATCGTTGCCCGATATTTCCAATACTACCACTCGTCTCCACAAGGAGAACTTGAAACTTATATGAACGGACATGAAGTTAAAAGTGGAAATTTACAAATATTACGATCAAGTAATATTTAGAAAAATAATTTTTTCTGTTGGTAAAATAAAATTGTGCAAATTATTTATTCGATAAATCTTATTCGATAAGATTCTCTTTTTTCGATAAGACAAGATATAGGCAATTAATTTTATTTATAATTTGCGCTTGTAGACACATTATGCAATTACTTTTTTCTTAAGGCAATGTTTATCTATTTTCAGATTAATGCGCCCAATCGCCCTGTTAGAGCGTTCCTTGCACATCTCTTTGTGTCTTTAAGCCTTGCTTTTACGTTCGAGTTAACATGTCCCCATGTTAACGCACTCCCCTTAAGCTAAGAAAAAAACGTGCGGATCGAGGCCAAATATTAATTATTAATAATTTGAGCTCGGTGTCAATGATCGTTATATTCATAATTATGCCATCACTAAGAATTAAACATTCCATGTGTCTTTGTAAATCATTCATGGAAATTACAACATGTATATTTGCTTAGAAAATGGCAAGTATTTAGAAGTACTATTTAGTCTGATGCTTTGATCGTCTGAACATGCATCTTATATTATATACACTTGTAAGTTATTTATGCAAAAGGTCAACAATGTAACGAGATTTCTCCTCACTATTAATCATCATTAGCATTATATAACACACATCACGAAACAATAAAAAGATAAAGGATAAGAAGAAAATCTTGTTTTCATAAAATATATGAGCAACGTGATTAAACATCTATTTCTAACGTATAAGTAGTGATATATTGCTTGACTTGGGGGTTCTTATATTTATTACTATCCATTTCTTTTTAAGCATAGAATCCAAAGCAGAAGTCGAACAAGTACATAATTTATACGATTCATCCGAGATACGACTTCGTATTTAAAGCGAATCTCACGAATTATGGATTTCGTGTACTCTTGCTCTGAAACCTTCACACTCTTCATTACCTATTAAACCTGAGAGCTAAAGCGGCGCGTATGTGAAGAATCTAATTGCAAAACATGAAACTCATCGCGCTTTAAGGTATAATACCGCACGAGTGCGGCGGCTTAAGTATTCAGTTAAGATTCCCGAGCGCGCGCACGCGACGGCTCTCCATCTCTCGCAGCGAGAGATCGCATCGAATAGACACAACGACGATTCCTTCGCGACGGGTCAAATGTAGTCAATTAATATTCCTCCGGATTAATAAGCGTCCCCGGTTGAAAGACGCTGACTTACACAAACATCCGCAACGAACGACGAACTGCTGCACGTGCACGCCGTCTTCTTGCGCGCGCGTGTAGCAGGTTGCATTCGTGGCATGCACCCGGGATTGGAGGTGGGGACGGAGGAAGAGAAACGTGAATGCACCGCTTGCAAGACCGTAGATCTTATAAACCCCCCTCCCTCCCCTCGAACTGACCATCGCTACGTTGCGCTGGTCATGGTCGTTTCGACTTGTTCCTCTCTTTTTCTCTTGTTCTCCTCGTCGTCCTTTCTTTTCCTCTCACTCTCGATCTTCTTCCCCGTCTCGCTCTCCCTTGCCTCGACCGTTTTCGCCCCTCCCCCCCTCTGTCCCCCTCACCGTCCGACGGATCGCGAGAAGGAGGAAGGAGGGGGGTAGACGACCCGAGAAAAGAGGGAAAACGAGAACGAGGTCTGAGAGGGAAAGTTGCCGAGGGTTGGGTGATAAATTGATAGTGGACGTGCGCCATGCGCCCCCTCCCCCCCTTCGCACCCTATCTCTCTTTCCTTCTCTCTGTCCCTCGTCCGACCGACAGACCGACAGACCAGTAGACCGAATGACACCCTCACCCCGAAGTGCCAGTCGGTGGCGGTGGTGCTGCTGATACTACTTGTAGAGTGGAATTAAATGGTTAATGCGGTCGTAAAGTCACGTAGTCCATTATGAATCGGGAGATACTTGGCTAGAGATGTTGGGTCAAGAAAGGCAATTATATGACGTGAAGACCTTAGAAGTGCCTATATAAATATATTTTACAAGTATTTGCCTTCGATATGTATATAAGTGATATGTATATATGTATATGCGTATCACATACATATGCATATATATATATACACATAATGAAAAAAAACCGGGAAATATTTAACTCTTTGATAAGATGTTTTAAGAGAAAATATCACACTCTCTCTCTCTCTCTCTCTCTCTCTCTCTCTCTCTCTCTCTCTCTCTCTCTCTCTCTTAATGTAAATAAATATTGTTAAGATAAATATTTCCTAAAATATATCTATACTATTTATATTAATTAAAGCAAAGCCAAATGTAAAGCCGAAATTTCTTTGTGCGATTATATCATTACTTATTCCATAAAACATGTAAACGATGGGTATAGACATTAACATAAAGATCATTTAAAATATAGATGAAGCAATAAACCTAACCAAACGATTACACGACGACTTTACATTAAATCGATTCACCTGCATGCACGCGTATTGCTGTCACAAGGACATCATGTTACGAGCCTAATTACATTACGCCTTGCTTCCTTGCATCAAACAAACCGAATCCGCGAGTAAAGCAAACTTAATTCGACGGGAGACAAAAGCAAACTCTTGTTAAATGCACGTAAAAGAACCACGGTACACCTATAAAGCGTAAACGTACAAAAGCGAAATATCGGGGAGCCCGAAGTTGCCGCCGCCGCTGCGCCGCCACGACCGACGCGACGGCTCGATGGTAGACGCGACTTCCGTTTTAATCAGCACGAATCCAAGTTATTAAAATTCCTCCAGAATTTTAGCGGATGAATGGGCTCGATGGCCACCGACCGACTCGACTTGGCTTTGAAAGAAAAAGAAGTTCATTCATTCCAATAGGACGAAAGATATAGCGCTCGCCTCGCGCGCTCGCCGGGCTCAGAAATATCGGCAAACTAAAAACGTTAATTTATTCAATGGCAAAAAGGCATGAAGATACGAGAGCGCCGTAAGAGATGAGCCCAACGGCGAAGAAGAACGGTGGGGAGATACGCGCGAAGGATATCGTGGACAGAAGGGAAGGATTGGGCGCGAGGAGGGTGAAAAGTCGTGGAAAGGGGGCGATGTAGAGTCAAACGAGAGAGCCTCCGGCAATTTTTGCAGCGGCGGTCGAGCTCTCGAGTTTCGTTAGTTCCTTTTTTTTTCTTCCTGATTTTTCTAATTAATTATCGGTATTGATTGGTTCCCGATTTGACTTCGTAGCCTTTAGGTATACGAGGTATGGCGGTAAGATGAAATGACCGCCCGCAAGAATAACCGCAAAAAAGCTGAGTAGCCGAACGAATTACCTGTTCGCGATTTATCCTGAGTTCTGATTGAAGAGTCTGTCTTGTTTCAAATGATGAATCGACGATTTCCGATAATTGCCCGCTCTGTATTGCTCTGCGCTTATCAACATAGACATCTCCTTTGGAGATAAGAGACGATTAAATCTTAATAGCTCCATAATTAAAATTTTCAGTAGATCTAGTAGCAAAATATAATTTCAGGAATATAACAATTGTGACAGTAGTGGTAAACTATTTTACATATCGATAAAGTTACTAAAAAATTATTATTTCCAATATTCTTAAAAATTATCTGATTACACATTATAGTAATCCAGATTTCATTTGCGATCGAATTTTCAGAGAGTTCCGTAATATACAATTAGAACAAAAATATGAGCACATGATGCGTGTCCCGGCGCAGTTATTTAAACAGATACAAAATGCTGGAAAAATGCAATTTAACCCGTAACTCGAAACTTTCGTGTCGGAATGACGTTGAGGGCATCATGTAATGTAAATTTATCGCTGGCGCAACCAACGATTAACCATTCACGATTTTGTTCTTCGGATCAAGCCATCACGCGCAACCGGGTGGAAGTTTCTGGGAGCATAGTCGGTACGTTATAATATAGTGAAAGTTCTCTTGTAAACGTGGTCAGTACACTGTACGGCCAAAGATTAATTGCCTGCGAAACTTTTAACCGCGAGACGGCGCGAAGACGAGGCAAAGACGACGTCGCGTAGGAAAATACGAAAAGTTGGAAAACGAATTCTCGCCGGTCAAGCGCATTGTCTCTGTGTGATATAATAACCTTCGACATAAATCGAGCAGCGAATTTCTTAATACGATGCATCGTCAAGGTGCAACGATCGGTAGAATCGGCGATTAACATTTCACGATTTCTCGCTGTGCAGATTCATCTCGGGCGGCAACTTTCGTGAAAACGTGTAGTCGTGAGACGGCAGATCGATTAAAACAATGCTGGGGGAGCGAAATAATGCAAATTCGTCGTATCCGTAGAACGCACGATTAAGCATTCGCGATTCTTTTTCGTCGGCTCTACTCCGCAGTTGCAAACGACTGCTGGAATTTTCTCGGAGGATGGTTAGCACGCTGTAAGACAGTGAATCGATTGCCCGCGAGGCATGAAGGTGGAGAGGGGAGGGGAAAGAGAGCGGGTAGATGACTGCGAGCACAGGGTACAGAGTTAAGAAAATGAATGCACCGGATGCAAGACTCGGGCAAAGAAGTGCAACAACGAAATTGCCATGTTTTCTCAACTAGATCACAGTCGCACTACACGTCCAGTGGGAAGAAATGACAAATGTAAAATCGTGATTTTTAGTTGAAGAAGTCACATGTACATCTTATTTACTCATCAATCGTTCATATCTGGAAAGAAAAAAAAACAGAGTTGTTTTTTACAAGTCTTCATTCTTTGATTTCTTTTATTAGTTGGTACGTAACTTAAAATTATTAACTTTTTTTAATTACGTTCTAGAAATTGGCTCTTAGTGCTTTTTTCGATCGAAAGTGCTACGAATGCGACCCATAAAATTTCAATTGCCTTTGAAGTAACGATTAAAATTACATGCGCATAATTAAAGCGACAAAGCGACGTTATCGGGGCATTAATTATCCCAGGGAATAATTCATTTAACCAATCGATGGGAGAGGGCAAATCGCACAAAAAATTCAGCGTCTGCTTCTTTTGGAGGCTTGCCCCGCCGCAACGATGGAAGTTTCCTGGAAGGTGGTCAGTGCGCTGTAAGGCGGAGGATTGATTGCCTTCGAGGTTTCACGATGAAGTGGCACGGCGAGGGTGACGGAGTAAGACGGAAAGATAGATAGAGAAAGGAGGAGAGAGAGAGGGAGAAGGAACGAGGAGAGACCAAAGAGAGACCGAAAGAGCAGGGTACGGGAGACCCGAGTAGAGTCGAAGTGGTGAAGGGGTGAGTCAAGGGTGAACCGGACTGAGAATGCGACCGTGGTACGCGCGGGGAAGGACAGAGGGGGAGGAGGGTAAAGGAGGATGACTTGTGGTTGTGTGTCGCAAGATAGGGTTGCTATATACCGCGCGTTCTGTCCTGCGTCCGTCGGTCCGTTCGTTTCTCGTCCGCTCCGGCTTCTAACCACTTCACCCGCTTCATCCTCTTCCTTTAAGGTCCGTGTCCGAGGGGGGTAGGATGGACGAGGTGGTTGCGCACGAGGGTGGCGCGCGCGCGAAGGGTTCCGGGAGATGTTCTTGCGCTCGCTAGTAGCTTAGACTCTCACGTGTATCATCGACTCGGTGAAATTGTGTGTGAAACCCACACGCGCATTGTGTTAGTGAATCATAAGTGTGCGTGCGCGCGCGCGCGCGCGGGCCGAAGCAAGGATATCGTGAGGGGTGGTTTGCCACGTCGCGTATGTGTGTGCATGTATGCGTGTTCATGTACGTAGGTATTTACGTATGTATATGTGTGCGTGCAGGGCCCCGAGACTCGGCTAAGGAGTTAGAAACCGCATCACGCGCTCGCTCGCTTGCGCGCGCGCTTACTCGCCTGACCATTTATTTCGAACAAGAACATTAGCGCCGGACTGATCTATCAGGTGGCGCGACTACTTGGGCGCCGTGTGTTAATCCGGTGACTTGCCAGAACGTTTGAACGCATACATTATATATTCTTACCGAGCAGGTGCAGCACGAGCATTCATACTATTTTTAGAAATTTATAAAAGATGTAGCGTTCGAAAAATGCGGAAATTATTAAAAATATTTGATTCCTAATTTGGCAAGACTCAGAAGTAAAGATCTACTTCTTATTTTAATAAATAAAAACTTATTATAATTTAAAAATGTTGTATTAAACATATGGAATTTATTTACATAATACAAAATTTCAAAAGAGTTTGTCTTTTATACTTTTTTCCAATGTAATAATATATTTCGCGTAAAATGAATATAGGTATAATTTACATAAACATGAGCATTAAGAAATGCATCATATTTGCGAACGAGAAATTATAACACTCTCTCTCATACCAGAATGAGCCAGCGTTAGTCTTACTAAATTCTGATTCAATTTGCATGTCGCATATCAAGACTTCCTATCGCAGCCGTCGGTCGTAAAAAAAAGCTCCTCGACCCTCTTTTTACAAAACGGGTAAATCCGCAATAACCGTCGCTGCCATGATTCTATCTACGAGGCGATAACTCGAGCAATCCGCGACGGCGAAGGCGTCTTCCTCTCGCAGGAAACCAAACGCCCATCGCGGAAAAGTAACGGTTCTTCAAGAGACGGAAAAAGAGCACGCCCGCTGCCGCCGCCGCCACCGCCGCCGTCGCCGCAGCTGTCATCGTCGTTGCCCCTCGCGAACAACGCGATCGATACAACGGATCGACATCGCGCGAGACCGATTCGCGCCGGCGGCAACGTGCGAGAGTACGCTTTACAGGATGACACCCGTTAAATGCCGGAGCTCCCTGGTGCGGAGACTATCGGACGAGGCATGTAAGGAACTCGGATACACACGAACACACGCGGGACGCGGGACACGTCGGTGTGTGCGGCTGCACGCATACCATCCTGCGCGAAATCTCACGACAAATACACACATGTGTGGAGAAGCACAATAATTACTATAGGTAGCGAGGACGAGGAGGAGGATGAGAAGGAGGTGGGGGGGGGTGCAAAGGGGGCGGGGGGGGTGGCCGTGGCCGGCAATCGATATATACACACACGCAACCGGGTTACGCTGCCGGTAACACCCACACGCAGGACACACGTACAGGCAACGGCTTGGGGGGTACACACGCGCGGAGCGGCCGGCGCACACCGTCTCACTGGTTTACATAAGTGAAGTTCCTTGGCCACCACCCTCAGTCACCACCTCTTATATACCCCTCTGTCCTCCCACGCCACCCCCCCCGGCCGCCTTCACCTCCTCCTCCTCTTCCTCTTCCTCCTCCTTCTCCTGCTCCTCCTCCTCCTCCTCCTCCTCCCGCTTTCTGCCCAAGCGTTTCTAATTTGCATTCCCCTCCGTTGGCACTCCTCACCCCCCCTCGACCCTCCATCCGTCGTCTCCTTCGCGTCCTCATCCCCCAACGACGCCATCCACCCAACAACCCCCGTTGTCCGTCTTGCGAGGTTTCACGCACACGCGTGTCCCTCGTCCGTGTATCACGCGTACGACGCGGGGGTTCGTGGGGACCGGGAGGGTTGGGAGAGACAAAGAGAGAGACCACCCTTAACTTCGGCCCATGGAGTAAGACGGCCACGGGATACGAAATGAGAGTAAGAGGGAGAGAGAGAGAGAGAGAGAGAGGAAGGAGAGACAGAGAGAGAAAGAATAATGCCTTTTCTTTCGAGAACAGCGATCTCTACTAATAATCTGTCTTTCCTCGCGAAACGATAACGGAGCGACAATTAAGATGCGAAACGTTAAATGCTAAGCGCGACCTTAAGAGCACTTACTTTCGCGACTACCCAGGGCAATACCCTAACGTGTCGTTTCCGAATTTAAGGAAGGCGAAACGAGCACGCGCGCGAAAGAAACCGGTCTGTTTGCGTCTCGTTTAAGTTAAGCCGCGCGCGTTACACACAATATCGTTTATTACCGTATTTCCTATTATTTGAACATCGTTTCGGTTCAGTTTCTTTGGCACTGTTTATATTCTTTCTGCCGGCCGGGTTGTTAAGACGATCGATTGGTCGGTCGACGGAGGACGAGAGTGTGCTTAATCATCGAACGTGCTTGCCGAAGCTCACGTAATAAACTCATAGCTATAACATCGCCTACCGATTTACAACGTAATCGTAGAGAACATTATTTACAAGTGGTTACAATTTACAAAAGGGCACTGACTGGTATAAACGTGGTAACTACGGACCTGAAAAAAAAAAAAAACGCTCGATACTCGGCCGCGAGTCTTTACCGAGGCCGATTTTTATGCGTCAATATCGGACTTCTGTACGGCACGGCGTTATCAACGAGAAGTATTGCAGCCGGGCTGATAAATATATACGACCGTTGGTCGTATTCGTGACAAAAATAGTACGTGTAAACGAA
>NW_012026795.1:2298662-2309366 GCF_000956235.1 Wasmannia auropunctata | reverse complement strand
CTCCTCCTCCTCCTCCTCCTCCTCCCGCTTTCTGCCCAAGCGTTTCTAATTTGCATTCCCCTCCGTTGGCACTCCTCACCCCCCCTCGACCCTCCATCCGTCGTCTCCTTCGCGTCCTCATCCCCCAACGACGCCATCCACCCAACAACCCCCGTTGTCCGTCTTGCGAGGTTTCACGCACACGCGTGTCCCTCGTCCGTGTATCACGCGTACGACGCGGGGGTTCGTGGGGACCGGGAGGGTTGGGAGAGACAAAGAGAGAGACCACCCTTAACTTCGGCCCATGGAGTAAGACGGCCACGGGATACGAAATGAGAGTAAGAGGGAGAGAGAGAGAGAGAGAGAGAGAAAGGAGAGACAGAGAGAGTAAGAGAGGAAGAGGAAACGAGGAGGACGACGATCGGTCCAGGGGCTGCTGCAGTTAGGTTAGGGCTGCCTGTACCTTCTTAATACCTTTCGTCGGCGGCCCCCGTGTATACCCTATACGACGTAGCCCTATGGCTTTCGGTCGTTAAAGCGTGGCGAGCGATCTGTGTGCCTCGCGCGAGAATGCATCCTCGAGAGTACCGAGGATAAGGGGCTAACTCTAACAACTTCGATCGCTTCGCGGGGAGGCATAAAGACGTTCTGTATGTCTTATATGAGATCGACAGTAATATCGCGTTTTGATTTACTGCCCACGGATTGTGGCAGGAAGCGGCGTGGATTACGGCGATCGTCGTAAGGAAAGAGGCTTCCGGAAAACGCCCTCGGAATTGCATATCCATTCTCGTATCGACATTAATAGCGAAACACGCCCGAGTTAGTTTCCGAGATTTTGGATAATTTGTAACAAGTTTGTTGACCTTTCTAAGATGTAATGATTGAAGATTATCTACATGATAATTAATTAATATGTAACTTTCCATTTTTATGCGATACTCCTTTTTTTAAATTTATCTGGCTTCTTGTCAACATGGTGCAATAAGAAATTATGAGTGGGACATTATAGAAAGAATTTTTTCTTTTATAAATTTAATTATTGATACCAGTAAAAGCAGAAATCTTTGAAGAGACGATCCGTTTTGTGATCAAATTTGTTAGATGTGTGGAAAACTATGCATTATTTGTAATAGCAATAGACAGTAAAATGACAAGTGATTGTGTTCAACATATAAATTTTTTTAAAATACATTTAAACAAAGATTTTAAAATCAATACAAAATAAGAGATAAATAAACATTATAGAGTAAGTAATACAATAAGATTATATACAATTGTAATTAAGGAGCTATATGTACTATTATTAAGTTTGCATATTATTGCATAAATTCGACTCATTTATTCACGTACTAATCCTTCTGCCGTCGACAAAGCTCTTACGAATAATTAATAAAAATGCGGCAGATTCTGCGCGAGTCGCGAGCGACTTTGCCCAAGGAAAGAACTCAAAGTAAGATGGTCCCGATCAGCGGAAACTTTCCCTCTAATTAAGAAGACAATGTACGGAGTCGGTACAACGCAGCGGACCAAAGACGTCGCGCTTTTCCCGGCAGGACAATGCCGGCAATGAAGATAAAGAAGGGTCGTGGCAGGCATAATTCCGAAGTGCGTTAAGAGATCCGACTGACTGACGGATCTGTTGGGGATGGATGGCAGTAAGGGTTACGAGCATCACTCATCAGTAGCGGCCATATTGCCACCCCGGCACCCCCCCGCGGCAACCCCCTCACGCGCGCGAGAAGAGCGCGAGCCCTGATAATTCCCCAACCCCCCTGGCACTCTATCTCCCTCGCGTTCCCTCTTTTCACCCTTCTTCCACCCTCTGTATCCTTCAGCTCTTCCTCTTCGCGCTCACGCTCGCGCTCGTTTGCTCGCTCGCCACCCGCTCTCACCCCCTTTTCCACCCTTGTGTCTTAGTCTTACTGGTTTCTTCTCCTTTTCTCCCTTCTTCTTCCAGCGGCGCTTCTTCTTCTTATTTGAACCCCCGGCGCGCGGTGCCCGGGCTGCTTAATGAGAACCTCCACCTCTTCGTGCCACCACCACTACCACTACCACCACTTCCACCGCCGCCGCTGCCGCCGCTCACTCTTGGCCATCCCCCGGCACCCCCTCGCCAAGCCTGCCCGTTCTCCACCGTCCTCTCCTTCCAACCGGCAACGTGGGGTTCAGCCGACTCCCGCCGACGAACTACGACCCCTACACGCGGCCGGCTCGCCACACACGCGAGACATTTTAGACTTTTAATATTGATTACACCGCAGAGATGAAGGTTCCTCCTTAGCAACTACGGGCATCCTCGTACGTGAGCTTTTGAGAGGGACGACTTGAGGGAATCATCTTGTCGGGTCGGAGACCATCGGTATTGTCCTTTGTCGATGAATTATATCCACCGTCACAAGAGAAAGGATATCCTCCGTTGTGAATAAAGAGAGACTTTCGGAGATAGTCTCCGAAAGTGTATTTTTATATATTCGAAGAACAAAATATTTCAAATTTATGAGACGTATTTAAAACATTCGAATATTTTTTATTATTTAATTTTACTATTGTCGCTCTTATTTAAATATTTGAATATTACTGCTTCAACTCTGTTTTTTTCCTTACAAGTAGAGCAGCGAGGTATTTGTATTTATTATCCGCGACGCCCTCCAGGCATATTTTTGTATACAGCTTGTACAAAATAATAAAAACAAGGTTAAGATTTATGAGCTTGCGCTGCGGCAAATGGAAATAATTTTTGTTATTTATAAAAGTAGAGATACGCGGCGTTGGATATAGTCGAAACTTGCTCGAACTTCGGGACGCGAATGTATGTGCCGAGATAGTTCGAGTCTGTAATTAACCCTTACCAACTTAGCGGTGCCATGTGGAATCATATAGTGTCCTATTCATTCGGGGTAAATTTGTGAAACGAAGCTATTTGCACCAAACACGTATCAACATGTCAACAAATATATAAGTTTCGATTGGAAACCGAAACTCGATCGCTCGATAACTACCTTTAAATTTATTTTCGCCATCAAATGTAAACTTAATGACATATTCGTTAATAAATTTCATAACCTTTTTCTTCGAAATGGGCTACGAGTAAAATTAATGACGGCCGGTTCCAAAATATCTTATGATATGTTAACGTGCTGAGAGAAAAATTTGCGATATAATTGCATGGTAAAATAATTACGATTAGGAGCTCGATTTTTATAATTATTAATACTATAACGTTAATTTATTAATGATAATTATATCTGTAATTCTACTAAACAATATACATATATACATAGTTGGCATCGAAAATAACTATACATTATAGTTAAATTATAGTAATTGCAACCATTTCTTTCTCCTAGTCAGTCCTAGTGCATTTCGTTACGTTATCATTACGTGAAACTTTTTACTAAAATATTGTATAGAAAAATATTATGTGTGAAAACTTTGAAACTGCCAAGCCCACGATAAATGCAATTAAGCATTACAATGACGGCGATCTTTGGCATCGGATCACATTATACAGCGCAACGCGACCTCATTGCCAAGCGCCGTGTGCAGGGTGACGCATATTTAAAATGGACACGATCGTTGACTTTCGACCTACGTGATCAATACCGGTTCCCTTGTACATTAAATTTAGTCTACAAGGGGGAGTTATTACCGTTTCGTGTGTAGTTAACCAAATCGGAGTTCCAATCTGATTCGTATGTCCTGGCCATTGATTACATCCAGACGAATTAGGTCACATGTAAATGAAAGCCGTAAATCTGTCCCCTCCCCTTCCCGATTCTTTCTCGGATTGTTCACTGGCACACTCACCGAAATTAAAATCACCGCGCGATAGGAACGGGTTGTGCGTGAAACTAATGAGTCGAACGTTTATGTGCACACAAAGTTGAAAATATGAAAAAAAAGTGAGATGTCACATATAAAGACTAATATTTCAAGCAGCAATGAAACACGTGTTTAATTCGACTAAAAGACACTTTAAATAAAGAATAAAACATACCCCTACTACAGAGAGATTAACAAGAAAAAAAAGAAAAATTAAAATATTTAATAATGTAATTAATATAATAATAATACATATATTTAACCTCTCTATAGGGTATATTTTTATTCAATGTATTTTTAATTGAATTAAATATATATATATATATATATATATACACATATATTTATATTTATATAAATGATGAAAGTGAAGATAAAAACTGACAAGATTCGGAAACTCATTTTGCTTGAAAAATTAGTTTTCTACCCTCTGACATGTGTAATATCGCGATAGTCTTCAGTATACACGAATACAAATCAATATAAATGCAAATGCATGGTCGTTTAGCAATGTTTTACGATCGATTCTAAGTTTGGGCAGGTCAGATGAGCCTTCCTCGTTTTTTAGTTTCATGACATTGATTATAGTGCATAGAGAGATACATGCAATAATATACGGTTCATATATCTTTCAGTACGTTCGATGTCTACAAAGTCAATGCGGTACCAGCGCGAGAACGCGCGTGATCTTATTTTCCTTATAAATTATCCAATTTACCATGGAAACCACATGACTATAGATCCAAAATTCATCTCTAACTATTTAGTACAATATCACACGATGAATAATAAATGTTATCATGATCGTTCTTTTTAGAAATTGCAACAGGTGGCGACATGTATTCTCAACTCTCAAACAACCTTAAAACGTTGTACTATTAACATTATCTAACTAATATTATCGCGCGCGCACGCGCCTATAAAGTCTGTATTATATAATTTACTCCTACTCGTATCGTCTTTGAAATAAATGCGTCCAGACAAATTCCGCAAGATCGTTTATCGATTGCGATCAAACTTAAACCAACTACGCGATAAGGATGGATATCATAAGTACTTAAAGCCGCCATCAAGTTACCTTATCTATACTTTCGATCGTAAGCAGATTTCAGAGAGTTATCCTTCCGGCGTACAAAATCTATTCTTCTTAGAGTAAGAGAAATCTTTTTAAACGACAGCAAAAAAATTTACGTTCCGAAGGATTGCCCGATCATTCGCGCCTCGTCGTGCTCTTTACTGTGCTCGACAATGATTCACGGAAGTCTCCTTAAAGTCGAAGGTCCCGAAGTAGATCTTGGGCGACCAGTGTGATATATGGCCAACCAGGATTGTGCCATGAGACAAGGAATAGCATTGAAAGAGAACAGTCCATTGAAAAAGAACAAATCTTGCCGTATAAAAAAAAATCTTTTATAAAAATTCTAGAAACAAGAATAATATAAAAGTATATAGAAATACTCTTTGGTATATTGACTCTGAGCTAGCAAAGATATTATTGATCTCAAATCAGTGCAAATCAATGCAAAATGACATAGATCTAAACCGCAAAAATTTAAGTTAAAGAAAAACATGAAGAAATGTTTGATAAATTCTGTAATTCACATAACTTATGTAATTAATTATTTGCAATAATAACAAACTTATTTCAATGACGTGTATTGAGCAATGTTCCATCTAGCCATAAATAGTTAGAAAATAGCTGAAGGTATTAATATCGCCATTACATAAAAATGCATGATACAACGTATATTTTATTAATTTTTCTTAAGCGTTATTTGGATCTATATTATTTTCCGCGCATCTCAATTATAAAAATAATAGAAAAAATTTCTTGCTAGAGCTACTCGTTGCTAATCGGTCCACCTGGAGTCGCGACTGCGGCGTTTACGTATTTCTGTACGCTCTTACGATAATAGGATTTATATTCCTACCTGCCACGCGATGGGATTCGCGGTGTAACGCGGATTAATCGGCGCGGACTGGATCGCGGCGAGGCCTTCTCTCTCTATCCACCACCGTTTGGTCGTCGTGCCGATCGAAACGATCCACTAAACCGATCGCGCTCCTGCCGCGTCGACCACCCTCTTTTGCACCGCGGACGACCGCCGTTGTCCCGACTCCGCCGCGTCTCATCTCCGTCGTCGCAGTCACGTCTTCCGTGGATGAACGAGAAAGAAGGACGGCGAATTTACAAGAGAAAGGAAGAATGAGCTTAAAAGATGGAAAGAAGGGGACGGGGGGGACGAACGAGAGGATAGCGGTCGGGAGTGGCGAGAGAGACGCGGGGTGTCGGCGAGGGGATGGTGGAAGTGCGCGCGGGGTGGCTCCGTGAAGGAAAAGGGGGTTGTGAGGGGTGCACGGCCGGTGGGTCGTTATTTTTGTGCCTGCTTCGTCTTTAATTTCTCCCCACCTTTTGCGCGCCGCGGCGCTGACGCCGCGCCGCTCTACTCCGCGCCACGCCGCGCCGCTCCGCTCCGCCGCCGCCACACCGCGCCGCGCCACGCCGCGCCGCGACGCCGGGCAGAGAAGCCGTGGCGCGCTGGTTGGTGTGCGGTTGTCTTAGTTCGTATGCATATCTCAGTGCCTCACATATTGATTCAGGGCGTCATTACGCGTCTTAGCTCGGCCCACTCCCACCACTGCTTAAACCACCCTCCGCCACCCTCTTCCAGTTCTCGCCAGCCCCGTCCCCTCGCGGCCCCCATCTCCTTGCCCTCGCGGCCCTCCTCCACCTTCTTCACCTCCAGCCACCATCGTCCTTCTGTGGCTCTCCTTCACCGACCCAACCACCCCGTCTACCCTGCACGAACCTTTACTACCCCCCAGCTGGAAGAATCTTCTTGCAGACCGGTCCTTCCATATCCCTCTCCTCCTCCCCCGCCCCTTCTAACTCAAGCGACACGCAAGTCTCGTCTCTCTTTCCCTTTCTATCTCACCCCCCCCCCCTCTGCCCAGCACATTTCGTGCTTAGAGCCGCGTGTATGCTCGCGAGCGTGCTCGCCTTGGGGGACACGTGGGGCCGTGGCGCGTATATTCGCGTGTGTCGTCGTCTCTCGTTTGCAACTTGCATAATCGATACGAGATTAATTTTGATCGTAGTGAATGCTTTGTTTCTTAGCGACGACAAAGTTGCCGAAGACTCGCGTTTTCATAGTTTTCGTTAACGATTAGCATAAGAATTTATTCTATGCGGCTTAATGAACATACGCTGAATCTGATAAATTGTACGATAGATTACAAGCGAATATACTGATTCGAAAAACGATCCGTATGATTTGACAAAATAACATATAATGTAATATTATTTAATACATTGCCTTTATAAATTTAATTAATAATATATTTATATATTTTGTTGACAAAAGAATACATTTTATTGTAGACAAATATTAGAAATTTATTAAGTATAAAAATAATTGCAATAAAAAATTACCTCTACCTGCCAGCTATTAATACATGTAATGTGTAGTATGTGATGTGTGTACCATTATAAATTCGCTTCTAAATATAAAAATGTAATATAATCATATTTGACCATAAAAAATTAATAAAAACGTCTTGAAATATTTTTAATTTTATAAAAAGCTTTTTGAATATTAAATTGATAAAAAAAACATATTTTAATCCTATCTTAAGAAATTATTATGTTTCCTAATTCCACATATATGTCATACATAAAAGTTACATATTTGATGTAATAAAATTCCATTAAAAATCATTCTAAATTATTTCCAAATTATTTGATTGAATATATAAAGCTAAATAATTAGTCTTTTCACTAAATCAGACTTTTGATATTTAAAATGTAAAGGTAGACATAGTTTGTAAAATTTTATCGTGATATTTGTTTATATGTATTATTTCAAATTGTCATCGATCATTATGACGTTGGTAATGCCATCTGATGTGCAAACGATTAACTATGCAACGTCAAATATGTTCCTCTTATGATATTATATAAAGAATACAAATTTTAGGAATAAAAAAGAATATATAAAAAGTTTTAAATTAAATACAAATGAATTATATTTAGGTATGTATGACGTTATAAAACTGCAATCGATATGTGAAATAATTCAATAAAAATTAATCAGCGATTGCTTATTTATCGACAAATGATAATAAAAAGCGGATAACAATATCTGAAGCTGCGTTCGCTTTGGTTGGTGCTTACAACGCTCACTGTATCACTTCTTGTTGTTTATCGAATGTTAAACAAGGACAAGTAACACTAACAAGGACTGTAAAAGCGCCAAACCAAACGCAGAAAACGGATTGCATATACATATAACACAATACAAAACGTATATATATGTATAATATGTATATATGTACATATATACATGTATATATATATGTATACTTATGTGTATGTTCAAAAAGTATATAAAAGTATATTTGTATTTATTAACTTCAACTTTATATATTTGCAAAGAGAGAGAAAAAGAAATGAAACGTTTAAAGAAATAAAGTTAAGTACCTATCTCATATAAGATTTTTTGCAAGCAACAGAGATTTTCCTATTTATTCTTTATCACAAATAATTGATCTGTCGTATAAATTTATCGTAAAAGTTTCGAGCAGTATAATCGTCAGAGCGAGAAATTGATCGTGCAAGATTGCAAGTTATCACTCACCAGTTGCAACGCGCGTTTATACCATTCTACCAATTCCGATTTCTGTGCGTTTCGATCTCCCGGTTCGAAAAGAAACACATACGTAACCTGAAAGACACACTTGTCCGATCGTTTAATATCATATCCGGCACTTCCAATCGCGTAATATTACAATCGGCATTTCTGATACTCAACGATAAACATCTTCGGAGCCTCCGAAGGGAAGAAAAAGATATGGCCATTTTGTCGGTACATCGAAACTCCTCAAAATGTAGCATAGAGCACCTTTCGAGGGAGAATGAACTGATCGTAAAATGAATGAGACGAATTACGATTCACGAAAGTAACACGCGACGCGCCACCTTTTTGCGAAATGTCGAATGTTAATGAATTATTGTTAATTCATTTAAACGCGAGCGTACATCGCGATACGTGGCCACCACCGACGCCCGAATAAAACTGCGAACTGTAAATTGTCCGGTTTGTCCTCCCCCTCTCCTTCTCCTCTTCCATCCGAATTGCGCGACCAACTTCACGCGGCCCAAAAATTTAAGAAAATGCGAAGCTTTTATAGCCGCGTGACGCTGGAAACGTCAAATTGAGAAATGCATGATCTTGTTGTAATTCATTAATCCAACGATACAAAAAATTCAAATCCTCTTGTTCCAGTAATTAATAGATAATCATATATTTGGAATTGTGCTAAATAAAAAAAAAACAAAATATGATCACGGGTGCTACTTTTCGATTAATGTTCTGTCGATTAGTGGAAATCGGCGGCTTCCTACTGGAGATCAATTATCGCTATTAAAATTTTAAAAAATTTTACTTTCTTGTTTATGTGTATATCACCAATAAAATTCGTGAGATGCCGCAGTTTCTATATACACTACCATTTAAAAAAAAGATTGTCAAAATGTAAAGCCGGGGATTTTTTTTTGTCTATCCGAAAGCTGATGATTCATTCAAAAAACCAGACTCTCTGGCTGGAAACCGGAGAGATGGCAATTGACACAGCTATTAAATTAAAATAAACATAATTTTATTTTATCCCGAAATAAACAGAGTTTTTGATATATTTTAAAGGTATTTTATAAAATCATTAATCTAAATATCCGTGGTGAATATTTAGGCGTTGCCTAACATTTCTAATGCTCGATTAAGACTGTTCAAATAATTAACAATGTCCAAATTTGCCTTTCAAATTGCCAACTATGTTTACTTTTATGAGCTTATCTTTGAAATAAATAACTTTGTTTTTAATATCACAAATTTACTTTTTTTCGTTTTTTAGTTCTCTCCGCATCACAATTTCAACCTTTGTTTCCTAGTATACATATAGTTTTGTACAATTATGTATAATCATTTATATATACGAGTAATTATATGTATTTAAAACATTGTTTACCGAATAAATTACCTATGAGATTCATGCTGGATTTTCTGAATTTCTTTTAAATAATAATTTTTATAGTTTTTAACTATTACGAAATACATTTAACTTAAGAAATATCATAAACACAAATAAACATATACCGTAGGTCAATTTGTCCTCAATGTGGACAAATCATTTTGCCACAACATGGAATGCGTTAATATAAGAAATTCCGATATCATGTGCTGTAAAAATTATGTTGCGATTTGCAATATGTAACTACGTATCTTTTTTAAAAAGCATATTTGTGTTTTCATTTACATTCTACAAAATAATTGTCGGCACAAAATAATCGGCATTACACAATGCCGATTGTTTAATGCGTAATGAAAATATTATGAATGTATCGCAAAACATTGATTGTTACGCCGATGGCAATTGTGACGCGTTGTGCGATTAGCTCAACATAATGTGAAGAGTAAAATCGGAGCGAAAAGAATTATATCGCTTTATATCCCTTCCAAAGTTACGTCGCAATGTTACGTGCTATATTGTTGGATAAGTCTACTACTAATCCGCGAAGGACGCGCCGTGTTTCGTTAACGTTATTTATATAGCACGTACGACGAAGTTTCTCTCTACACTGCGAAAACTGTTATTGACACAGGACGCGATTGATGTACACGAGTCGCTTTATCTGCAGCGAATATATCTGTTCATGTAAATCATATATTGAACATTTGTACTTTGTAAATCATTATTTTATATCTTACTTTTTGGTTTGTCACACGAAGCTCGTTTAATTAAATCGCGGATCCGCTCAGATGTTCGACTGTACAAAAACCGAGTGACAACAACGAGTGAGACAAAACATAGAAACAAACACATGAGATAGGCCTATTGGTGAAA
>NW_012026795.1:2281982-2298642 GCF_000956235.1 Wasmannia auropunctata | reverse complement strand
TTGTTTATAAGCTAGCCACGACGAACAAATTATTAATACGTAAACATAATACACTGTACGCGCCGAATTATAATATACCTAAATCCAAATCTGAAACAACCATTGGAAACTGTAAGAGCAGAAGAAGAAAGAGTAACATTGCTAGAAATTTAATTTATCTTCACGTAAATAACGATAAGACAAAGTAAGCTGTCGAGGAGACAGACCGTCGAACAGCGGCTAGCTATCTGGCGACCGATAAAATATAGTCATAGGATAAAATGTACAAATTCGGTTGATGGATATCGACGCGTTCGATCGTACTTATACTAGTGCTGTATTTTTGTAATATAGTCAAATAAACTCAAAATTAAACTGTAACCGAACTAAAAACTTAAATCAACCGATCAATCCATCACATCCGTATCACTCCTTTGAATCTAGCCGAATTAACATAAAACCAAAAATCAATAATTTTGAAAAAGAATATATATGTATATATGATACATAAATATAATACATAAATAAGTCAAATAATACATACGAGATTATATGAAAAAGTTTCTTCGAATTGACGCTATTTGCATATACTATTTCCGCGACTGCGAGCGATGTAGCACTTAACCGAGCAAAAAGTTAAATAACATAAAAAGGGCAATTGAGAGTTTAAGTAAGCGATCACCGTTAAAAATAAATAAATTCTTTTATTCTCATTAAAATTAAACAATTCAAAATTATATGCTTGCAAAAAAATCGATATATTTATGTATCCAATTTTACGTCGAATGCGACCATTTTTCTTTTAAGATCTAAATTATTATTCATGTTTTTACTACGTTATATTTTGAAATAGTGCTTTTTTCTATAGCGTCAACTGTTTTTATAAAATTTTTTTATTTAAATTAAATTCTGTTAGTTTTTATTGTTATTTGTGATGAAATCTTTCATTCTCTTGAAATATATCATCTTGAAATATATGTGTTCAAAAATATTTTTGGAAATATATACTGGAATACTATCATATATATAAATCATAATTACAATAACTGGACGCCAGTCTTACACGTATTCTTTAGCGCCGAAACACGACCATGTCTCCTGATGAGAATTTCAAAAGAAGTTCCTTAAGAAAAAATACTATTAGACTCGCGAAAGAACAAGTTGGAAATGATTTAAAAACCATTCAAATTCAATATTGTATTATTGTACTATTCAGTAAATAAATCAGTTCCACACGTTGTCGATGTTAACGTTTGACATGACCAGTATTCTGCAATTACTTTTCATTCGCGATTTCGCGATCAAATAAATCGCGATTTTGCGGTCAGCTAATTATTTATTGTACAAATTTGCTGATGCTGCGCAATCGGCCGCGCGGCAGCTGCAATTACGCGTTTATGCACATTTTACACGCGCGTATACGTAGGTACGCGGCGCAAAGATCGAGAAGGCTCGTCGCGCAAGTGAAAGTCTACGTCGTCGTTCCTGCGGAGTGTATATCGAAACAAGTCGAATTGCTCGTCCGATCGGTTTACGTTCGCTCGTTCGACAAACGGGCTCGCTGCCCTCGCATGATTGTTACAATGCGACCGGGGCGAGGCGAACCTGTCGTGCCACTACACGTTCCATTACTGTACATTCCGACAACTGTATTACGCTGCCGGTCCCTTGAAACTTTTAAGTTTCACGTTTTTGTTTGTAAAATTTAAAGCTTTGTTTGTTAATGGCTGAAAATTATTAGTTATATAAAGATTTTTCTTATTAAATAGTGAATTTTTAAATTATTAGCACGTATATTCTAATAAAGTTTACATTGATGTCAAAAGAGGAAACCAGAAAATTGTGTAGTTAAAATAATTAAAGAGCTAATTGTAAGTGGTCAAGCTATAATATGTAGCATAATGTAGGATTGAAAATGAATTAATTATAATCAAATCGCTATAATATATTAGATTTTTGCACAATTATCCATTCTGTTTCAGATTTACAAAATGCTAAAATAAATAGCTTATTGATAATAATTAAGTATTATACATGACAAAAAAGTGATTCCTTTGAAAAGATATACTTCAATTTTGTGTTCAAAATGTTAGCGATTTTCAAATTTTTTTTGCACATAATTGTGTAAAGAATTTAAAAAATTTATAATATTATTCCACAATCTAATATTAAATTAAAATATAATTTTTAAGATGCATAAAAGTGTTTACAGTATAGATTTTATATAAACAGGCCAATTAACAAATGCCTGATTTTATTATAAACAGGCTATGTAAATTAACATAATTCTACAAAGAAATATCGTTAATTAGCTATATCCATTTATTGACTCACTTATTTGCATTGCATGCCTTTTTTTTAGATGTTAATTACTCATGCAAGGGGATAAAAAGTGTATCTATTCAAGTTGTTTTGTAGTCACAATAAAGATGTATCGCACTAGCAAAACGGACTGGTATAAAAATATACATATATAGCAGATGTGTATGTATGTGGATGGGTGAGTGGTAGATGTGTGTGTGTATCTTTAAAAAATGGTTGCACGCAAGGAATAACGTTTTTATGTCACACAATGATTCCCAAGGTATTCATATATATTGTTTCTTTCGAAATTACGTGAGAATATTTAATATAAAAATTGTTATTTCCCTCGCGTGCAACTTCTTAATTTGATAATTGAATAGCGCGCGCGCGCGCTCGTGTATGTGTAGATATTTCCGCAATTCTTCACATTGAAGTTTAATATAAGATACAAACAAAGATGCATAAAGTCAACATATGCATATACGGTACGCATGCAAGTACGCGGTAAATCGCTGATAGGAGTCTCTGGGCAAAGGCAAAAAAGCTACACAAAGATACATATTGATTTGCAAGTTAAATCAATTATATAAAACTTGCTTTTTTTCGCCACGCATTAAGTTCTTAAAGCGATTTGTGAATTACACGTTGCAAAACCACTTCTCCCATTTGATAAGCTAATTTAATTACTATTGCTGTGACGCGTTCCGCAATGTCAGCGCGTCGTCTTGGAAAGATAGTATTGCGACTTTTCTGAGAGCAACGTCAATTACAGTGTTCGTTCCACGAACTCGCGCGCGGCGGTCACCGCGCGGTCCAAAAGGAAGAAAGAAATCGCATTCCGAGCCGGATGTGCAAATGCAAAAGGAAGGCGCTCAACTGTGCGAGCCTTTGGTGAACGGATACGTTCATTTCTCGAAAAAAGAAGAGAGGAGTATGTAGCTTTGTTTTTTGCAATGCATGTTATTCTGTTCCAGTCAAACACGTTTCCGACCCGAGACGATTTCTGTCGTATATGTGAAAATCAAAATGGCGTATATTCAAACAGTTATTCATTCTTCAAATGTTTATCCTTGCGACACGTCGCCATTTATTAAAGCATACATTACGTCTCAATTAGCTCTTTGGGATTTTGCATCACACTTATTTTTACGTCGTTCGCGATCTGAAATTCTGCCGATTTCAAAGACCGACCATGGTACAAATCCTGCTACTTATTCATGAGCAATTTATCTCGCTGTTATTTTGTCGCGTCGAATTGATGAAACACATTGATGTGTATCTATGCGAGCAGTTATTTAGTCGCAACGTGTTTAAAAAAGCAAATGTTTCTTTTTTTTTTAGTTGAATGTACATGAAGGAATAATTTTTGAAAAAGAAACTCAGAGGAATTTGCTTGTGTGCGCTAGATTCAATACGTCGTCTTGTGGTAACATACTATAATATAAGGAGCTTCAATTGTTCGAGTCTTATGAGGTGATCGTTTTTGCGAACGTGGACAATTATTTTCAATCGCTTGTTCGCAGTAATGCTTGCATAAATGCATCACAATCAGTTATAAAGGCGAAAAATTTATGACGGATTTTACATTTTTGCATATGTCATATATTTTTTTCGCTGCTTCTTGCGAAAGAGAAAAAAAAAGAAGATCGTTTGCATCCTCCAATCTTTGTTTTTTACAGGTTGTATATATTTTGTTATAATCATGGATCGATTTTTCTACTTAATTCAATTATGAGACATTAATATTCTTGCATATTTTCCACGCAGCACGTGTTAAGAATACTGTTATGAATACCTGAATAAATCGCTGCGAGATTTATTTGACGAATCTAACACGCTTCGTAAAGCACGAAAACTTGCGAGCCATTCGTAATTATACATGTATATGATCATGATGGAATTGATGCATATTCAATGCATGCAGCGTATGCATTGTAATGTGTATATACATATGCGTGCAGTCAATATCTTTCAGCTCAAATGTGGTATAGTAATGCGGTTATAACATTGGTTTCCATCTTATGTAAAGTCCATTTGAGATAGGTCGATACCAAGGAGAGTTACTCAAGCGGTCAAGAATATAACGGGAAATAGTCCCTCTTTCGACTATACATAACTCGGTCGTTGAGAAATTTTTTACGAACAACTTTGACAAAAGATTCGCATTCTCCAAAGTGTATGTAAAATATGACGAAATAAAGATCGTAAACGTAAATAATGGAGAACGATACAGATTTGAAGCGCGTTCAAAAGATTTGGACTCCAGATTTTAAGCGGCTTAATATTAACGGGGGGGGGGGAGGAGGGGAGATTTAGATTCATCGCCTTATATGTAACGTGCGTAATTTCGTTCTTGTTAATATAAGAACATTGCGCAAAGAACTTGCCCCCCTCCCCGGCTAATCTTCCTCTCTAGATTCACCGGATATCGGCATTCACCGCGTTCCCTATCTCCTTCGAGAGGAACGGTCAGGCCAGGTGCGTCGCCTGGCGATTCGTCGCTCCCACCATCAGCTCGACTCGGCTCGACTCGGCTCGGCGTTTATCCCTCTCGAAGTAGCCCGTTCCTTCCTCTTCTCCTTTTTCGCAGCATTTTTCTTCCTCGCGTGGTCAGAACGCCGCGCGATAACCTGACGTACGGAGGGAAAGTTCTTCATGGTCTCCCTCTCTCTCTTTCTCTCTCTCTTTCTTCCTCTCTCTCTCTCCGCAATAGTGTACCGGACCAGTTGTGGTCAACGAGTTCGTGTGATTCGGTTGTCTGTGCGGGGTGTCGCGCATTGCAAGGTGAACAAGTCACGCCGCGGTGCATCGTGTAAAGCGTCCTGTGTTGCAGCGCGATTCTGCATCATCGCGAGAATGGCCGTCCCCGACATAATGCTGTGAAGTGCCACTTTTGGATTGAGATACCTCTCGACCGCGTCAGAGGGCCATCGCGGTCGCCACCGGTTGTCATTATCGTGGTTTATGCGAATGTCCAAGGACCAGCTGGCACCGGTCGCCGAGAGACGTTCGTGCCGCGAACGATATGCATATCTCCGTACGTGTGATAAGCGCAGCTTTGACAGCGGTGCCAAAACCGGCGCGTGCTGTAAACGATTAGCCGGACAAAGTGATTACGGCACGCGCCGTTTCGCGATTGCAAACAACGAAGAGTAAGAAGAGGAGAGAAACAGAGAGAGAGAGAGAGAGAGAGAGAGACACTAACGGTGACTGCGAGTACTCGCAATACGTACGCGGTCCCCCGAGAAGATTGCGCGCGGCGGACGCGAAATTAGTTATCTCCGCGAAGCGTTCGCGCGCTTAACGGGAATCCGCGCGAGCGCAGGAAGCGCGCGCTCCAGTTTCGCCGCGCGGTCTACAGCGCGCGCAACTCGGAGAAAGGCTCGGTTGACGGTGATTAGACGAAAAATTTCAATCGGGTTCGTTTGCAACTCTCAGGACCGCGCTGAATTCCCGAGGCGGCAGAGCGAGTAGCTGGAGTGCGCGGTGGACGATCGGTGGAGTGCCGCGTCCGCGGCGCGTCGGTCGAGAGGAGATTTCAACGCGCGTGTAACACGCGTCCGGATTCGCCGGATATCGATTCGCGCATCTGTGAGTACAAGTTTATACATCGTACTTTTTTTCTGCTAGCAGTGCCAGAGTGTGCGAGTGTAGCGAATCACACATCGTAAAATATTCATAAATCAAAATATTCAATCAATCAAAACGAGATGTTTTAATGTTACAAGAGATCTATTCTCTTTCACAAAAGATTTGCTGATTATGTCAAGAGTGATTATTCAGCAGTAACATATCGAAGAAGGAAAGGAGGGATAATTAAAATTTAAAAGATATAATAATATTTGGATCGTTCATATAAAATTTTCTAATATGTTCATATTTCCTTAAATACGAACAAGCTGAAGCTTGCTAGTGAGACAGCATCGTGTAAACTATACGTATGTCATGATTCGCTATAGCGGTAATTCGTGCTACTTAAACGTTTTGTAAGAGTCTTGTTGCCTTGTTGGCTTAATTAATGAGGAACGCCGTTTGCACGCGTAGAGAAAGCAATAATACCGAAATAATAAGACTTATCGCTATGCTATCCGTATGATAATTAGAATTTATCTTTACGATAATCAGAAGATAAAGAAAAAGGGTAAATTAAAATCGATACTGTACTATACTGTGAATGATATACTACTGACTACAACGTTACAGTCTACAAATATACGAAATGTATCTTACATTATTATCGTAATAAATAACATATTAATAATATGTTAACTTTAAATTATAAAAATACACGCGTTATATAACCATAGATTGTATCTATATGTTTTTAACACCGAGGTATGAAATATGCAGCGTTATATATCATTACAACGGAAATTTTTTTCTAATAATTCATCAATTATTCATACCCAGACGATGAGTCATCCTTTTACCGCATAAAACACTAATTATGATGTCAAGTTCAATCGAAACTCATTATCGAGGGATCAAATGTCAACTGACTTTCGCCATTGTGCGGAATACTCCAAAGCGGAGTGTATTAAATCAGGTTAAATACACGTGTTGAAAGACGCGAGTTCCCGATTCGCATATTGTTTTGTTCAAAACTCGCGGTGACGCGTCGGGAGAGCGCATGCACGTTTCGAGTCATGGAATGCACGCGATGCATTTCATTTCGCGTAATTCAATCTACCAATATTGCGAGTAGCAAAGCGTACATACAGCTACAGCATATGTGCGTTTCGAGTGTCGCGTTTCCATTTCCTTTGATCTCTTGCTAAATTGAATCAGAACTAACCGTCAGTACCGTTACAGTAACACTTCTTCGCAAATGTCCAGAGAGTTCAAAAAGAACTCAGTTATATGTCATCAATTTTGAGTTCATTTTCAAATGCAAAAAATTTTTTTTCTAAAAATTCCAAAAAAAAATTCTTTTTGTATCTGAAAACAAATTAAAATTGATGACATATGACTGAATATATACGAATAAATGCTTTTTGAACTCTGGATATTTGGGTATACAGCAATACAGCTTCTTGTAAACGGTACAATTTTTTTGTAAGTCGAATTATGAGCAATTTAAAATAGGTTTTTTAAAATCCTTCTTCATATACCGCTATTATGCAAGATAAAGTGAGTTTCGTGGAAGCGTTAATTGCTGCCGGTGCAATTTCAGTTGCATGCGGTTGCGCTTAGTAGGCCTCTTGTAGATTTGTAATCTTCTAGGAAATCCCTTATTTGTTCCAATCCCAGAAACGACGTAGAAAATATTGCAACAACATTTCTTCCAGTTTATTCGAACTGGAATGGTACATACATTGTATTCGCGTCGAGAAGCTGCGATAACGCTTGAGATTTGACAGCGATTAACAACTTGACATCAATAAAGTATAAGAATAAGTAGTTAATCCATGATCTGCGTTATTATTATCGGCGAAATAACCGCGATGATAATGTCAATTTTCTCTTCTCCACCTAATACCATAATAATATACTGTAATTTCCGCATTCTCATGTTTTTTTTCTTAAAGAAAGTAGTTGGATAATATATCTACAACTAATTGACGCATTCAAAAAGTACACGTGTTGTGACGTAAACTGCGTGCTTTCCCGTGATTAAACGTTCGAAAGCCATTTACGCAATTCGTTAGTTAGCGCTAATTCGCGCGCAAACCTAAAAGCCTCGAAAAGAATCAAAACAAAAAAAAATTAAACGTAAGAAATTAAGAGAACCGCGACAGTGCAGGAAATTTTAAACGCGACGATTAATTAAAAAATATATTAGGGCAAACAAAAATATGTATACAAAACGAATTTTAATATTTTTATGAATTTGAGCCTTCTTTTTCCAAAAAAAGAAATCTAAAAGAATCACGTCTGAAGAATTCGTAATTTTATGTAAACAAGTAAGTGAGTGTTAATTATACTTGTGAGATCGTCTGGTTTTATTCTCTTTATCTCACGCAGGAAATTGCCAAGCAATTAACAATAATGGGGTATAGCGAAAAAATATATAATATATAATAATTGAACGAGATGCAGTCAACAAGTAACGCGTACGTCGCTCATTGCTGCCCCGATCGGCAGTTGTACGTCGCCGCTGATATATAAAATCAGTCCTTATTAGCGCCTAAGTCAACTAAATTACACGTAAGGCAACGAAAATCACGGGCTAACGGTCCATTTAAACACGTCGGAAGACTGTGTCAACACGGTCTCGGATGTGGGATGGACACAGGGGACTTTCTCCCGGCGCGCTTTCTCCGGACGGCGGCGGTTTCGTGATCGCGGAGATATACCCGCGTGTACCGTAATCGTCCGAATCCCGGGGATATTTATGATCATAGAAAGCCGCGTCCGCTTTATTTTGTAATATTGCGAAATCCGTGCGCGCGAGGGCTTCGCTAAATAAACTTTCCGCGGTGCGTGCTCCGCGAGCCGCCGCGCCGCGAGACCCTCGCGAACGTGACCGCGCGGCGATCAATCTCGGTATCGTTGGTGTATATCCAGATACGATCTAGATGGGGACATATCATATCGACTTCCTAGACGAAATGTTTATAAATGAGTGTCTTTTTAACAACTTTAATTCATTTGGCTAAGAAAGAAACGTATCGAAAAATTTTAATAGCGCTACAGCAAAGTTCCTTTTTCCAGGGAAATGCCTGCGTTGAAGCTCTTCGGTCGAAAATGGTTGGCCGCAACCGACGACCTCGTGTATCCTGGCCTGTTCGAATTATTTATCCGTATTGTATGGTGAGTATCGGTAATAAGAGAGCAGTCAGCGCGATTATCAATATGTTAAAATTACAGTGCGCAATATTAATTAGCGAATGTAGCAATCTGAATATGCGAATTGTTTGTTTTAAAGTTATTATACGAGAAATCGAGAACTTCAAGACACAAATTCTAACTAAATTCAACGAGATTGTCGAAAACTTATTAGAAGCATTGAAACCTATTCTCAATATTAAATTCTTTCGCAGGTATATGCGTCGCCCGATAGAAATCGCGCCGATCGTTTGCTAGTTTGTTTTTCTCGTAATCGGCTGTGTGTTTTACAGGTTGATTCTTATAGGGATCGCCTGCGTAAAGTACTACGAGGATACGTGGAATTGTCGGTTGGGAGGTGAATTAGTGCGCGTGTACCTCCTCGGCGAGGCGGTCATGCTTGGTATCGTCACGCTTTTGATACTCATCATTATCAGGCAGAGCGCGAGGGGGGCTATCATGGACACGCATGCCCGACGCTACGTCCAACCGCTTCTGACGGTCAAGTAAGCAATAAAAGTAAACCAGCGTTACGTCTAATCAGTTTTGTAGACCGATCACGTTCGTGGGACACTTTTACAAAGTTTGCGACTTCTGTGTTGTACATTTTTTTGATAACAGTTAAGTTGGTTAATTATTTACTAATATTCTCAACGTTGACGCCAATATTCTCAACGTGAATCATTCTCGATTACAACTTTTCAGTTTTGTATGTTAAATAGCTACAGAATATTATACATTTTAAATTTAAATTTTAAGAACTTGTGAAATTATTCGAGCATGCATTATCATAATTTCATCATACAATTTCTAATTTTAATTCGTTAGAATTTTTTTTAGCCACATTAATTGATGAAAAAAAGAATAATGAGAAAAACAGTATTATAATAAATAATGAAGAAAAATATAAAAAATATGCATGTTGTGCGTGAATATTAAAAGATTTAATTTAAAAAATCAAAACAAAAACATTTATTTATCGTTTTACTATATGTTATGCAAGTTTATAACTTTCTCGTGGAATAAATTACACACTAATCGAGATACATAAAATGTGTGTTTGTATACATATATATATACATATATATATATACAAACTGTATAGAGAAAGAAATGTTATAAACAGCATACATAACATGCATAAATTTCATGGAATTATCTAAATTTTTTGCATGTATATTGCTGATACAATTTATTACATTCATGTGGCCGTATCGATTGTTAAAACATCGATTTCAATTATATTTTCGTTACATTGTCATATTTCGTAACAACTATTATATGTAGGTAACTTTTTATCTTAGAAGGAACTGGTAAATATCACAGTCAGTGAAAAGTCTAGAGATCTCTTTATGGCTTATTCAGGGTATTGATGCTGCTGCCAGAGATCGGATGGAACATTCTGGGTACTTTATGGATTTTCGGGCAGAACGTGGAGTGCGGTCACGAATCGTACTCCATCACCGTCGTGGAAGCCCTGGTGTTTTTCGATTGGATCCTGATCGGCCTCAGCATCTTCGGCCTCGCCCTGGTGTTCGACCCGATCGGTTCCCTGGAGAAGAAGCAGCTAGAGAATTCCGCGGAGCACGGCAAGGTCTCGCGCATTTGGCTAAGGAGATTCAAGTTCCTGTGGTGGATGCGTAAGGACGAGAGCGCGAACGAGACCTTTCAACAAGTCGCTGGTGAGACATAGGTACGGCTGGCCTACGAAGAGGTCCTGCCGCATTCGAAACTGGAACGCTGGCGTCGCTTCCGATCGGAAACCGAGCGCGGACGGTCACCGAGAGGGGTGACCGATGATAAATCAAATCACTGATCTCTGTTCTGGTTTTGGCGCTGGTGGGATTTTTTTTTCGCGACGAAAAATCGCATCGCTCTCTCGCCATTCGGAAATAACGGGCGCTTCGCGATATATGCGATCACTGTGATATGCAAGTATTAAAGGAATAAATTTGAATTTGCGAGGAGATTTATATTAGCATCGTTTAATATTAAATGATAAAAAGTTGTAATACTTAATTTTGTCCATTTAGTCTAGCTAAATGCATATTTCGAATAATTTTTAAACCTTTATATTATTATGACTATTACGATATACTATTGAATTGTAAGAGAGAAAGAGAGAGAAAGTAGCTTGTTTTTATTTTTTAATAATATAATTCTCATTATCCGATAAAATGCTAATACAAATATCTTCGTAGGTCTTTTATCCGCCTTATTCCGAGGTACGGATTTGGTTCCCTCGGACGTGATGGCAGGATGCATTTTACTGAGAGTCCGGCAGAAGCGAGAGACTCACGAATTGCGAAAGTTAAATTTAATCGCGCGTCCAAAATACACTTCAGGTACGTCATTTATATATGTATCGAAAAAAATCGAAAAAATGTGTGTATTGTATGCAAATATATGATGACATTTATTGAATATTTGCTGTCTGCATTTTTTAGACGCCAGCGCAATTTTTTCGGGCGCACCTGACTGGATGTCCTTGGAAGCCGCCCATCACTTCCTGCAGTTATCGATCGCTTCCTACGGCTGGCTTTTCGTAATATATCAGCACACGTGTACCGGATGTTTTCGTTTGATACGCGGCATGAGATGCTGTGCTTGTTTCCGGTAAAGAAACATAAACTCAACATGACTCTTTATTTTTATCATATATCATAATATAATTTTATAGAATAATTGCATAGGTATATATTTTTTAAAAAATTATCTCTCTAATGCTTTATTATTTCATTATGTTTAATGTCTTTTTCAGACGAAAGCGTAACATTATTCTGGACGACAACTGTTGCCTCTGTTATCTTTCTGGCGTGAAATACCTATCGAAGATGTCTGAGGATGATATTCTATTCGCTTCCTTCAAGAATCATTTGTGCGAAGTTTGTACATTGCTTCTAAATTATATAACTCTTTCCATGCTCGTTCAGCATTAGGTACCTATTATTCTCTTTGAAATTTTTCTAGATACCATTCTGCGTAATGGCAGATCATAAAACTGCCAGTATTGTTGTGGTCATACGAGGATCATTATCCTTGCGGGATATAATTACTGATTTCGCGGCCGCGTCTGATTCATTTGAATGTCCTGGTGTTCCACCAGGCAGCACGGTTAGCTCTATTCCCTTTTTGAGATATATAAAATAAATTGATTTAATTGTATGTAAATCTATGTAAAATTTTACAGGCCCACAAAGGCATGATAATAGGGGTAAAAGTAATCTTGAAGCAATTGGAGAACCATAAAGTCCTGGAAAGAGCGTTCGCCACGTATCCCAATTATCATCTGACGATTACTGGTAAGAACTCTGTGCTAATAATAAATCGCCGTCGGCGCATAACTGTACATTCCGTAATGTGACAATGTGTGTGCGTAGGCCACAGTTTAGGAGCCGGTTTAGCCATTCTGCTGGGCTTACTGATACGTCCTCGTTACCCGGAGTTGAGAGTCTACGCGTTTGCTACGCCTGGTAATTGCTCGTGCATATGATTTTATTTTAGCGAATATAATAATTTTATTAGCTAAAAAAGACGTTGGCAAACACCGCTGTCTGTTATTAATTTCGAACACACGTACTATGCTAACAATAATACATTACAATTTTTAATGTATTTGTCCAAAAAGCTGGGCTACTCAGCAGGGAAGCTGCTAGAGTCACGGAGGAATTCGTATTGACTGTAGGACTTGGGGATGATCTCGTAATGAGGCTCAGTGTGGATAGCATAGAGAATTTAAGGACATCGTTATTGACAACTCTTCACGCTTGCCGACTACCTAAGGTATTTTGGAATTTATGAGTCTCAATGGATGCGTTTAGCAGTAATTCTTTAATAGAGGATTGCGGTTTTTTACTTCAGTTTTTCACTAGCTCTAAGTGTAGAAATCAATCGTAAAAGGCCATCCATTGTCAGCAATTTGAGACGTTCGACGAATTATCGAATTGTATTTTGACAAATGTTTTCATGTTTTTAGTACAGAGTGGTCCTGAATGGATTTGGATACGCTTTGTTCGGAGTTCCCGAGAGAGATCTGACTAAAACGTGGGCCAATCATAATATAATTAACACAATACCGGGTCAATCGCCTTTACTGACCAAATCCAGCGATATGGTAAGAAAAAATGCTGCACTTGCAAAATTTGTAGAAAGTAGACAGTAGTTATAGACACACAAACATTTTTGTATCATGTTGGTTTGATTAATGTTGAATTTGATAATTAATTAAATTTAAACTTTGTTTTTCATCTTTGTTCAGCAGGATAATAAGATAATAGAGCGCGACATAACAAAAAGAAGATATTCGAGTATGAAACTGTTTAATGCTGGTCGTATACTTCATATAGCGAGATGCAAGCTCGAGAAAACGGAGGGAAAGAGGTACGTTATCCTTACGCACATTTCCCATTCAAAGTATTAATTTTTACGATTTCCATAAATATAAATCAATACCCTCCCTCAAAAATACAAAAAAAAACTATGTTAAGAGTTATAGGACTACTAGATTTTAGATAATAATGATGTATAATTTCTACATTAGCAAGAAACAACTCGCAAAGGAAAGAAAATACGAGATGCGATGGGCACAAGCGGAGGAATTTACGAAATTAACGGTGATGCCACGCATGCTTCTGGATCACTTGCCAGAAAATATAGAGCGGGCTTTAGCCACGTTATTGGAGCAACAGAATGATATACCGTATTATTTCGATCCTTAGTGTAATCCAAAGAAGTGATTTTATAGTTTTAATAAAAAGAATTTTCTAATAAAATTCTAAATTATGATATATCCAAAAATTTATTTATTAATAATAAATTTCTTTTTTATTTTATAATATTGAAATTATTAATGAAATAAAATAGTAAATAGCAAAATAAAATGTCGATACGTAAGTAGATATTTAATTAAATTTTCACAAATCCGTCACCGCATTAATAAAATTTTTTATCACTCACCGACATCGATGCGCAAGAGTGCAGGAGTTATCAGGCATGTATGTAGCTACGATGACTCTGTAACATACAAATATAAGATCTAAATTAAAGATAATTTTTACATTCATAGAATCGCCTTTTTCTCTCAATTAAATATCTATTAAAATAATTATATGTCAATATGTGATCGTTTCCACAAAAATAAACTTTTTTCAAAGAGTTTCAAATTAATTCTTTTTTTCTAATTAAAAGACTTGCAACAGACTAATCCACATTTTATAACAATAAAAAAAAAACTCTAAAATGATGAACTCAGAAAGCTTATTTCATATTCCCTCGTTTTTACAAAATATTAGTTGTTGCCACTGTTGCAACCTTTTTCAATTTTTATTTTTAAATCAAAATAAAACAATCCGAGTAAACGAGAAGAAATAATTAAGTTGCTTACCGCAAAGTTGCTCCACCGGCGCCCGATGCCTCTCCTAGACCTCCTCCTCCTCTCGAACGCGATCCGCAACAGCGAAGTTGTAGTACGTATAACATTGTATAACACTGATCTATAATTAATACATACAAATATAATTAAATTATCAATTAATAACAAATTAACAATTAATAACTTAATCTTACAAGTAAGAAATATTTACCACAAATTGGTCTACTGATGCTATCCATCCTAGGTCTCCTACTTTCAAACAATCCGGATAATCAACTGCACAAGATGCATATTATAACTAGAATTCCCGGAATGAGTCGCCACGTTTCTCGTTTCGGAGCCGATTTCTTTTCGTGTACATGTCCACTGCGTTCTGCAATTAAAACGTTAATGTAATTAAATAGCGAAACGTCGCGCTTCGCTTCGCGTGCGATGAATTTCACACGACACAAAAGCGCCGTGCCGCGGCAACACGTCTTGCGGCGGGCGGCGCATCGACGCTACATGTCTCGATTTTCGGTCAAACGGGTATTGCGAAGTACGCGTTCGAACGAATATATCAATGCATGCGTGCTGATGTTATTATTATATTGCGCGATAATCAAGTGCAAATACAAGGTTTACTTACTAATTATATCAGTCGCGACGCCCCTCGCTCCGGATTCAATCCATCCCGCGTTCCGCTTGTTCGCCGCGGTGAAAACACTTGTTGACATGACGAGGCGGCTCGGCTCGTCTCTCGCGCGGTCAACTTCGCGCGTCAATTCTTCGAGCGTCGCGATGACGCGGCGGCGGCGGCGGCGGCGGCGGCGGCGGCGGCGGCGGTGGCGACGACGACGCGGCGACACGTCCTGATTTTCGACTGAAACATTAGCGTGCAGCGAGTGCCGAATCCATATTGCACAATAATTAAATGCAACTACAAGTTTCACTTACCAATTACGTTATAGCCACGACGCTTCTCGTTCCGAAATCGTCCCATTTCATGTCCGCCGCGTTCTGAAAAGAAATGTTATTAAAATGACGAAGCGGCTCCGTCTCTCGCGCGGTCGACTTCGTGCGTCAATGGCGGCGCCGCGCCGCGCCGTGGCGACGCGACGCGGCGGCGGCGGGCGGCGTCGGCGCAACAACGCCAACAACGTTTCACGGCTTGATTTTCGGCCGAACGAGTATCGCGAAATACTCGTTCGAACGAAATATCAATGCATGCGTGCTATATTATATTGCGCAATAGTAAAATGCACATGCAAAATTCAGTTTACCAGTTATATCAGTCGCGACGTTCCTCATTTCGGCTTCACTCTGTCCCGTGTCGGCCGCGTTTCGAAAATGAAACGGGAAATGACGTACGAAGCCGGTTCGTCACTCGTGCGTCAATAGCGACGCGGCGCGGCGATAGCAGCGCGGTGGCGCGGCGACGCAACACCGTCTTGATTTTCCGCCGCGAACGGAGTGTCGCGAAAAGCGCGTTCGAATGAAAACGGTGAAACCTACGGCAGCGTTAACCCCTTCAACAGCTGTACACGACACACGCGTACCGTACGGCGTAATATTGACATGGAGGTCAATTCCTCGGAACGCAATCAGGAAACGGAACATGTAGCGCAAGTAGCGCAACATGAGAACAGTGCAAGTGAAGGCCTCGCTTACCCCCAAAAAACTGTAAGCGATCCAGCGAATGCTATATTGCATCATCAGATCCAAGGAAACACGGCAAAAATGTTAATGACGTTGCCCACAGGGGAGCAGAAACTGACCACGTTCGGCATCCCGAACGAGGACTGCACTGTACAAGTACAAGTACAAGTTTTCGGCCGAACGAGTACTGCGAATTACTTCGAACAAATATCGGTGAAACCTATAGCAGCGTCAACCCGTTCACCAGCTGAGCACAACACACGCGTAGCTAATATTGACATGGAAGTCAATTCCTCGGAACACGGTCAGGAAACGGAATATGTAGCACAACAGTCACCTTCGCCACGGCTGCAACATGAGAACAGTGCAAGTGAAAACATCGCTTACCTCCAAAAAATTATAAGCGATCCAGCGAATGCTACAGTGCAGCATCAGATTCAAGGAAATACAGCAAAAATGTTAGTGATGTTGCCCACAGGGGAACAGAGACTGATCACGTTCGACATCCCGAACGAGGACTGCACTGTGCACGACCTACTGGATGAGGTACGTACAGTCGTGGGCAAGGTACGTTTCTACAAAGTTATTTGTAGAAAAGTT
>NW_012026795.1:2249898-2281962 GCF_000956235.1 Wasmannia auropunctata | reverse complement strand
GAAAAGTTGTACAGAATTATTGACAAATTGTTATGTAGTTGGGGGAATTTGAGGCTTTCAGAGAATGTTGTAAGATATTTCAAAATATTGAAGAAATATCTGTAACATCGACATCAACGCTGGATAATTGCAATTATATGCTATTTTGATCCAGCTCCAGAGTTATCAACCACATAATGATTAATAATAGAATTTTTGTTAAATATGTTTTTATACATTACATAAAATATTTTTAGGTGAATATTCCATTCGCTGGTGAAACGCAAATTTCTCTGGTAGATGATCCTGCAATGGGTATAAACTATATAGTGAATGTAGGAGGTTCCAGGGCGCTTACAACATTCTTCGAAGGTAGTGACGACTGTAACTCTTCTCAGGAAAATAAGAGCTCCTCTGGCACTGAAACTTTATCTCAAAATACTAAGTAAGATATTCTTTAATTATATTCGTTTACATTTTTTATATTTATTAATATTGTATACAAATTTTATCACAAACAATTCTTGTATGTTTTCAGTGCTTCGGATGAAAATAATAATGCCTCTACGCAAACTACTGAGGTAAGTTAGTAGATTTATTGTAAAGAAATTAGATTAAATAAGAATATTGGCATAAAAGTTATGCTTTTCAATTCTGTTCACATTGCAAATATTATGGAACCTTATTTTCCTAAAACTCAAGTTTCTAAAATTTGAAATCAATATTTAATTATTAAAAAATATTGTTCTGACAGTCGACATATCATCTAACATTTAACATTTTTACAAAGATATATGATTTACATAATTTACAATAATATTATTTTTGATACTATGCCAATTTCTATGCTTTAGTATCTGTCAATGATAATAGATATTACAATGTTATGTTTGATTGATATTTATATGAATAAAATAATAGATATATATAGATATCAAAAATAACAGAATGTAGGAATGAAATGAAGTAAATACAACACAATTAATGATAATCTACATGCAAATGTAATAATGTCACATTGATGTGATTGATAAGAATTTCCATAACAAATTAAGGGAGTACACTTAAAGTTCATCATTCGAAATAAGTGATATGCTACAAGTATACCGTGTTATTACTAGGAACCTATTTTGGTCAAAGGAATGCTTGCTCTCTGTCCACACTGCGGCTACAGTTCACTACACTTCAACCGATGTGAACGGTGTAATACAAAATTAAAAACTGAGGAAGTCAAGTCAATATCTATTGCAGAAAGAAAGGAGGCTGGGATATCTGTCGGTGTAAGATTTATGATTGCGCGGTGCCAGAAGACCGATATATCTATTACAATGTTATAATGAAATCACCTGTTATAATGATATTGTTTGACTAATGTGAATGGCTAACAAAATAATTCACTTTAATTCACAATTTAATTCACTCAAGATTAAGAATTTAACTTAAGAAGATTATTAACATAACATTTTAATACAGTAAGTTAGAGCGTTTTTTTTTTCTAGAGCGCATATTGTCATTAAGAAGTGTTTTGTCTAGAGAAAAATTTAGACAATTATTTCTAAAATTATGATATTTATATCACTATGTCATTACAGATCATATTGAAAGCAGTGTACGATTATCTTAATGTATTATATTTCCGCCACAATTTCTTCTACCAATATTTCTCGTGTTAATTTATAAATATATCTTACGGTTGTATATTTGTATACAGATATTCTACAAGAATAATGAACGAAATGTTACGAAATTGGAGAAAGTAGAACGCGATGACCCTCCGTGCAAACGGCCCAGAGGAAATGGTAAAGGTGCAGCTTCAAAACTATTCACAAAAAGCCTATTCACAAAGCCTATTCGTAAAAAGTCAGGTATACATATAATAATCTAATGTATCTCACGCATGAAACATGTGTATGCATTAATGATTATTTTGTTAATTTTTAGAGTGCTTGACAATATCATCTGATGAAGAAGGCAGACCTAAAAAAACGGGAAGCGTTATATGATAATGTTTTCAGTGCATCTGATGAAAATAGTAACTCTACACGAACTATTGAATTAAGCTAGTAGGTTTACTGTAAGGAAATTAGCTTAAATATTGGCATAAAACTTGTCAATTCTATTCATATTGCAAACATAACAGAATTATTTTTTTTATAACTTAAGTTTCTAAATTTTTTTTTTTACACATTTTCCGAACGAAATATCAATGCATGCATGCTATTATATTGTACGATAGTAAAACGCATATGCAAATACAAAGTTTACTTACAGTTATATTAGTCGCGACGTTCCTCATTTCGGCTCCAATCAGTCCAATCCATCCTGTGTCGGCCACGTTCTGAAAAAGAAACGGGAAATGACGTATGAACATGGAATGCTTGCCCCTACTGAAAACATGAAGCAACATCAGTGAGAGAGGGCATTAGGATGTTTTGATGCTTTCCTTATTCAATTGCTGGAGAATTCCTTCGACTGATGTTGTTTTCACGTTTTCAATGGGAGTGCGCCGTCTACCTTGTAAGGCTATGCGTACGAAGCGGCTCGTCCCGTTCATTTTTCGCGCCCCAGTAGCGACGCGCCGGCGCGGCGATAGTGAATAATAATGTAAACCTATGGTAGTGTCAAGCTCTTCACACAGCTGAACACAACACACGTGTAGCGTAGCTAATATTGACATGGAAGACAATTCCTCAGAACGCGGTCAAGAAACAGAACGTAGAGCGCAACGGTCTCCTTTGTCACGATTGCAATATGAGAACAATGCAGGTGAAAGCATCGTTTTCCTCCGAGAAACTATAAGCGATCCAGCGAATACTATAGTGCAGGATCAGATTCAAGGAAGCAGGGCAAAAATGCTAGTGATGTTGCCCACAGGGAAGCAGAGACTGATCACATTCGACATCCCGAACGAGGACTGCACTGTACACGACCTATTGGACCAGGTACGTGCAGTATTTTGGGCAAGGTACGTTTCTATAAAGTTATTTGTAGAACAGTTGTACAGAATGATTGAGACAAGTTGTTATGTAGTTGGGGAAATTTGAAGATTTCAGAGAATGTTGTAAGATATTTCAAAATATTGCAGAAATATTCAAAACATCAACATCAACGCTAATTGCTATTATATCCTATTTTGATCCAACTCCAGAGTTATCAACCACATAATGATTAGTAATAATCGAATTTTTGTTAAATATGTTTTTATACATTAATTATATTTACTTGAAATATTTTTAGGTGAATATTCCATTTGCTGTTGAAACGCAAATTTCTCTGGTAGACGATCCTACATTGGGTATAAACTACATAGTTGATGTAGGAAGTTCCGGCGTGCTTGCAACATCCTTGAGGGCAGTGACGAATGTAAATTTCCCAGGAAATTATGAGCTCCTCTATCACTGAAAATTTATCTTAAAATACCAAGTATGATATTCTCTAATTCGTTTACATTTATCATATTTATTAATATCATATGTATATCAATTTAATTACAAAAAATTCTTATATGATAATGTTTTCATTGCATCGGATGAAAATAGTAACGCCTCTACACAAATTATTGAGATAAGTTAGTAGGTTTATTGTAAAGAAATTAGATTAAATAAGAATATTGGAATATAAATTATGCTTTTCAATTCTGTTATATATTGCAAATATAACAGAATCTTATTCTTCTATAACTTAAGTTTTTAAAATGTGGAATCAATATTTAATTATTAAAAAATATTCTCGAGAATTCTCCAGCAATTGAACAAGGAAAGGCATCGCAATCTCCTGTTGCCCTTTCTTTCACTGATGTTTTCCATGTTTTTAGTGGGGACGAGCAGTCTATTTATAAGTCATATTAATATATATGTATATCTGTATGTTCGTATGACATTTCCCTTTTCATTTTCAGAACGCGGCCGATATGGGATGGATTGGGACCAAAACGAGGAGGCGAAGAGAGATTCCTTAACGAAAAAACAAATATGTATATTTCTTACGACTTTAAAAATTTGTAATTTTTTGAATTAAAGTGAACTTCTTCATAATTGTATTATTATGCATAGTTATAATCAGTAACTGATGTTTAATTTATTATTGTTATAGTATTATACAAAATAATTTATTACTTTATATTACAATGAATATGGAAATGTATATTCGAATGTGCAATTTTTTGAAAATAAGATTCTAACAATCGCTCGGAAAGTGGAAGCACTGACACGCATTACAGAGGTGTGTACCCGCGATGCAGAAAAGTGAATGTTGCCATGTAGTTCACATCCGCTTCTTCAGAAGGCGTTAGTGCGCAAAGACATCCGTCTTCGGCGAAACATGTGGCCGCGAGCGTATGGTAAAAGATTTAAAGATTCTCTTTCACGTGAAATATACGCGTCCGAAGTAGAAACGTACGCGCGTACAGCAATTGACGAAAAGAGCTTATCCTGCGTGAAGTGAAAATTGTACTCGTCGAAGTAAGTAGCCAAGGCCAATTCATTCTAACACGCACGTAACCTTATTTTTCTTGCTGCACAGGCTGCACTCAGCTTCCACTTCGCGATGACAATGCGATGTTATTTATTTCCACGGAAATCTCGCGATTGCGAGTTGAATTCGAAGCGGCGCTTTGCGAATAAATTTGTCATTAGGAGTCCTTTACCGAGTTCTGACGATTTCTCTGTTCGACAGATGTCTGTGGTATCCTCAAGAGTCAGCAGCGTGTCGTCTATCCTGAAAGCCAGCGGAGTTAGGGCGCAGTTCGTTAAACAGCCCATCAAGTTGTGCAAGCTCCCGAAGGATGTTAAAGATATATTGTGTAATTTCACAAAGGGTAATGGGACTAAGGAGTACGAGAAGTTGATATACTCGCTGAAAACAGGCGCTATAAAGGTAACAACAGGCAGAAAAAATGCAAGAAAAATTTTCCAGTCTTTTAAAATCTTTTACCGCGCTTAATATATATATATATATATATATATATATATCATATGGACATTCTAATTAATTGCGTATTATGATGCAAGACGCTGTATTCAAAGCTCCTCAAACTCCTCCTTGTTTGTTTTTTTTTCCAGGATAGCGATTTAGCAGAATTTCTAATGGAGACAACACAATGTATATCTTTGTTAGACATTAGATACAAATTGTTTGTTCAAGCACTTCTTCAAATTGACTGGCTAAATAGAGCACCAGATGTGATTTTAAATTATAAACTCTTTTTAAAAGATTTAGTATGTATGCAGACAGTATATACAAATATTGTAATAAATCGGCTCGTCGAATTGTTTAAACCAAGTAAGTTTTACATTCAGTAACCTTTAATAATACTTTAATATTTTATTGGAAATGATGAGTTATTAGTTATTATAATACTTAATTTTGCAGCTATTTTTGAAGATAGTATTACTGGACACAAGATTGGACAGTTTAAAGATGAAGATATAGAAAAGCTAAATCACATACATGACATATTACATATAATTTTGAAAGTAATGCCAATGTAAGTTACGGAATGACTAAAAATAATTATTAATTTTTTATCATAATTATATGTATATATACATGTTATACATTTTTTTTTTTTTAGGTCAAATGAGGTCTTACTAGAATCCCTTAGATTTCAATTTCCATTGTACGTTGTTCATGGCGCTTATATACATGAAATTTATATATATGCATTATTAAAAGTTCTAAATTATGCACCTCAGTTGAGATCAGCTATTTTAGTTCTTATTATTGACAGGTGAGTTTTTCTGCTGATAAAAATTTAGCAAACGAAATTTTTGACTGCATTGCAATTGTTTGTTAATGAAATATGGATTCTCAAAATGAATTACCATTAATCTCACTCCTTTACTTACAACGTTTAACTCTAATCAACTTTTTATAAAATTGGAGTATATGTAAGAGTCCGATTTGATCGTAGGAGCCTACTGTGATTTTACTTTGCTAATTAAAAAAAATGTATGTTTTATCTGTATTTTAGACTAACAAAATTGGATGTCAATATACCTCGTGAAGAAGCAAGTAGTGATGAGAAAGACGATGTAGCAGATGATTGTGTCAGCTACAATGATGATGATAATCTGAGTAAAATAAACAATGACACAGATAGAAGAAAAACTGTCCATCCAATTGCACATACATTGGATTCGTGTATGGAATTATTCTTGAAATATATGGACGAGTTTTGTTTTGTGAATAAGGTTCTGCAAATAGAAAACTTAAAGATACTATACGATGATATTGTCTACGCATTTGAAACAATAATATTACGTACGTACGCTAGCCGATACGTGCAATACATCATGTTCTACATTTGCAGCTTTAGTCCCATGATTACGAAAAAATTCATAGAATGGTTGTGGTTTAAAATAACCAATCCCAATGAACCGGTTCTTCAGCAAACAGCTGTTTGCTATGTTTCTAGCATGCACGCTATTGCCTCATTTATCTCTCCTGGGTAAGTAGCACAATATCTGTATTATATTTGATAATTTTATGCGGGTAATACGTATTTTTGAGAAAAGAACCGCTCCTTCAGCCTTCTAACGTTATTATGCTATTTCCTTCTAGGTTGGTACAAATTATGATGTCGAGGTTGGCGCAATGGATACACAGATATATCACTTTGCAAGAAAATTCGGAATCTATTGATGCAAAATCACACGATGTATTTTATTCCGTTTGCCAAGCGTTCTTTCACTTATTCGTCGCGAGGCACGAGCATTTTGTTGTATCAAAAGATGGTGAGTGCATGCATTTATTGTATGATACGAAAGTTTACAAATTTAAACAGCGACAGATTTTGAAAACAGATATATTTTTCTTCCTTTCAGGATTATCGTTTCTTCATGATCTTGATATATCAAGAATCGTCACTTGTAAATTAAATCCCTTGAAGATGTGCGACACCAAGATCGTTTGCGCTTTCGCCGATATTACATTCACGTATCAGTTAGCGTACTGCCATACTGTAATTGAGAACAACAAACGCAATCAGTTACCCACTTTCGGAATAAGAACTCGCTTGGCCATTTCGGTTCCTCATTTTTTCCCGTTCGAATCTTATACGTTAGAGTATAGTGGACAAAAAATAACTCCTTTATTTCGTAATAATTAACTGTCGATACAATATGAATAAAGAAAAAGAATATATAATTTATATAAATAAATTATGAAGTTACGTTTTACATCAGCATATGCAGGTACATCTTTTTTAATTCTCTCAACTATTTACTGTATTTACAGTGATTGAAAAACGCAAATTAACAAACAAACAAAGAAAGTTTATGTCAGAATATTAATTAGAAAAGAATAAGTTTCGCTCGAAAAGAATTTATTGAAAAGATAAGCTTTTGCACAATGCATTTATCTAGACATCCATTTTAGACAAATCGAGCTTAAAAGTCAATCCAAATAAACAGTGCAAAACAGTGTAATGTAAATGCATCAAAAATTCTTTATGTATTAAACTAATCGATTGATCTTTTCGTTCATCAAAGTGGTTGTGATTTTGATCAGACTCTGATTGATTTAATCGGTAAACCTTGTCAAATAATAGCTTTTACACACGTATGTGTATATAATTAATGCGAATAGAATTAACTGTATTGTATAGAAAAAAATTGTTAGATCAAGGATGACGAATTGTAGAATTAGATGAACGATTCTATCAATTAAATTAATCGAAGTTTGATTAAAATTATTCCATGCGAGTGATAATGTCCACTTAATGTAGATCAATCTTGGTTTAACTTCGTACCTTTTTCCAATTCTAAGAATTAGAGAAAAGATAAGCAGTAAGTTAAATCGAGATCAAAGTTAATTTTACATTGGTGGAAATAGATATAAATCCCGTGGAACCTATATATATATTCGGGTTGCGGATCGTTAGATCCGCGGGGTGTTCGAAGTTCGCGGTCGAGCGGCGTGCCGGAAGTTCGGCATGGAACGGCTGCGCACTGCGCCGCGCGATTCCCCCTCCCCTCGCGACGTATCGTCCGCCGCCCGTTCGTCGTCGCGGGTCCGCGGTGATCGCAGCGCGATTAAAGCGCGATTCGCCCGCACCGCACGAGAAGTGGAAGTCAGTGGCGGTCAGTGGAAGTGGATACGTAAAATGGCGAGGTGCAGTTGTTATTTACTCGCGCCGAACGCAGCAAAGTGAGGGCGAAACGGAGCAATTCACAAAGTGCTGAGCGCGTTTATTTGCACGAGTTTTTTTTTTGCTAACGGCGTGTCGGCGACTGCGGCCAGCGCGTGCGAAACGATCGTGAGTATCACGCTGTTGCGCATCTCGTTACCGAGACGGCGATCGGTTATCCCCGTGCGGAGAGGAGAGATCGTCGCCCCTCGTCTTGTCGCGTCGCCGCGGCACGGCCACGTGTTTCTCGACGAGCGAATTGTCAATCGCGCCCACGCCGTGCCTCGCCACGAGATAACGCGTGTCGATACCGGCCTACGGAGGCCCCTCCCCGTCCCCGCGACTTAATCCCTTAATCCCGTGCGACGACGAGGTTATGAGAGTCGCCGTTTAAGAACGGACCAGTCGCCGCGACCGATCTCCGTCGCGTATTTCGTCGAAAACGATCGCCGACCTGCCGTTTCGGCGCGACTGGCCGGTCCGCCCGTCGGGTGCACGAGGCCTCCGCTCGCTCCTCGCGGACGGTCGTGGCGTCGAGGGCGCGAGGGAAGCACGGCCGCTACTCCTGCCTCCTTCGTCCCCTCCCTCCCCTGCTCCGGGGCTTTTTTAGGTTATGGTCGTTGCGGTCTTTAAACTGTATGTCCCCGTGCGCCGTCGTGACGCATTGTTGCCTTCAATCTCTCACCTCTCCGTCGTATCTCGAGGAAGAATTCCGCACCGCTGAGATCCCACGAAAATCGGCCTGGCTCTCGCGTTTAAACGCGCGTCGCGATGCTTCCTCCAAAGGTGTCTGTGAAGTTTAAATCATCCTGTCCCGATTACTCGCGGCGTCTCTAGGATCTTTAAACGTGCTGACATTTCGAATATATTAACACATTGATGGGTTAGGCACTTCACGTCTTCACGTACTGCACGAGGAAATGTTTAAACGTAAACAATCTTTTGTTACAGCTGTTCAGTCATTCAAGATCACGTTCATTCATTATGCCAACAATCAATACTAATTTATTGCATGTATCACTCCTATTTAATATTTCATCTTTCGCAGTCAGGCTATATTAATATTTCTTGAATTAAAGATGTCAAGATAAATTCATTAAATTTGACATTTTTCTTCTCTTAATTAAGTTGTATGATCGATGTGAATTCAGTGATCAAATATGTTAACCATGATACGTTAACCATGATGTGATACACATGCGGACATTATTTTGTTCAATTAGAAACTAAAATGGAAGGAGAGCTGCAAAGAATTTTCGCACTAATTGCTCATGTTTCGCTTAGCATGAGATACGTATATTCCAAAATTTGTTGGAACGTACCTCATGATACAAATCTATGCTTGCAATATAAGACTACAAAGAATTGTATCTTTTAACAATTGAGTCAGCAGAGCACGCATGGACTGTCCAAATTGATTAACGTGTCCTTAATAATTAATTGCGTTCCTGATGAGGTTTTCTGTATACATACTTTCTGTATTATACATACACACACACACACACGCACACACATACACACATATATATATATATATATATATATATATATGTGTGAGTGTACATATAAAACATTTGATAATCTCGAAATTATAACACATTTAATATAGTAATTTTTTTATATCTTTTACATAAACAATTCCTCTTAAGACACGCACGCAGACACAGGACTCAATGCTATTATTTTAAATTCATCTGTTGCATGCTACTGTAATTTGCAAAATTATGTTTGCATTCAATGAACAAATCGACACATTGTATAACCAACTAAAATACATGATCATTGTCACATCACTTTTTTTTTCTCGATTATGACATAAGGTATCTTTGAAGCACATACATTGTACGAAATTTCTAATTTTCTTGAACTGAAAAAAGATGCGAGGTACATATAATTCTCTCTACGACAATACGATTAGCGGTTAGCAGAATTTTTGTTTGGAATCTTGGAGGAGAATTAATTTCTATAGGAGACTACTTTAAAAGTTTCTATTAATGTGAAAATTTATTTTTCCTTATTTGTTTCTGACTTTATACTGAATCTCTCTTCAATAAAACATTAAAAATCTTAATATGTTTTAGTATGCTTTAACAGTATTCTATAATTTCTGATACAACTTTACATATGTTTATTATGAAATACGTGCATCATACAAAAATACTCAAACACAATCAGATTCCAATTATATATAAATATAATTTCACAGACGTGATTTTCTATACGCGTGTTACTAACGCTCGTTATATTTGAAGTCTACTACATTATTTTTATAAATTAACGAATTTCTACGTTATTTACAGTACGAGTACATTTCTATATTATTTCAATAATGTTTTCTCCACAATTGTGTATTGTTCGGACATATTTGCTTACCCCCCTTGAAATTAAACTTGCTGCATAGAAGTCAGATATAATTCATGATTGGTTTCCATAGGTTGTACCGCACAAATACTCGTACATTCCTATATTATTTTAGTAATGTTTTCCCAACAATTGTGTATTGTTCGAACATATTTGCTTACCCTTTGAAATTAAAGTTGCTGCATAAACGTCGGATATAATTCATGATTATTTTCCATAGGTTGTATCGCACAAATACTCGTACATTTCCTACATTATTTCAATAATGTTTTCTCAACAATTGTGTATTGTTCGGACATATTTGCTTACCCTTTGAAATTATACTTGCTGCATAAAAGTCAGACATAATTCGTGATTGTTTTCCATAGGTTGTACCGCACAAATACTAGGCAGACTGTTCTACAGACATGATCTTGATGGATTGGTCTAATTCAGGGTATTAGCAATTCAATCTTGATCTTTATTAATTGAACAAAGATCATATTTGCCCAGCACCTAAGTTATGAATAATATGGCACAATATTATAATCTTCTGACCAATGCCAGTGGTACTATCACATTCGAGGAAGTAGAACCAAGAATCTGCGCTGTTGCAGACGCAGGGCAACGAATTCAGTTAGTTGTTGGGGATATTAATAATAGCAGTAATGGTTCACAACGGCTTATGACTTATACTGCTACACCACAAAACAGGCAGGCAATATTTTCCCCGCAAGCTATTAATTTAGGGAATCAAATATCTGCGGCGCGATTGGAACAAGGGTAACTTTACACAGCATGCATTTTCAATTGTTCGAATTATATTGGGATAGTAGAGTGACTCCGAGTTTCGAGTGTATTTAGGATATTTTATAAGAGATGTACAGACTTCAAGGATTTAATTAAATTCTTATAATTTTAATATCTCTCGGAGGAAATATAAATAGGATATTGATGTGACTACTGTGGTTGTGAGAGATATACTTTAATGTGGTTCTAAGATAATATAAATATTATAGTAAATTGTGTATCTTTATACTGTACAATGGGCCATACATTTTGAGATTAAAATATCGTTTCGGTTCCTGAAATGTTTAGTAAATTTACGAACATTCGTAGAGAACGCACTTAGGATTTAATATTTTGCATATGCGAATATATCCAATTTTAAAGTGATTTTTCGTATATATCAGGATTAGAATAATGTGGAAGAGACGTTATCATAACAGGCTTCTTAAAGTAGTCTTCTATCGTATTATTGGACACGCCGCGTAATATATGTGATACACGGAAAAAACGATTTTGTTGAAAGGTCTAAAAATTTTGCTGAATACAGATCTGAAAATAATTTTTTGTTGAATCATCAAAATAATTTGTTGGAATGTTAAAACTTATAAGCATTGCTACAAAACGTTTTGATATTCTAGCAATTATTTTGACATTTGCACAAAATTATTTTGATTATTGAACAAAAATTATTTTCAAATCTGGATCCAGCAAAATTATTCTTTCCGTGTATGTATGTACGAATACATAATGAAATTTTAAATATAATTTTTGTAAAAATAGTGAAATATGACTTTAAATATTTTGCGCACGTTTTATAAATATAAAGTGACAGATTACAAAAATATATATATTTCAAATGTATAACCAATTATATAATATATGTATAATAGTTTTATATAATATACTAGTTTATTATATAAAATACCAATTATATAATATATAATAGTTTATATATATATAGTTTTTTATAACAAAACGTGCTGCAAAAGTCTTGTAAAGACATTAAGAATACCATAAGCTTCTTTTTAAATTTTTCATCCATTATAGTTATTCTACTTATCTCATCTGACATTAACGATATTACATTCACATGTTTTTGTTCAAATATCGATTTTTATGATAATAAGATTTGAGTAATTTTTTCAGTTTGTTCAGGTAATTGAATGTTTTACATTTTATATAAGAGTTTTCCTCTTGTACGCGTGTGCCTCAAAGAAAATATTAGTTTTATATCATAAGCTTACCTACTAATGTATTGATTATGGTGTGTTGTGTATGTATGTACGTATATGTGTATATAAAGAACTTGCTTAAGAAGAACTATGTAAGATAAAAAATGCAGATGTGCAAATTTAATAAAATATAATGAATTAAATTTAAATATGTATTTACGATTGAAATTATTAGAAATAATGATTAGAAATTGTGTAATTAGAATAATATTATGAATAATTTAATTGGTACAATCCTTAACATGTGTGGCCTATGAGCGATCTTTTGTACCAGTAATTATTCTAGTTCTACTCTAAGTTCTACTCTAAGTTCTACTCTAAGTTCTTTAATTTATCAAGTATATGTGAGTTTAAATTTTAATGTAATATTTACTCTAATTGGAAACTTTATATGCTTAAGAAAAAATTATATTAAAATATGAATATAATTATAATTTAAATAAAAAAATACAATCAAAATTAATCTAATCTTATTTTAAAAAAGTATATAATTTTTTTCTTTCACATTGAAACTTTTGTCGAATAATTATTCACCATTATAAAGTTATATCTCGCATCCAGATAGCAAACTTTTATCTCAGTTCTGTTTTTCTCAGTTTTATTTAATCGTTCATCAAGTGATATTCTGTAGAATAAAATAGTCCATATTAGTATATTTTTTATTGACATATATATAATATCTATATTAGTATGTTATGTGTTTAGCTAGAATAAGAAAACTTGTATAACAATATTTGTAATAGTGTTTATTATTTTCAGGCAAAATGTTTTTATAATCAAAACGAATGATATAACTGGAACCCAAGATCTATTAAAACCAAATACAGTGAATATTGTTAATGAAAATATCATGAGCATTGCGAGTAATACAGGTAAATAAATGTGCTTGTGCTATGGTACTGTGCTTTACAAAGTCTGTTAAATTATTTTATATTTCAGTGTTGTGTACACAACATTGATCTCTGGTATTTTTCTTGTTTACAATGAATAAATTGTTCTTTATAGGTGTTAAGGCAGAATGTAAAAATGAAGGTCAACAAGTGCAGTTTATGAAAATACAAAACCCTAATACTATAATAGCGAAGCAAAATACGTTGTTACAAGAAAAAAATCCGACTGCCATTTTAACTAGAAGTAATATACAAAATAATGTCACGTCGCCAGTGAGTTGATACACATAATGTTTAATAAACAAAATTAATTTTACCTTTTTAATGCTGATCTAACAATTACTTTTACTTCTAGGCGCCTGTTTATGTAAATTCTGGATCATTCAATCCAAATCAGGCGGAAAAAAAATTATCTACACTTCATCAGACGAAAAATAGACAGTTAATAAACAACGTAGTGAGTGTGGTATCTCCAGATGGAGTAAAAGTAATAACTACGACAATGGACAATCGGATTCAAAATTCTAATGCAACAAGTCCCAAGTCCACGCTGTCCGTCTGCAAACCCATCGGCTTACAAAGGCAGAATGTGACTGTTAGACCTGTTCGTACTCCTAATTCGAATATCTCGCATGTGCGACCTGTAGCAATAGTTCCTTCTGAAATTTCTAAAACACCAACGAGAGTGCAGCCTACGGATATGGAGCACTTAAATGAGCAAATTAAGCAAGCCAAATTAAAACAATTACAAAAACTGCATATCGAGAAACAAAGGCAAAATAACACACAAAGACAGTTCTCTAACACTTTGCAAGTTCAGTCCTCCGCGTTGAATAATCCCGCGCGTCGTTTCGTAAATTCTGTGCAACAGAGAACGCAGCAGATTTCAGTCTCTCCGCAACAAATACCGAAACCTGCGGTAGCGTCGACCCCTTCACCAGCTGAACACAACACACGCGTAGCTAATATTGACATGGAAGTCAATTCCTCGGAACACGGTCAGGAAACGGAACATGTAGCACAACAGTCACCTTCGCCACGGCTGCAACATGAGAACAGTGCAAGTGAAAGCATCGCTTACCTCCAAAAAACTATAAGCGATCCAGCGAATGCTATAGTGCAGCATCAGATTCAAGGAAACACGGCAAAAATGTTAGTGATGTTGCCCACAGGGGAACAGAGACTGATCACGTTCGACATCCCGAACGAGGACTGCACTGTACACGACCTACTGGATCAGGTACGTGCAGTCGTGGGCAAGGTACGTTTCTACAAAGTTATTTGTAGAAAAGTTGTACAGAATTATTGACAAATTGTTATGTAGTTGGGGGAATTTGAGGCTTTCAGAGAATGTTGTAAGATATTTCAAAATATTGAAGAAATATCTGTAACATCGACATCAACGCTGGATAATTGCAATTATATCCTATTTTGATCCAGCTCTAAAGTTATCAACCACATAATGATCAATAATCGAATTTTTGTTAAATATGTTTTTATACATTATATAAAATACTTTTAGGTGAATATTCCATTCGCTGGTGAAACGCAAGTTTCTCTGGTAGATGATCCTGCATTGGGTATAAACTACATAGTCGATGTAGGAGGTTCCGGGGCGCTTACATCTTTCGAGGGTAGCGACGACTGTAACTCTTCTCAAGAAATTATAAGCTCCTCTGGTACTGAAACTTTATCTCAAAATGCCAAGTAAGATATTCCGCTAATTACATTTGTTTACACTTTTCGTATTTGTTAATATCATATACCAATTTTATCATCACAATTCTTATATGTTTTCAGTGCATCGGATGAAAATAGTAACGCCTCTACACAGACTACTGAGGTAAGCTAATAGGTTTATTGTAAAGAAATTATATTAAATAAGGATATTGGCATAAAAGTTATGCTTTTCAATTCTGTTCATATTGCAAATATATCGGAACCTTATTTTTCTAAAACTTAAATTTCTAAAATTTGGAATCAATATTTAATTATTAAAAAATATTCTGATAGTCGATAACATATAACATTTTTGCGAAAATATAAAATTTATAATATTATTTTTTAATATTATTACTATGCCAATTTCTTTGCTTCAATGTCAGTGTTAATGATAATAGATGTTACTGTGTTATGTTTGATAAATATTTGTATGAATGAGATGTAATAGATATAAAAAATAACAGAATGTAGGAATGAAATGAACTAGATATACAACACAGTTAATGGTAATCTATATACAAATGTAATAATGTCACATTGATAAGAATTTCCGTAACAAAATAAGGGAGTACACTTAAGGTTCATCATTCGAAATAAGTGATATGCTACAAGTACGAAGTATACCGTGTTATTACTAGGAACCTATTATGGTCAAAGGAATGCTTGCTCTCTGTCCACACTGCGGCTACAGTTCACTACACTTCAACCGATGTGAACGGTGTAATACAAAATTAAAAACTGAGGAAGTCAAGTCAATACCTATTGCAGAAAGGAAGGAGGCTGGGATATCTGTCGATGTAAGATTTATGATTGCGCGGTGCAAGAAGACCGATATACCTATTACAATGTTATAATGAAATCACCTGTTATTAATGGTCTATTGTTTGACGTCTGATGTGAATGGCTAATAAATTAATTCACTTTAATTCACAATTTAATTCACTTAAGATTAAGAATTTAACTTAAGTCTATTAACATTTTTATACAGTACGTTTAGAGCGTTTTTTTTTTCTAGAGCGCATATGGTCATTAAAGAAGTGTTTTGTCTAGAGAAAAATTTAGATAAGAATTAGTTCTAAAGTTATGACATTTTATATCACTGCTATGTTATTACAGGTCATATTGAAAGCAGTTTACTACGATCATCTTAATTATATTTCCGTCGGCAATTTCTTCTGCCAATGTTTCTCGTGTTAATTTGTAGATATATATTATGGTTGTATATTTTTATAGATATTCTACAAGAAGAACAACGAACGAAATGTTACGAAATTGGAGAAAGTAGAACGCGACGGCCCTCCGTGCAAACGGCCCAGAGGAAAGGGTAAAGGTGCAGCTTCAAAACCAAAGCCTATTCATAAAGAGCCAGGTATACATATAATAATCTAATGTATTTCACGCATGAAACATGCGTATGCATTAATGATTATTTTGTTAATTTCTAGAATGCTTGACAATATCGTCTGATGAAGAAGAAGAAAGGGGCAGAACTAAAAAAACGGGAAGCGTTAATACTAACGCAGTGGTGGGCAATGCAAGTAACATATTTGATGAAGAGATGGATACCATTCTGGATAAAGAACCAATAATTACAAACACTTCTACTTTATATGACGATTTTCCGATGGATAATGAAGAAAATGGTAAAAGTGTTATATATATTATATAAGATACATAGGTGATCGTCACAATTAACATGTCGGCTGATAATATAATAATGAGATAATATTGGATTTTAGGAATATGTGAAAACTTTTTAGACATTGATCAACTACCACAAACTGCTCTAGAGTGTCGAACGGTTAGAATAGGATCTTACAAATATATTCCTCGGGAAAAGGTAGTAATTTCCCATAGTGGTGTAAGATTTAGCGTACCTTTGTTAGAAGATGGTAAGTTGATTTTACCTATAATTGAAATGTCTGAGTACAGGAAGATTTATATAAGCTTCTTAAAATATTTCCATTATTTTACAGGTTCAAGTTTTGTTACTTTGGATGTGAAATATAGAGATATAATTAAACTTTTAATTCATTTTGGAAAAACAATGCCAGTACTATTCTTTTATACGTCTATAAATAATGGAGCCATGATACGCGAATTGTTAGGGATGCAAGATCCAAAGGGGCCATATTACGACCCTGCTGGAAAAGGTGTTTACACGACTCTTCTATTTTAAATAGTTTCCATAATTTAATGATTACTCTAAAAAGTATTATTTTTTAATTTCCATAATTCTCAATACAAACATATATAAACCTGGATAAATAACTTTATATTTTTATTATTTTTTTTAGATCATACGCATAAACGTATTACATTATTACCGGATAGGTTACCGGAGGATTCAAAAGCGATATTAACAAGTTTATTCTCACGAGGAGATAAAATAGACGAATTGAATCCTAAAGAAGCTAACGATATACTTATACGGGCATCACCAAGAGATGTACGTATTTGACTAAATTCAATTTTATTATACTTCATTACATATAATATAAATGCATACAGGTGGGTGTTAAAAAAAATACCATTCCACATTTATTTGATAGATTGTACACACTGTACTGAATAAAAAAAACTTTAACTGAACATAGGTCGATAGCTCAACCGTTTCTGTGATATAAACATTTTTGTATGTTAGCTGTACATGGGTCGTGCGTATGGCCGTAGTGGTCGTGTTAATGAAAATGCTTCTGTTGCGCGACGTTTTTACGCCTAACGCACAAAATGCTATAACATACGAAAATGTTTATATTTCAGATCAACGGTTGAGCTTTCAAAACCTATGTTTTCACTAAGATTTTTTTACTCAGTATAGTTTGTACTATCTACCATGTAAATGCTGAATGGTTTTTTAACACTTTGTGTATTTATGTATAATATTTTTATATATTTTTACAGTGTTTACAGTCGCTTATTAATACACGGAAGTCTTTAAGCCAAAACACAGCAAATACTACCACTACCAGTGATGACATACAAACGTGAGAATCTTTAATAATAAATTTTTTAATAATCTGATATTATTTGATCTATTGGATAAAATGTATATTTTATCTCTTATTTAATTCAATTTTTTTGTAGTATATAATTATAAATTTGTAAATATGGTTGTTACAATTTTTTATACATAAACTATTTTCTTTTACAGAATAACTGTATATCCACCACCTCCCGCAAAGGGAGGAATAGCCATCAACACTGAAGATTACTTATGTCTCGCAGAAGATCAGTTCTTGAACGATGTGATTATAGATTTTTATTTAAAGTATTTGACCTTAGAGGTATTACCAGAATTTGATCAACATAGAACTCACGTGTTCAGTTCGTACTTCTACAAACGTTTAACTAGCCCACATGCCCAAGCTGCTGAAAGTACTGTGCCAATGACACCTGCCGCCAAACGGCACGCGAGAGTACAGAAGTGGACAAAGAATGTCAATATATTTGAAAAAGATTTTGTTATAATTCCTATAAACGAACAGTAAGTAATTTTGCAAATTTTCTATATAGTTAATATGAGCTTAAGATGCGATTCTTTAGCTGGTTTTCCGATGCTAGGTCCACTCAGAATCACCAATCGAGAATCTGAAAAGTTGAAATCTTTATCGGGATATTAGATGAGTTCACTGAAGAAATTCACTGTATATATACGATGAGTTTAATTATATAGATGAAAGAAAAAGAAAATACATTAAAGTATACACATAAAATCATAAAGTATTATTGCACATATATCTGCGCCTTATTAGCTCATATTAAAATTTATCTAAAAATTTACAGCTTGTAATAAACGATTATTCAATTTTATTTTATTTTCTAAGTAATTCTATTGACTTTCGATAACGCAAGCAGAGATTATATTATTTTACATAACATAATATTGTTTACAGCGCACATTGGTTCTTGGCTATTATTTGCTTCCCTGGATTAGTCGGAAAAGTTTCTACTTGCACTGTTAAAACTGAAAACAGTAGTCCTAAGAATGTGCAAAAGACTAAAAAAATAAAAGAATTGAAAGCAAAAGCTGTCACAATTGGCTCTACAACAATCACTCCTGTACCAACGACCATAACGATAGACCAGCTAGATGATGGATCTGAAAGGGACGAAGCAGAGGGCGACGATGACGAAATGGAAATGGATAGCGACGAAGAGGTAGAATATATTTTATCGTTGATAGGTTTTTTTTATCGCTCTAAAACAGTGATTGTAATGCAACATATGTCACTTATAGGAAGAGACTGACCAACCGGAAGAAAATAAAACCCAAATCAAGGTTAAAGTCGAAGAACAAGTCATCAAGAAGGAAATCGTCAAAAAGGAAATCGTCAAGATGTAAGCAGCATATCATGTATTTGATGCAATCTCTTGTGACTTTGATATTTGAATAATTTAATTTATTTAATTTGTAGCCCCTGCATATTAATATTCGATTCGCTTGCTGGTGCTAGTAGAGCACGGGTAGTTGCTACGTTAAGGGATTATTTAAGTTGCGAACATGTTGCCAAACTTGGTGTAGAAAAGACATTCTCGAAAGACACTATTAAGGGAGCATGCCCGAAAGTACCGCAGCAATCAAATTTTACTGATTGCGGATTGTATGTATTACAATATGTAGAAAGTTTTTTCAAGGCAAGTATATTAAAATATCTTTAACGTTTTTTTTTTATTTACTTTTTATATAACTGATTGCGTAAATTCATCGTTGTGAATTTGTTCCTTTTTTTTTTAGGATCCCATCACAGATTATACTTTGCCAATTAAAACCTTGAAAACGTGGTTCGAAGAAATTATCGTAACGAGGAAAAGAGAGGAGTTATCGAACTTACTAATTAAATTGATGAATAATACCAAAGGGGATAAAACTATTAATTTGCCTACTGTAAATTTCCCCACACAAGACGGCAAGCTGAAGCCGAAGGTCGAAAGTCAGACAGATGTGAAGACTGCGAAGTCAGAATCCGAGAATATTAAAAGAAAGTCTACAAGTGATGCAGAGACACGAATTGTCTCGTTTTCTGTAACAGAAAATACCGAGTCAACTAACGAGTTTGTTAGTAGTAGAACTTATGTCATTCCTTATTCTGTGAGTTCAAATTCGACTGAGAGTAACTCATCGGAAATGTTGACAGAACAGAAAAATTCGAGGTATACATATATTTATTTTTAATATAACAGATATATATTTTTTACAGTTATTGTTGAGTTTTAGCAATTACTTTTGTTTCTGCATTACTTAAATACGATCGCATAATCGTATATGTAAATCGTTCATTGACTTTCAATTGCAATTGTTTATGAATATATCTTTATTACAAAATTTTTTTTCTGCTTTTTAAACATTTTCTGCTATAATGAAATAAAAGTGTATTAATTTTGTATTATTAATAAAAAGCTAAAATTAATAAAAAAATAATAAATTAATAATAATCGCATTAGTTTAAATTATTATATCGATTTTTAGGTCGACATCGACCGAAACAATGTCCTACTTGAAGGCTAAACGAATTCCTAGGTTAGCTGCAAGAACGCAGAATCAAGATGACTCTCCTACCTCTGCTAAAAAACCGAAAGGGGAGTCCTTCAATTCCTGTAAATAAATGTTTCTTTTTTTACAGCGATAAGGTTAATGTTAATCTACATTCTCAGAATACATGAAATCATTTATTTCAACGTATATACAATAATGTAGTTAATTCATGAACCGAATAAAACTGCAGATATGATTTCTGATTGTATGCGTGCAGTCCCTTTATGATTGACCTTGATATTTACTTTATGTAGTGATTTATTTTGTATTATTATTATTTAGATCTACAAGATAGTTTTTGTGTGAATTATGAAGCGAGAGTATGTTTACAGCATCAGATATACATTCTGCAGCGTTCGCGACGTCATTGGTCCATTGCGCCAGTTCAGTTCTCTGCCAGAATCCTTATCGATTGTATACTCACGAAAGTATAAAATTGTATTTCCAAATTTTGTTTTATTGGGACATAATCTTATTTTTTCTGAGTAATTTTTTTTAGCCAATTGTTTTGCATACATTATTTTTTACATCGGACCAACAGGAATTCCGTTGCTTTATAATACCATACTTCGAGACTGTCTCGGCGAGTTATTTAAAGCACCTCGCGATATATTCGCGTAGATATATTTGGTACGCCTAGTTTTAAATAACCGCTACGTGAAGCCCTACTCAATGCGAATGTCTCGTGCGCAAAGTATTTATGAAAAAACCGAAATAACAGAAGTTGGAATAGTAGCCAGTGTGATTTGGTGATTATCTTGTAAGTTTTTACTGTGTTTCTCAATTAAGCTGTGCGATCGATAGAAATAGCAACTCAATTACATAATGCAGTTTTTAGTTCCGCGTTTTATTATTGCACATTGTCACACAGTAAAATGTTCGATAATCTCGATAATAAAAAACAGTGCATCCGACAATTTGTAAAGTAATGATCCGTAAAAGCATTACTTGTACAAACGCTGTATTGGACGATAATACTGTAGGTCTGTCTTTTAACGTGGAATGTATGATGTACCGTTTTATCGGATGTGCTTCATTCACGCTCGTACGTTTTACATTATGTCTGATGTCGCACTTGTTTAAATAGCACGTATCTTAATAGGATAATGCCTGGATCAATAGACTTGATAGTGTCCACAGCGTACATCGGTGTCACGATTTGGCTAGCATATTGGCTAAGGTTGTATGCGCTATTTTATCTTGGTTCGTATCCCCTCACGAGGACTCTGGTCCTCGAATTCATAGCTACGGCAGAACTTTGCGGGGCATGTTTCGAGCTCATTATAAGTAAGTCGAATCTTGTTTTGTAAGTAATTAATTAACACCATGCGATTAACTTTTTGATCGTAATCTTACGGATTTAGACAATTATTTATGTTACAATTATATTTATATGTTACGTATCATATGTTAGCGTTATATTTTTTCAACATGTATTTTTAAGCTATTAATTAAAATCTTTTGTATTATTTTCTGTCATTTTTTTAAATTGTACACGTTACTACAATAACAGTTTGTCCCAAAAGTGCCTCCTTTCCCCCCAAAAAAAAATTTTTTTCAACTTCTCTTCAGTTGCGGACAATTGGGGAGTGTGGATGTACGCGCTTTATTTATTTCTACTAACGATCTGGTGGTCGGCAAACTGGGATGACGCTTCGGCGTGTCCTTACACGCATATGGAGGATGTGGTAATACGTAAAAAGCCCCTGACTGTCGCGTTTTTGTCGATATGCGCGCAATTGGCCGGCGGTCTTTTTATATTCAAGTACATCCGAATGTTGTGGGCGTTCCAATTCGCTTCTACGCACAAGAACAGAGCCTACGGCGATTGCACTACAGATCTGCAGGCAAGACCAAATCGTCATTCAATCCCACAAACCAATTTATTAATTGATATTAATTTTTAAATGTCACAAATTTAATTATTTATTCGGTATATTGGACATGCGCTTTTCAACACGTGTGCGATCCGGATAATTTTATTATTGAATAAATTTAAAAAAAAAACGCGTGCGACGATTTTTCAGGTGTCCGCTGTAACTGGAGCGATTGTGGAGTGCATTGCAACATGCATGTGCAGAGTGGCATCCCGCGTGCTGGGTGACTTGAACCCGAGATTTAGTACGGTTATCGATGCCTTCGTGGGGACGTCTTTGGTGGTTGCAGGTCAGTAAGCCTTTCTATATTCCTGCTCACACGACGTGAAAGAATGTCTGTATCGTTGATCCTTGATGTATAATATATTCCAGCTTTTAATTACACCGGCGGTTACTTCAATCCTGCACTGGCGACTTCTTTAAAATACGGTTGTCTGGGAACCTCATCTCTGGAGCACGTGATAGTTTATTGGATTGGAGCGTGCATCGGATCCATCGCCTCCTTGCGCGTGTACCGTATGCCGTTTGTACAGAATTTCATTCAACTTCAGGAAGGTACAGATGTCGTATATTCTTAGAAAAAAAAAAATGATTCAGTAGAATTTTAAGAGAATGCAAATATTTGTGATTTAATCATCAGTACCTCTTTAGCAACGTACAAAAGTGTAACAACGTACAAAAATGCGTGCCAATTAAAAAACGATAATTTTATACATTCCGATTGTCGTGTAAATAATTATTCAGCTGCGCGCAGTTCTGATTACATTTCGGAGTCAAAAAATGGTTGAGCTTAATAAATATTTTAAAAATATTATGTAATAAATTAATTGATATTGAAAATTACTTAATCGATGTTGCATTTTTACTTTTGCGATCTTTTATGAAAAAGAAACTGATGACTGCGTGATGTGTAGTTTAGGGCAGAATACAATAGATAAAATATATAATAAGATATTTTTTTAATATCATCATTTTCCTTTATTTGTCCACATATATATATATATATATATATATATATATATATATATGTATATATATATTTATTTAACAATACATAGATATTCATTCATCAATGATTAATAACGATATAAACTTTATGACATTACACGTACATAGCTAAAAATAATTTCCTGCGATAATAATGATACAAAGAATTATAACACATAATTATGAAAAATATAAAAATAAATATATGCATTACACAAAATAGAATACATGATATTAACAAATGAAAAAAATCCATGATAGAAAGACGCAATGTAAAATGTTACCGTATCTTTTGATAATATTGAAAAAACTATATATAAAATTCCGCCTTAGATGATAAGTCATATTCAATCACTTCGTTCTCATACATTTCGATACTCTGCAACATGATCAAACAAACGTATTATTTCACAAAATTTAATTTTGTCGATAAAAATTAGGCAATTGCTTAATTCTTTATAATTTATTTATTACATATTTTCTCTATTCTTAAGTAAGGTATTAAACAATAAAACATACGTTTAATGACGATCGTTCATTTTTCTTCATTCAATAAAGGGCAGAAATAAATTTTTAAAAAAATTTAAAACGTTAATTAAAACTTAATTTGAAAATTCTAAAGAGAACCATGAAGAAAAAAATTGGTATTGCTATCTTCTAAGTTCACCAATCTGTTTGTGGAAAATCTAATACATTTTTCTATTAAAAAAGATCGTTAGGACGAATAGCCGCTTAAACTTACTGTGTCAATATCCTTGTCCAAGTCTTTCACTTGTTTTTCATGCGTAACTTTTAGTTTTTCCTTCTCACGGCCCTGCTTGATCTCTGTATTCTTCCTCTCTTCCACGAATTTCTTTGTATTTTGTTGCTTCTTTTCACGAAGCCGCCTGTCCTTATCACCCTTCGTTTTCAAAGCTTTATCATTCATCACCTCTTTTGCCGTTTCCACAGACATCTTGGCTTGATTGGTGTTCAAATCTTTTATATCTCTACAATTTTAATTAACATATGTTTAAACGACATGTACGTTTAACGTTTAACGTGGCAAACGAGTGTCAGAACTTATGCTGTCGCGAAGATTTATCAGGGGATAGTGTAAATAAATGGCGTGAACCAACTTGTCGTGCTTCGCCTGCATCTGTTTAACTTGCGTGGCTTGCACGACCTCAATCAGTCTCTTTAACTCGTCGCGAGAGCTCTGCGTTTGATTCTTCAGTAATTCCCATTCCTCCTTCCTCTGCTTCTCCATCATAGCGGACCATTGAGCCGTTTGTTCGCTTATTATTTTCTTCACATTCGCATCCTGCGCCAGAGCATTTTTGCTGAAAATATCATATATGTATAATAGATGTACATATTAAATAAATCTAATATTGTAGATTTCTCAAATCTCTTTATACGATAGAATTACATTAAAGTAGAAAATTTCAATGTACTCTTTTCCTCTAGTTAATTTTTCGATGGCACTACAGTGATTTTTCTGCATAGTTTGCCTCTCTTTAGTATGTTTCTTCTTCAAAGTATCCAATTCTTTCTGGTGCTTTTTACCCATTTTGAAACCCTTCTCTTTTTTCAAGGATTCTAACGTGATAGGCTCCAATTTTAATACCTCCGCTGAAATTGCATGAACTGTATGACAAATAATATTCCCAGCAAACACAGATTATAACTGCAATGTTGCAGTTACAATCTGAGATTTGGTATAATTTGCTATTCCGTTACCATTCAATTTAATCAAACAATCATAAAAAAACGTATATAACTTTAATTGTTACCCTTCTTCGTTTCTTCTTCTTTCTTCTTCTTAGCGTCCGCCTTAGCATCCGTCTGTTCTATTCCGAGTCCCTTCATCGTTTCGGTTTGCTTCTCGGCGGCCTTGCTAAAACCGCCCGGATCCGACAAGGCGGCCATAAAGTCTGAAATTGGAGGCGTGCTTGTGGGCGAAAGTCGTGAAAAGTGCTATACTATTTTTGAGCCGCGGGGAATGCTACCTTCGAATCCATCGGGCACGTAAATCTTCAGCTCTATGTTGCAGAAGAGCATGGGCAGGGCCATCGGAAAGTTCGCTTCGGTCTTCAAAGAGATATGCCTGTAGCCGGCCTGAAGGCCGTCCAAGGGTAAGATTCGCTGTCCGAGCAATTTGCCGCTCTCCTCATACACACCTGCGCGAGATAATTCGTGATTACAAAAATATTCGATTTGCCGCCAGACACGGCAGCGTTTATTTATTTCAAATTTATACATTGTGATGGACGTATCCTCGTAAAGAAGAGACGTCTGCAGTACCGAATCTGAGCACCGCCAAATCAGGAAGCACGACCTTCCGGAATAAGAACGGCTCCTCGTTGTAGACCGGATTCAGACCGTTCGCCGGCACCATCCGTGTCCTGAATTCCTTCTTGATCGTGTCTGCTGGCAGACCGTACATGTCCACCTCCACGTACGTGCCCACCTTCTTATCCGACAAGAATTGCCCGGCTATGACCTGAACCGCGCACTGCGCGGTGATGATGCCGTCGACGTCCTCGGAAAAAGGATCGAAGCCTCGATCGGGTCTCCGCATGAAGTCGGGTTTTAGCAGATAACCCGTCGTACCGTTGTACTCGAATTTCCCCTGATTGAGCTGCATCGGCAGATCGGGAGTTTGAAAGTTCAAAGCCACCATCTGGCAGCCGGCGTTCCAGAAGACCTGAATAAACGAAAGTATTTGCATAAAATAAAATAAGTATACCTAGGAAACAAGATGGTCGTCGACTTTTTCAAAAAATATACTTAACGAAAGAACGACTTTCCGTGTATTATTAAATATGGAAAGAACGAATTTTATTAAAATATCTAAAAATTTAATAGATTAGAGATCTGAAAAGAATTCCGTTGGACCATCAAAATAATTATATAGAAAACTCAAGTATGATAAGCAACGCTGCAAAAAGTTTTGACATTCTAGCAATCAGCTCGAACGTTTCAATAATCCAATATTTATACATATAATTATTGTGATAGTCTAACGAAATTACTTATTTTTAGATTTGTTTCTAGCTAAGTTTTTAGATACTTTAGAAAAACCGTTCTTTCCGTGTAGGGACATAACGTGAGTAATAGCTCTGCGGGGAATCTAAGCGCGTTTGTGTATCGTTGCAGTTACCTGGGGCATGTAATTCGACGAATCAGCCCTCGTGCCCTTTGGATATATTCGACTCATTTGCCGCTTGTTGTAATTAACGAACTCCACGGAGTGAGTTTTCAGATAGTTAAGAGCGGCAGTCTCGGAGAACGAAGACATATTATGATGTATATTCTTGCCTGCAACGTCGGGGTCGAGACATTAGTACATGTCGCCCGTGCGACACGTGCGCACGTGTACGCTCATTCATTTAACCCTCCTTAAGTCTCCGGGACATACGCACTACCACATAAACGCCCGTTACCTCGGTAAATTTAAGGTACATTATTGTACGCAAAACTCGTCGCGAGAAAGAAAGAGTAATAATAGTAATATTAAATTTCATGCATTTACAGATCCATTAGATCAAATTTTTAGCATGATTTTTTTACAATACCGTAAAAATTTAAAAAGGAATAAATACACAGACAACAATTTTAATAGAATTATTGACGAGTAATGTATAGCTATTTCTATTATTTAAAAATTTAAATATACTATGTACATCTCTTTTTTTGGAAAAAGAGATAAAGAAAGAAAATTAATTAATGAATTTAATCCTGTATGTATTGCTTAACAAAAAGTTATGGAAAGTCTCATAAAATGCACCATTATATTAAAAAAATGAGAAAAAATGAGAATCAGTTAGTTTGACTGCTTTGGTAGTGTTAAAAATGATTCTTATAAGTTCTTAAAGTTATCACAAATTCGCACGTTAATCATCCTAATGTACTCTATTACAGATAAGTATGATATTTCGATAAATACATATATCTGTATCGTACTCTGTGCAGACTCGAAACTCTGGAACTTTATTGGTTGCGCGTAGTTTATCATTGCCGAAAGATAAGGATGAACTCGCATTGTACTGCCCGTATATTGAATCGCTTGTACTTCTTCGGTTCCTTCGCCTGCGGCAGGAGCTTCGCCTTCCTGCACAATTGTAAACTTATTATAGGGTAGGTAACGCTAAAATTGTTAATGTCAATTAAAAGGATAAAAATTGTGAATTTTAATTGACATTAACAATTTTAGAGTTAAAAGGATAAAAATTGTGAATTTTCCAGTGAGAAAAAAAGTGAAAAAAGTAGAGCAAGATTATTTAAGCTTTCGCTTTTTTTTAGATTCATTGATATGGTTGATCACCTTCGGTGGCTCCGGCTCTGGAGGTGGAGCAGCTACGGGTGCACTGGCATCCTCTGTCATTTCATCCTTGTCTTCGAATTGTCCGGCGCGGAAGAGCTCGAGCTCGGTCTTTTCCACTTCCGGCTTCAATCGCTTGTTTTTAATCAATATCTTACGTTTCAGCGCGCTCGGCGGAGGGAGAGGGCTTCCAGGCTCGAGCTGGAATTAATGTACACGCCCGCGTAATACATGATTAATTTTAATTCGCTGGCCGCGGCTGTTAAACGCGTGTGTGATGTCCGTCGACGCATCTCTCACTCACAGGATAATCTTTCAGGGGCTCCTTCAGCAACAGGTCGCCAAATATTTCGTCGCAATACTTGGCCAGTTTATACTGCTGCTTCATACAACAGTGATTCTCGAAGCTCAGAATTATGGGATACTCGGAAGTGATGAACGCGGTGTCTCTTATGGCGTAAATAACATCCTTGAAGAGAATATCGGTGCACATAGCTTTGCCGTGAGTTATGATCGGCTCCTCGTCTTCGCCCTTCCCGTCCCAACAGTCCAGCTCGACGCACCTGTAATTGTAAGTCTCCTTTCATATACTACTCTTTGAAAGAAATTATTTTAAAATATTTTTCGGTCTATATATATACACCGTTTTAATGTCGTTACAAACTGAACGACTGAAAGATCGCATTACCTGCAACCAGCAAGCAGAACCTGTCGATACATTTCAACGGTGCTCTTGCCACCGATCTGACGTCCGCTGAGATAAGTGTTGTGGCTCGAATTGATGTAATAATGCGCGAGCGGTTGGTCCATGTCCATCCACTCCTCCAATTTGTCTAAGAATACTGGCGCGTTCTCATCCGACATTAAGTATCGTATGAAACCGTCCTTCGTTAGCTTCTCTAAAAATGACGAAACATCAGAATGAGATGTAAAAAATGGGTAACGACGGGAAAAAAATTATATTCTGCAGAAACTCACTTTCCGCTTTCGCTTTCTCATCCGTCTCGTAATCATTGATGATCTCTGTGCATCTCTTTTCCGTGTACAGCGGATACAAGATCTCATTGAGTCGCGGATCCCTCTGCTTTGTGTTCATGAATTCCACCAATTGCACCAAACTTATAGTATCGGTTTTCCCTTTCGTGCTATAAACAAGAAAATAATTTGCCCTCTATAACGTGAGAAATGATTATACTAAGCTCGACTTATTAATACTTACATGGATTGAAAAAGTTCCTCGATATCGTTTCTGGGACATATCTTGAAGTACAAACTGTAAAACTTATCAAACGTAAAGGCCTCTGGTTCTATTTTATCGTTCTAAAACGTAAAAAATAGCAATTTACAAAATATAATATGCATTGATGTATTTTTTAGATTTACAGCTTAAATACAATCTATAATATAATAAATATCTCATTTACAATTAACACTAACATTAACAGAGCCACATCTGAATAGACAGATTACGCGCAGAGTGTACTATAAATTTCTGATACTAAAAGGGCAACAAATTTTATACAGTCTCTGTATATAATATCTGACGACGTCAGCAAACTGCTGCTAGAAATCAGATAAAATCTGTTCACGTTCTATGTACAGATTGGCAGCAGAAATCGAGCAAATTTTTCAAACACAGTATTATCGTCAGATTTTCGGCAGAAATCGAGCAGGAGCTGCGCTGTCATTGAATATTTGCAAGACTACTGCTAGGTAGTGTTTGTTGGTATTCGTTTCTCGCATTTAAAATTTGTCGAGCTTCCTATATAATCAATATCGAAGCTTGGATATATATGTATAACCCAAATAAATCTTTTTACTGTGCATATAATACTGATAGAATTTGCTACAACAGCATAAAATCTGCTGTGTTAGCAAATTATTTTTCTTCATAAATAATACACAAAAATAATTGTAACCAATAGAAGAACAAGAAGTCATGATATTGTTAAAATGACTCATAACTGATCGAAAAGTGACTTTTAATAATCATTTTGATGTCACGACAACGTATTCTTCTGTTGGTTACAATTATTTGTGTATTATTATATATATATGATATTTATTGTTAGTACGAGATATGAATATTTTTGTGCACAAAAGAAGCTAATGCACAGAGAACAAGGACGAAGATATTTTTACATATATCTTTAAATGAGAATATTCTCGGAAAGAGGAGAATCAAATGCTTTAATGTAAAATACATATATTAATTTTTATTAATAAAACAGTTTAAAATAATTTCTTTAAAATAAAATTTAAAAAGATTAGAAATGCTACTTTTAAAGATTTTCCAATATCAATGACAACTTAAATGCTTACAAAATTGCAAAGTCTGCTCGATTTTTGTTGTCAATCTGCTGCATTGTCAGATTCTGTTGGGTTTCATTTAAATACCAAATAAGCTATGTCGAATAAGTATATTTAAAAACATATAAACTTAATATATACGAAGTAATAACAAGATAATAATTTTGTATACGAGATAATATAACATTTTAAATTTATATGCAAAAATTATTTGCAAGCAAACTTTTACATCGAATTGAATGAAAATAGTATTAATTTTCTACTTCAAGCGAAATTGAAAAAAGTTGTGCACCTACTTACAGCGATAACTTCGAAATTTCCTTAAATGAACTTTAAATAAACTTTATTGATCGCGTTCAAATGTTAATTAAGGCCTTTCCCTTTTGAAAACTCCCGTACTTATTGACTCACCTTTCCACTGGGCAGACCTAGTTCCGATAATCCTTGATAAACGAGTTTCTCGGTCTTTCCGGACGCAAAAGTCTTTGATATCACTTTCACAGGAACCTTTCCCTTCGGGTCGACTTGGAAACTTAGCCGCATCCAACTGGCAGATCGGCGATCAGCCAAATTTCATTTAATGATCAAAATAAACAGCGTCAGCATTAGCATTCGAATAAACATTTGTTATATTTTTGCGCAGCATATATTAAATTCGAATTAATGAATACGTACTGTTTCATAAGCTGTATTGTTGGACAAACGTTACTTGCTTTTGTATTGTGCGTAATTAAACGCAAACCAGCCTGCCAATCCTGAATTGATTAACCACAGATTAGCATTAACATATAGAGAAGTTAAATAAGAAGATAATTGAGAGTATTAATTACATTAGCGATAAAGCAACATAAAATTAACATAAATGCAAATTGTAAATGCAAATTTATATTTAAAACAAAAGGTAAAAGGGTAAATTAAATAATCAAATTAAATATTAAATTGCGAGTAATATAATTCTTCATGTTGGGGATTAATATTTAGTTGTGTTATCGCGCTATCAGGAGTAATTTAATTATGTTAAAAATAAAAGCGTTTATAGAATTAAATCTTAGAAATAATTACAGTATTTATAGATTTTCTAAAGTTTGAATTTATATGTATACAGTTTTAATCCTTTCACAACTTTTCAATTATTACCTTAGCCGTTTGTGCATCCGGGCATACAATGTGCTGATAAATAATATTCGTATAATCCACCCCGGAGCATATAGTCAAACTTTTTTGGTCTAATTGCTCCAATGTCCCATGTTTACTTAATTTATTGCATAACTTTGGATCCTAAACAGACCGAGCGTCGACCGTTATTCGATAAAACGGAGTCATTATTACTGTAATATCTTTTTTTTATGACGAAATTTACCTTTGGCGTGCCTCCGTAACGAATGTCGCATACTTGAGCCAATTCTATGACATCGCCGTCCTATAAAAAAGTCATTTAGATACATCGTGAGCTCGTTTGTTGAAAAATGATAACCGGACGATTTGTCTATTCAGAAAATGGAGCTACGAAAATTTTATAGAGATCGAGCTACCTTGCCGTCGCTTTTCCAATATATAAAGAAACCGTACTCGTCGACTTTAAATAAGCAGTTCGGCTCGTATTCAGTCGTCTCCTTGTCTTCGAACCATCGATCGAACGTCGCGCCATTTCTCAAGAGCTCCGGCACTTCGATGCGCCAATTAAATTCGAACTTCTTTGTCATGGTACGGGAACTTTAAGCGGAACGACGTTAACGTGAACTTCGATGCGAACATGAGCTTGCCCGGTGCTCAAATGCGAGGGTGCCATCGCGGGACTTGTGTCCCAGAGACGCATAACGCAATTAGTTATATCCAATTTACCGTATGAGGATTCAATACGATGGAAACCCGCTGCGTAACGAAGATTCTAAACTTATATAAGCGCGTACATGGCGAAACCTTCTCTAAAGTTCTCTATGTTATATAGTCGCTCAATAGCCAAATATA
>NW_012026795.1:2192942-2249878 GCF_000956235.1 Wasmannia auropunctata | reverse complement strand
GTGTGTAGTGTGTGTGTGTGTGTGTGTGTGTGTGTGTGTGTGTGTGTGTGTGTGTGTGTGTGCGTGCGCGCGTGTGTGTGTGTGTGTGTGTGTGTGTGTGTGTTTTATACATATTATATTGCGTATCGATTGCGATATATACAGAAATATACTCCTATGTCGAATCAGTGCTTGTCTATATAGTCTATCACATGACAATGGCGTAAAGAGTTTACAAGAACCCAGCGAGAAATAATCATCAATTAGACGTCGAATCGAATTAATGTCGAAATCATCGTATCGATGTCGATTTGACATCCATTTGACATCAATTCGATGAGTCATTTCTCGCTGAGAAGTAATAACATTTTATAGAAGGTAACAGATAATATTCTTATCCTAATGACTTCCGTAAGTGATTACCATTAACTTATAATAAGGCTATAAATAACGGAATGTTGACTGTCGCGACAGCTATCGTAATAACCGACGATAAAAGTACACGAACGAACGTTTGTTGTTAAATATTAATTATTCCTCAAAGTGACTTCGCAACCTATGGAGTGCAACCGTGAACAGATTATTCCTGCGAGTCGATAAATGTTATCACGTTTGAGGCTTCATCTGATAGTGCGAATTCAGTTGTATGGGTGTATTCACATCGGTTTGCGGCTCCTTGAGCATGTCCTCTGGTAGATTGTGCATGGGCTCCATGCAGTATTCCTGTCCGCACACTTTGCATGCCTCGAAGTGTGGTTTGATGGAATTTTTGAGTCTCTGGGAATGAAAGTTCCTTTATTTAATGAGAAATATCTCTTTCCTCTTTAGTAATATTTTTTTAACAATATTTTCTTAGCAATATAAATATCAGCGCGATTTCTTTATTTATGATACGAAATTGAAATTAAATTTTCTATTAATTCTAAAAAAATTGTTCTATGAATTAAAAAAAAATTCTTACGTTGCAATAGAGAAATTATTGCAGATTACTGCAATATATATTTAACACACTAGAACTATTAAACCATTCAAAATGATTAGTTTGTAATTTTTTACTAAATTTATAACACTACATTTTTTTAGATTTTTCGTGACTTTTATTACAATATGTATATATAACTAAATTGATCATATTAACATATTAACATTTATATATATATTTTCTATAATTAAATAATTAATACTAGAATTACCGACAATTAATGTATTTTTAAAAAGATGAAGGAGGATAATTAATTGATCAATTTAGTTATATATACATATTGTAATAAAAGTCACGAAAAATCTAAAAAAATGTAGTGTTATAAATTTAGTAAAAAATTACAAACTAGTCATTTTGACTGTTTTAATAGTTCTAGTGTGTTAAATTCTTCGCAATAAATCAATTGACTTTAATTCAACGTATCAATAAAACTTAGCATACTTCGGCAAACGTGACACCATCCGCTCTGACGAATACGTAAACGGCAAAAGCGGGAATGCAAATTAGGGAGAGAGACGCGATGCTCCATCCGATCGCTTCTGCCCACCATGGATACGTATAGTCATCGTTGTGGTAGGTCGGCGGCTCATAATCAATCAAGCTGAACACCCATACAGCCTGAGAAGATAAGGCAATTATGATAATATGACCGTGTGTATCTTGAAGCTTGAAACTTGTGCGTGTATATGCTTTGCATCAAGAGAAGCGCAATATGGACTAGGATTCAAAGCGGACAATCATCCGCGCAATTGTTATCTTCATAGGATAAAAACAAGATATATCGTGTTTTTCTGAGAACAATAGTTGCGAATAATTGTCTGTAATTCCAAACAATTTTTTTTTTTTTTTTTTTTTCAGAATGTTTTGTGGTTTCAAACATCGCTTGATAGCAACCAACATTTTTCAGTCGTTACGTTTTATTCGGATATATGTATATATATATAAATGTAGATTTTCGATACAATATAAAAATTTTGACATCCTAAAATTCACGTTGACATCGTTGCGTACCATTATGAGAAGAGGCGCGGCGAGGAACCAGCAGAATCGGAAGTACAACGAAGGCAAGCGTCCGGTCATCTCCTTGACGTTATTGCACAGCCGGCGCACGCCGTAGAGCCACGAGATGGCAATTACTTCGAAGAACGCCAAGAACATGATAGACATCGACGCGGCGTAATGATCTATCAGTTGGAAGAAATAAATACCGCCCTGAGGGCAGTTGGGAAATCATTTAGTAAAGAATAAGAGTTTTTATTATATTACGCGGAGTAAACAGTCGGACTCGAGTGTGTCGTTCTACCTGCGTAATATTCGGCAGTCCAAATAAGAACGAAACGACGCATATGAGCAGGACCAGCACTTCGTGGCAGAGAAGGTGACGCTTCACCCAATTCGGGAAACCGTCTTGTATCGACGTAACGACCACTTCAACAACGGCAAACTGAAATTCCGGAGAATTTACATAATATCGTTAAAACATTGCAAAAGCCCTATTACGATCTCTGAAATAGAAAGCTTGTCAAAATACGAAATATTGCATCCATTAAGCGATTGAGAAATGATTCGTGACTCTGGTATTTAGTTTTTCGCGTTCCATGACTAACGCTGCTTGTATCTCTCTAGACAGCACGCACGCTCAAAATCAGGGCATGAGACGTCTTTGTGTTCCGATTTTTGCGACATACGTGCCGTCTGGGTAGATAATTCACGCGACGATGTAATTCGCCGTAAATGCGTTTGTTTACAGATTAATCTGTAATCTCGCGTATAAACAGAGTATAGCGCGATAGGAAATAAGACTTTTATCTGTCGTGTAAGCTTACTTGGCTGTTCAACGAAAGGCAGACCAGCATAAAGAAAAATAGCACAGCCCAGAGTTGAGAAGCTGGCATCTTGGCTAGCGCTTGCGGATAGATGACGAAGACTAGACCAGGTCCTTGAACGGAAATTATGATTTATCTATAAAATGTCAGGGGGAGTTAATCTGACGACGACGTAAAGAGCAGTGAGAAAAAAATAAAAAAAAAGATGCAACGGTCTCTACATCGTAGATTCTATTACCAGTCTTATTATACACCGTTTTTCTCTATAACGCTGCACGTGTGACATACTTATATTGATACTTACATAATTTATCATATTTAGCGTGACGTAAACTTCATTTCTAATTCTATACGTACCATCGGTTAGGACATCTTCGACAGACATGTTTTGCTCCAGCGCTATATTGCCGATCGTGGCGAACGAGAATATTCCAACCAGTAGACTACTGAAAGCGTTTATGAGCGAAACGGCGACTGTGTCTACGAGGACCGTGTTGTGGAATCGATTGTAACTCGCAAAACATATCATCGAGCCGAAGGCGATCCCCACAGAATTGAAGACTTGCGCCGCAGCGTTAATCCAGACCTATATAATTAATTATGATTATTAAGGTAAAGTTATCGAAAAATCAATACTTAACGAAATATTTTATATTTTATATTAACGTCATTTCGACATAAAATATGAAATATCTCGTAAGCTATTGATTTCTTGATAATTGTACTTTAATACTTTCATGCATAATATGCTTGAAATCATACAACTTTTGTCTAAAACATTTTTGCCTACTAGGTTCAGTTTTCAACATATTACAGTGTTTCGTTTTAAATATCCCATCCTGTATATATATATATATATATATATATATATATATATAAATAATTTCTATTATTATTTGTTTATTCTATTATTCCATTACTTGTCATATTACTCTTTTTTGTTAATCACAAAGTCGATTACCTTTGCATCGCCAAGCAATTCCCAGCGTGGATGAAAAAAGAATTGCAGACCTTTCGCGGCGCCCTCCAGAGTGAGGGATCGCGTGAGGAAGACCACGATTAGGAGGAAAGGTAGCGTTGCCGTCAGGTATCTCACTTGCGCCGATGACTTGATGGACTTCCAGATAGAAAAATATACTAAAATCCATGCAGTTATCAAGCATGCCACGAGTTCCCATCTTAAAATTCCCGGTTCTTCAATGCCGCTACTCATTTGCAGGACCTTGTTGCTAAATAGAAAGACAATTATTCTTTCTTCAAACACTCTAAAACTGTGACACGCGATCGTTTTACACACTATTTTACACGCGATATAATAATAATCGGATATTTCTAATTTTATTAGAAAGATGACATGTGTAGTTTAATATATAATTTCGCAACAACAATTGGTTTAAATATTAAAAAATTTACTCGAAGAACTCCTCGGAAGGTGTTCTCGTCAGATTCGGTCGAGTTCGATTATCGATAGTTCCATAACTGGGCAGCCAACAGCGCTGTGAGTTCCACGAGTTGTCACAACGTGACCATGGTTGCTCCGGTCGGAATGCCGCGAAGAAATAGTAAATTGCATAGGCTATTATCACATTATGGTAGGTAGACAGTAAAAACGATATTACGACTGATGATAAACCTGCTCCTACAAAAAACAGAAATATATACTGTAGACAATAAGACGACGCAATTTAAGACTCAGAAAACGTCGAGTTAAAATTATAGATTTAAAGCATTCAAATATCCACAAAAAAAGTAGAATAAAGAAAACGATCAATTTAATCCTATTACATTCTCTCAGTTATTCTTTTCAAGTTAAGCGCGTGTGTTTTATCAGTCAGTGTACTTTATGACGCTATAAAAAATAAGCGCGCGAGTGAAGCTTTTAACAAACAGTCGTCGGAGGCCTATCGGATTTAATCGGCAATCTGTCACATCGCGATTTATCCATTTACCTTTCAATAACGGACACATTTGACCCAGGGCACCGATTGGGCCGCGACGAGTGAACTGTCCGATGCTGAGCTCCATGTACAGCAACGGTACGCCACATACTACGAGTATTAAAAAGTAAGGCACGAGGAACACACCTGGAACGATATAAATACGATATAAATAAAGTCCCCGAACGTAATATAATTGTAGAGAATCTCTTTATCTTGAAAATTAGAAAAAAAAGATTAATCTAGTTGCAGGAAATATCGGTTTCGCCCAGGGTTTCGTTAAATCGAGGTTCGCGCGCGCGTGTACGTAATAAGTGCCTCGACGTTAATCATACTGTGGGTAGCGGCAAGGTCACTGGATGTAACTCTTTATTCGCAATAAACGATGATCCGTAGCGCCGCTACGGATTACGACTTAATTTGACGTCGTGCATTTAGCCGCCGCGAGGACGGGATAGGTGACGATTAGTCAGCTGTTGGCAGGTTTCCTTCAATTGTCAAACTCGCTGATATGACTCGCCGAGCGCACGAAACATACTCGTCGCGCTTGCGGCGACTATTATTACGGCTTCGATCTCATTCTTGTCCATTTCTATTAACATGAGATGAACTTTAATCTCGGTTTAACTTACTTTTTATCTATTTTTTTTAATTTTATGAATTGGAGAAAGATAAAGGGTAACTTAAATCAAGATTGCAGTTTTCGTTTTTTAATCTACGTTGGTAAAAATGGGCCTTTCATTAGACAGATTCTCGAACATTTGGGACAGTGTTTGGTCCGTTTGCGTAAGCGCACGACGGTCGCGCGTGCACAGTAATTTCTTTTACACCTCGCGAAAAGATGTAAATTAATCCCAGCCGGCGCGCGGCGGCGAAACGCTACACAACGCGGCGTCACGAGCGTAAATCACACAGCGTTATCCGATCTGTTTTTTTTTCTCCGTCGCCTTCAATCCGCGCCAGTCGGAGTAACGGGCGCGGATGACAGTTTTCATTTAGTCTGATGCAGGCGATACCGAAATAATATACGCGGATCACACACTCGAAATAAATTATCGCGAGATATTAAACGAGGATGCGGAGATAACGGCCAGGGGCCGATTCGATGTGACGTATCAATAGTGATTACGAGCGATTTAATTTCTGGCGAAAATCCAATCGCGACGCATTACAAGGCGGGTAATGACGCGGCACTCACATTATTAATGCTGTTACAGTTATTCGTTTGCAGTATCGTCTTTATCACGAAAATGCAATTTAGTGCCGCGGCAACAATGAATATCAGAGCGTGCATCTCGCGTGCGCAAGTATAGAGCCGCATTATTTCCCCCCCGGCCTGATTTTCCGGTCTTCCGTTTAATATGTGATTTCGCAAAATTATGCACGCTCTGTATTTTTACAGCAGTACTACGTGCTATTTGTATAACGAATTAACTTGCCCATGCATGGGCTATTGAAATTACAGAGTAGTTTCCAGCTCATTATATGCATGGAAATATATTACACAAAAGTTACAATTAAATAAAGGTATTCTGTAATATTCTACAGATGAAAATGACTTTTATAGAGATGCTACACGTATTAGTAATCTTTTAGTTAATTAATAAATTAATTAAAAAATGTAATTAAAAAATTAATTTATTTAATAAATGATAATAAATTAAATTAGCTAATTTAAAAATAGCCTTTGTGCCACTTCTTTTACCGCGCGCGTATATCTCTAACTATTCTATATTTCTATTTATATTACTACCACATTCAAAACACAGAATAAAGCTCCATACCTAAATTGAAACATGAAATGTCTTACAAACGTTTCATTAAGACGTATTTTTACGACCGACTGCTGCCAACCTTCGGTTATGAACATCGTATAAATCTTATGGTTTATTTTTTTGAATATGCATGCTCCTTGGAAATACAGAGTCAAAAATTATGAGACGGTTTGCATAAACGTTAAAATTTATGTCTAGATATCAGTGCGCGCGACGAAGATCACGTGTGCGGCACGCGATCGACGCGTATGCTTAATAAAGCTGACAATAAGAGAGAGATCTTCTATCCATTTTGATACGATCTGCCTAATCTCCATCGCGCGAATTTAGATCGAGCATCGTCCGAGCGAAGACGATAAATCATTTCAATCGTGTAAATCGGATCGCGTTATCCGAGCCGGTTTTCCGGCTCTTCAATTTAAATCGCGGGCAGAGCGCGCGGAGCGGCGAGATGACACTCGGCCGATTATTTCCACATCGGTGTCATTGAAATCATTTACCGCGCCTGGCGCGGCGGCGACGGCGGCGGCGTAAGCCATCGTGTTCCGGCAAGGTCATGTATCAAGTTCCGCGAGCGAATTGCACCACGCATCCGGGCGCCGGATGCATCCAGACTTTGAAAATTACCGGCAACACGATATGCGGTTACGTTGCCCTGGGATTGCGAGAGAGCTCGCCGTTGCCCTGAATCTAAAGCTCAGCTTACGCAAGACGTCCGCGATATCCGCGTATATAGGATCCGCCGCAATTCGCTCCTTCCGCAAGACGGGGTACAGCGTAATTTTTCCCTCGTATACGGGGAGGAGGCATGCGCGCGATTTTTATTCGATAATAATACTCTTCTCGCGTCTCATGGCGAGATTGGCTGGTTCAATACGTGCAACAATTTAAGTGTCATTACGATTCGTCACGTTTCGATGTCACGTCGTTCCCGCGACGAAACGTTGGAAGAATAGGAAGAGAGGTATACTTGAAGTTCTCTTTTTTTTTTAAAGGGGAACGAGGAGATGTTTCACGGCGCTCAAGCTGCTCCGTGCTCCGTAAAAATTGGAGGACAATACCGCGGACTCTCCGGCCTGCTCCGTCAGCTATTTCGACACTGACGTACTTCGCGACGCGCAAAATAATCGCGTGCTCTTATCACGGTTATGCTAATCGCGGTGAACATAGCACGACCGTGTGTGTGCTCGCTCATTTGACATCCGCTTTATGTATTTTGACCTTATATCTACAGGAAACATCTGCGCGAACTCTCATTTTTCTTTTCTTTCCTCTCCCTCTTTTCCTCCTCCTCCCCCCCCTCTCTCTCTCTCTCTCGTATCTCGTATCTCATATCTCGTAAAACTTCTTCAACAATTCGTGGAACTGGATACCAGATTCACGTCACGATTACACGTAATTTACGTAATAGACTGATGTATTTATCGCGAGACTCACCGCCGCCACTTTTGTAGCATAAGTAGGGAAATCTCCAGACGTTACCGAGACCGACGGAATAGCCAATACAGGCGAGCACGAATTCCATCTTATTCGCCCAGTGCGGCCTCCTGGGCTGCCGATAATCACCGGGATCGTCCGCATCCGGATCGTCATAACTGGTGCACGTGGAAACGTCGTCCTCGAAACTGCAAAAATGCAACGACGCGACGTCAAGCTTTTATATTGCAAATGTAGCCGGGGCCACGAACGAAAGACATCTACAAGTGCGGAATGCGTAAGAAAAATTGAGATAGCTCCGGGGAGGAAAAATGTTACGAGTTATGACAGTTTAATGGAAAAACAGCAATAACAAGCGTTTTATTAAATATTTCGCCGAGCGAGTAGTATAATTTAATCTCCGGCATCGCGCGCGGGGTGGAAGAGGATATAAATAAGCTCTTGCGGGAACGCTCTCTCAAATTTCCTCACGAAATGGATCAGCGCACGCGGTCATTGTTACCGTTGACGATTCTTTTAGAGCGCTTAATGATTTCGCGCCTCGCATTGTGCGCGGCACCTACGGAAACTGCTTAGCGCATTATGAAAATTTATTTGACGGAAAATTACACAAAGGCACGTCACGTGTCAGCCGTGCCGCGCGCGTGGACGTAGTGCCAGAGCCTGACTGCATTTGCATGACGCGCGTTTACATACAAGTCCGGCAGCGGCGGCAACCATTAAATTATTCATCGTCATTGTTTATAGAGCGCTCGAATTCTAGAGCTTCGTCACAACGTGACGTACCGATTAGCGACGGTAACAAGTCCCGGTATTATGCGAAATATCACAGGGGGAGACGTTAATTATATATATATACGTCGCCGATTCCATTCGCGGTTTTTTTTTTTTTTTATTGCGTTTACACGGGCGGCGACGAGCACGCAAGCGAGCCGCGCGAGCGACCAATACCGGAAAGAATCCGGACCGCGTTACCGTGATAAAGCGTCGCGTGAAATAGCGTGCAACATAAAAGCCGACTTTTGCCACGGTGATAGTGCATTACGTAAGCGTCGGGGATCGAGGAATTTTTATGCGTTTGTCGCGTAAATTCGTACTTTATGGTGCGATGAGCGCAGAAATGGTGTCAGGCCATGTGGAGGGCGGCACGGAGGGGCCAGGAAAGGGCGGTCGCGACAATGCTGAAAGATATACGCGACGCACCTGTGTACATTCCCGTTCGTTTCGCAACGGAAAACTAATATACCGCGCCGCGGAAGCATCGCGGATGCGATAATGCGCCCCGTATACGGCGTGTCAGTAGTTTTTTTTTTTTTTTTAAAGAAAATATACGTACGTGTCATCGTAAATACGACAGTAACGAGGACTGCAGTAACGAAGAGTATTAGATAGGTTTTCACCAATCGAGTTTTCGTAACGAAAGAAAATATTGTGATGAAAAAATATTGCACAATACGATTCTGAAGGAAGCGATAGACGCGATTATACTATTATCACTTATTATTTAAGACTTTTGAGCAAAGTATTTCCAATTTATCTCTTTCTCTCTCTTTGCGGATAAATTAATCAAGAGGACTGTGGCGTAAGTGATACCGGAAGTGATACAGCCGCGACGGGCAGAGAACGCTTCGTTCTTTATTAACGATCTCGACGACGACGGGTATTCTTCTTTTTGCACGCGGTAGACCCGTGCGCGCACCGCTTCAAAAACGACGTGACGTGACGAGATCTAAATGTAGGACGACGATTACGGGTCATTTCGAGCGCCGTCCCGTTTCAATGGAAGAAGCGGGACGGAATCGTAACGATATGTCACACCGCGCAGGCACACCTACTTACAACAAGACCGGTGCGGTTCTTACATTGTACACCTATTATCCACTTACGTCTGAGGGACGATACGCCGGAATTGCAGGCCCTGGATGGCGAGATCTGACGGCTTCGCGCCGAGCCTAGACGCGTAGCGCATCTTTCGTCACGTACGTGTCGAATTCGCCGCAAGTCCAAGACGAGAGAGACGAGAGGCCCCTAATCAGAGCTATCGAAACCGGCCTAACTAGACCGGTCTAATTAATAGGTGAATTCAATTTTCGATGACGGTGTACCCGCGTCTTTCCGCGAGCCGAAGACGGTGGCGCATCGACATTTGAACTCACCGAAATTATGTCGGAAATTATACCGGTTTCGATCTCCCCGACTCTAATTTACGGACGAGGCAGAATCTGATGCAGCAGCTTCCGCGCTTTAAAGGCAGGTCGTGGCGGACGACTCGATTAGAGCTATCCGTGGTAAACTGAGAGCCAATTTCATCGACGCCGTCGATTAACTAACTTGACCCTTGCTCCTTTCTAGATCATAGTCCTGGCTGTAATGCAGGTACGCCAGAGTGAAAATTCTATCAACGGCAGTTAATATTATAGTTGATCACGCGATCGATCCTAAACTGCACCTAAAGTAATCTCATGTGGAAAATTGAATAGGTGTTCTAGCACCGATTTTAGTAGCGAAAGCTTAAAAAGAAACTAAATGTGATATATTAACTTAATATATTAAGTATAAACGTAATATATTATAAGAGATGTTTATGATTAAGTTTATATTGTAAACTATGTCTCTTGGCATGTAAGCTGAAGTAAATAAATTATTCTTTTCTATTATAAACGTAATATATTTCACAATCTATCTCAGATATATTTTAATTCTTCTGCGTTAAAATTTAATCTATTCACTTTCTATTTTACATTCTCTGTCTTCTATCTATCAAAACTGTAATCTAGAAAGGAACAGAAAAGTTTAGTCAACCGTTGAGAATAGATGCAACTGACCTTGAATAGCGCGAAGAAATTTCGCTGCTGCATCGACGCGACAAAGCGAAGTGGCAAATTTGTGACTCGAGATGCAATTGACGCGCATTAGGCAAGTGATTCTCTAACGTTTTACGATATCCTTATTGTTTGGAGATAATCGTTAGGGTAGTTACAAAGCGCTTTTGTACTGCTGTCGCGGCGCTCTCCTACTGAACTGTTGCATCGGGCTACAGCTTCATTTTTATGTGTCGCGAATACAGTTCGGTTGATTTAAGACATTTGCACGAAGTGTTAGGTCCTATGTGAGAAGCATATGGGAGACAGAGCTTCTTACACATTTTAATCATGATGCTAATTCACGATCATGATGTGTTTTCAGACACGGAGATGAAGAACACTCACACGAAGGAGTAATTGAATTAAACGAGACGGGAAAAAGATTACATAAAGCGCGATTTGCCTCGATTGTTTGTCAATTTTTAAGATAAAACGGTCCCGATGATTTAAGTGGAATTTAAATGTTATCTCAAGTGAGCGCCGCTTATTTTTCTTAAAATAAATCTTGTCTCCGCAGACCCAACACCATTCTCGCGCGTCTGTTCTCACCAGACGCTACGTAAACAGCTTCAATTTTATCTTAATTACTTGTTTCACAAAACGGGTGCTCTAATAATAATTAATAGTATCGTAATTATCTCTTCGAAAACTCTTTAGGAATAACGTGCTTCGAAGAAATGAGAAGAGGTTCAGTAAGAGTTAATCGCGCATTTCGAGAACAGCGACGCAAAAACTGATCTTCCGCGCATCTCGTGTTACGAGATAAAACACGAACGCAGCCGTAATCGGGTATCCTTCGTAGAGGCTCGGCTTTTGCGCGAAAGCGCACTCACGCTCAAAACGGGCACGCGTGCGCGCTGTCACGTGGAGCGTGATTCACGCGGCCGTTTTCTTCGAAAGCGCCGTGGCACGGATCGTAGGTAATGTGTCTCACTTACGGCGGCGGATGTACCACGTTAAGCAGCTCCGACGGCGAAGTGGGAACTCTACGTATCGTGAGCTTCCGGCCGTCGGAAGAGCCCAGGCCGATTGACGCCAGGGATCTGATCGAGATCGTATCGGGGTACGAGCGCGTCTGACTTCCGTTGGTCTCCGTGTACAGAACGGAGGCCCAGGCAGGTGATAACTGATGGCAGCAGGGACAGTGCAGCTGCTGACGATTCTCATCCATGTTGGGGATCCTAGGCGAGCGCACGTTGGGACAATAATGACGATAGTGCCGTGGATCGAGGCTCCTGGCGCTCGATCTGGCGGGGCTGTGCGGTCCATTGTCGCGTTCCGAGCTCGACCCGGACTCGGCCTGATCGACCAACAGCCGCGGTTGCGGCCGCCGACGATGGCCCCTATCCCGAGGAACGCTCTCAGGAGTCTCAGGACTGTCGCCGCGGTTGATCGTCCTTCTAACGTTACCACTTGCGCTCGGCACAACAAAGATCTCACGTTCAGCGGTGTTCAGTAGACGACCTCTCTCCTCCTCCGAGGACCACTCGGCCTCGATGCTGACCTCGGGGTTGCGTCTCTGGTGCTGATGACGATGGATCCTTACGTCCGTATCCGCGTCGTCGGACACGTCGTCCTCTTCTTCGAACATCGTACTCATTTTACGTATGCAGCCTCCCTGCTTGCCGAGGAACTTGCTGTGGGTAGCATCGCAGTGCATCGGCAGAACGGGCTTACTGCCGTTGCGCGGCTCGTCACTGATGCTGCCGCTAATGCCGCTGTCGTTGTTACCGCTCTCGGTGTCCATAATCGCATGACCACCTCTATAGAAAGAGAGATATATATATGTGTACATATATATGTATATATATTGAGGGAGGGGAAAAAGTTCTTTATATTATAAGTGTCCTAGAAAAATTGGCAGTTATAAACTGCCATTTCGAAAACTAGCTTCTTTCTGGCAGTGCCACTTTAAAATAAAAGAAGAGAGCATAATATGAGAGAATAAGTATTATAATATGATATACAAAATCGATGATGAATTACAATTCATCAGTGTCGAATAGATATTAGTTCAAATTTCGAATTAATTAAACTTTAATTAAACTTTTAGGTGCATCGCAAACAGATTGCAAAATTGGCCATTGGTCCAATGCGTAACACACAAATTTTCGAAAGACACGTGAATGAAAGAAAAAAAAGAAACTATTAATTAATTCGCGAATATACACATGCGCGCGCATCCGTCGAATTTTCAAAGGAGAAGTTGACTCTAGATATACTGTAAAATTTAGAAGACGTTCGACAATGTTGGGACACCCAGAAAGAAATTCATAAATAAACAACGACGAGATAGACGTCAAACCATTGTTCGAGCGGGCTTCCGCCGATTTTATTGACAAAGTGGTAGTGACCGGCGAGGCGATGAAACTCAAAGTGGCTTCAAACGAGAAAAATATGTTACACCGTGTAAAACAAAGCGTGGTCAAAGAGCGGGCTCGGTTTGATAGTCTGACCATTGAAGTTTCGTCAACACGAAATATTGTGTGCTTGCAAAATGTGTTATAAAAAATTGCCTAGAAACGATTTCTGTTTAGCATTCAAAAAATATTCGTATTTGCATGACGGAATATGAGTTACAAGAATTTATTTTTTTACGTATCTCTTCTTTCTCTTTTCTTGCGTAGAGATGTATCTCTACAAAGGATTTTTATGCAATTTTTAAAATTGTTTATCTACATTTCGTGAGTAACTATATTCTGCGAATGTTCTCTCGGAGAGGAATTCAATGAAATATTATATTTAACACGCGCATCCGCAAATCGTATCGTCCGTAATACGGTTACCGGTTGCGAAGCTTTGAGTGGCGCGAGGTGACTCTCTGCGGTAGTTCACACGATTAGCATAAATTGTCGAATATATTAGACGTCATCCTGCGACGAATATCAATTCGAAAAATTTATGTACGACGATTTAAATTATTCACACTCACGAACGATTCATTACACTAATAAAAATCAAGTCGTATTTTATAAAATGTCAAATATCTACATAATATGAATATTTATTACGTTCCTGTTAACACTAAAATAAAACGATTAAAATAGTCAAAGTTATTGGTTTCTAATTTTGTATCAAATTTGTAATGGCACATTTTCTGAGAGTTTCCATGACTTTTGCAATATAAAAATAATTAAATTAATCAATTTACTTTCGCCCCTTTATTTTTCTTTCCAAAATATTTATATTTAAATTTATAAGTATAATTAAATAATAAAAATAGATATACGTTAATTATCGGCAGTCCTACTGTTAACATTATTAAATATAAAGAATATCGCTATTCAAAAATCTCTTTACAAATATCACAACATTTGAAACCAGCGCGAACGTATCAACATTCTCATAGTTTCAAAAGCCTGAATTTTCCGATTTGCTTCAGTTTGCCTTAAATATCTCGACTTTGGGTTCCTTAGCGTTAATATTATCTAATTCCACTTTATTTACCTGTTCAAATTCGATATTTTCTTGTATCCATTTTACAACTAAAACCCGCTAAAACAACTTTCTTTCGTCTTGACGTAATGACGAGAGACGTCCACGTGACTGAGCGCGTACTCTTTGCAGACACGACCGACTATGTTGCGCGACTCTTTACGACGTTCTGATAGCTAGAGATAGTGTCATCGCAGGTGCGCACGGCTATCAATCCAATATGATTTGTTACAAAATTCTCGTGCTCGACAATGTTTACGAATGTCTTACGACGTTCAAACAATTTCCACGCGGACGGTCGTTACATCAAACGATCGCTGAATAATAATCGCACTGGTAATTTTCTAAATTACTTAAGCAATTACATTTTAAACAATATCGGCAAATAAAGAGTTCTTTCGAAGAACACGCTATTCGACATTTTTTTTTAATTTTACGAAAAATGTAAAAAACATATTAGCCAATGTACAAGCAACATTTTTCTATTAAAACATCACTTTTCATCAAAATGATGGTTGCAACGTCATTTAAAGTGCTTTCTTTTCTAAAAAAAACTCTTTAAATAATGATGCAATTTAAAGAAGCAATAGTCATAGAAAATAACATGCTTTTACGATATATATTTTTTCATTAATTTTGTCGTATTTTACACGACTGTATCTGCTGCGCGAATCTTAATCCGCGAATATTTTTGAAGATTCAGCATTGTTACGCAAGCATCGCGAAAAATACTTGCACTTTCACTAAACGAGGAAGAGCAATTTGTGCGTCACGCCGCGAACGCGAGAGATCGAGATCGGGAGAGCGCGCGCTTTTCGGAGCGCGTTGTGAGCGCGAGTATGAGAGCGTCATGCGATGACACTCTTCCACGCGCGTCATCACGTGTCACGCGGAGTGCGTTACCTGTCAGATCGCAGCGTGCCTCGAAATGCGAATCGGGTGCGAATCGACGAGTCGAACAAAAGTCATCCGCGTATCACTCGATTGATAACGAGACTACACATCCAGCGCACTATGTGCATATACACGATCGCGCACGCACGCGCGCGCGCGCGTGCGCGTGTCTCTCGAACGTGTCACGTGTATTATCGTCTGCGCGGCATAGCGCGTGTTCGTTCACAGTTCACTTCCTCTTTTCCCATTTCCTCTTCTCGGAACAGAAGTTCTCGGAACCGCGAAGTGCACGAATCGCTTTCGGACCGCGAAGCGACGACACCAACGTGAACCCGCGTATCACGGCGATCCGGGTTCATGTGTACGCCCGTGCGTCGCGATCGCCCGCGAATCGTGACACACATACACGTACGGACGCACGCACGCACGCACGCACGTGCATATACGCATGCACGAAAGGCACACGTCACACACTGTGTGATATACCCACACCGCGATGTCAGCGCCGTTGTACGTGCGTGATTCGCGACGCGTGCATACTTAGTTGAAAGACTCGAGTCCGAATCGTATGACTCGCGTACAACTCGGCCGGTTCTGGGGGGGACCGCTGATATCCTCTTCTGAATGCGCGCCCACCTCTCTCTCATGGTCAGCGCCTCGACGAGTATTTAGCGGGTATGTAGGAGGAGGTATCAACATATGCTCGCGGTCATGCGATCAGAGAGTGAGGAGATGGACAATAGATCAAGTCATGGATGATTCGAAGATTTCTTCAAATTATGAGGCTAAATGTCGAATACATAAGTATCGGCGAAACGAGAGCAAAAAAGACACGATAACTAAAAGAAAAATTGATATCAAAGTGTTAAGTTGATAAATCGAACAATATGTGAACGTTTATTGTTTGTCGATGTAGGCATTAAGTAATCATCATGAGGAATTTTTTTCACTTTTCTATTCTTACAATAATTAATTTATCTGAGATTTTACGTTTTCCATGTTACAAATAAATGTGTAGGAACTTATTACAATATATTACACCTTAATTTCATATTTCCACGTACATGTTTTGATTATGACACATCTTTTAGCCACACGTAGTATACGTCATTAAGTTTGTACTTTATTCATTATATCTATATGTTTTTTTTATTAATTAGAATGTGATACAATTTTATTATAACTTTATTTATTTCACATTTACAATGATTTACGTCATATTTTTATTACTAAAATTCTTATCTCCTTTTATCTTACTGTATCTCTCTATTTATACGAGTAATTCATTATTACATTTGAATTATATTGTATACTTATCTATTATATATATTAATTATAATTAGATAAGATATCACATCAGCCGCCCAGCTTCACCTATTGCGAGCTTTAATATTTCTTACTTGCAGTAGATCATTGTTTTCTTTGTATATTGACTTACGTAAATTTAATATCAAATATTGTCAATCATTACATTCAGTAAAGTTATTATTATTATATTATATCTAGATTTTGTACTTCTTTGTATATTTAAGAATGAGAATAATCGCATCGTTGTTAACATCACGCAGTAACCGATCAAAGAATTTTTTTGTAGGCGATTGATAGCCTCGATTTTCTTCTCGGCAACAAGGTCGCTTTCTCAAGTCCGAAGTTCCGAAGCGGTTGTCTATATCCGTCATTAAAGTAGCATCGGTATTTGATTATCGTTCTATAGATCTGATAGAAAGTATAGACGAAAAAGATCCTATGTACAAGAATTCTTATAAATGCAGATTACGCAATGAATATTTCTAATACGACTGTGTAATGGTTTGATTACTAAGCATGGTCCTTCTCGCTAGTTTTTAATTCGCTTATACTTAACGATATTACGACGAAAGTAATCAGTTTCATCCTACGTATAGATGATAAGTAAAACACTGGCTTTCGCCTGTTCAGTAGCAACCATATCTACTGCGGTGATTTTGAGCTTGCATGAAACGATCGTCAAGTTTCGTTTTGCTCAATATGCAGACGGGGTATGGCGACATAGCTATAAAACTTAACTGTTTATATTTTAATTACTTCTTTATTTTATCAAAGAATATTATTTTAATTCTATCTTAATAATCTTTGTAGAGCAACAATAAAAAATCTTTTTTTAAAATATAGTAAGATTATTAGACTTTTTATAGTACTATTTATATTATTAGATTGATATTAAACAAGTTATCCCTAATTTGTTCTTCTAAATAAAATATTTTCGAGAATAAAGTTTAATGAAAATATAAAACGTTATTGAAATAAGAGATAAATCTATAATATACACTTTAGACTTTATCTAGAAAAAGAACCAAAGGAAATATGGATTTTTTAACTTCAATCCAGATCAAATATATTATTATAAATTTCTCTATGCAATTTATTATTTTGTAAGTCTAAGATCACGAGATTTATTTACAATAATGTATTAACAGCAACACATTTGTAGAGTAGATAACATCTCGTGCAAGTGATTGTTATTACTTGAAAACAAAAATTATTTAAAAGTGCTATAAACAGCTATATATGAGTTAAAAGACCGTGTATTAAAAAAAAAGTAACGGAATATCAATGGATGTTTCCATCTATCTTGGGTGGTTTTTCCCATTCGATTCACGCCCCGTTTAACGAAGATTCCATTTCCTTTCACCACGATTCCTTTTACGCGATAAACATTGATTATCGCGTAATATCCTTGTTTACACATGCACTTGTGGCCGCGCACGCTACCATACGGTTGGGATCACTGGGCCAAGGACCAGCCTGGCGGCTGTCTGCAGTTTCAATTCCCACGGAAGACCGGGTAACGGGTGGCTCGAGACGCCCGGTGTCGTTACCCTACGGTCAAGTGACAGGTAGAATTGAGTGTAACCTTTACCTCCCTCGCGCCCGAAGAGGGAAAATATTTGCGCGCTCGGAAAATGAACTGCGCGAGCTGAAATTGCAGCGATCCACCCACCGTTCGAATTTGCGTCTCGATCAGTCACGGTATCATAATTGTCGATGCCATAACAGAACTCTCCGCGAATTCGTAATGTCACTGGGAATTCGTAAGAAATTTCGAACGGCGACGTCAAGAGCGAAACAAGAATGAATTCGCAGTAGTCAAGGTCGCGTTAGAAGTATATCATCCACTCAATTTGCATCCAAAATCCAGGAGACTAATCTGAATTTTTGGATCGTGACGCGACGAGAGGCCCGTGCCTTTCACGATGAGGGCACCGCCGCGCGTTCGTTTGCATTTGACATTAAAGCCCACGTGAAATATTTCTATAATTTCTCAGTCGAATAATTCTGCAGTCATTGTCTAGACTCGCGAACGTACCCATCTCCTCTGACGCCGCGATTCGATCGAAATTTAAAATAAAGAAATTTCTATTCCAAGGTCGATTGTACGTCTCAAAATATGATAATAAGAGATTGCCTCGACATTTCCGTGAGGCGCAACACAACACTTACGTCATGTAGAATGAAAAAAAAGGCAGTCTAATATCTTCGAGTTTCAGTCACTTTTTACGTATCCCAACGACGTGATACGCTTTCCGATCGCTTCGTGAAGATCTCCGCGGGATCTGCACGTATATAGCAAAAAACACGCGATACGAGTTATGTCTCTCGACCCGTCACTTTGCTGTACAGCTGTTTCAAAACTAACAAGATCGTAAAACAGTTATAAAATCCTTCGCTGATCCATACAAGTCGCCGCCGCGTATCAGCTGTCGACGTTACGCGTCAGCGATCTGACAGACATTAATTTATCTTCCCGCTTCATGAACAAACCAAACGTTTACGCGTATTTGCATCATCTAATCCTCAACTCGCAGGTGTTACCGGCTTTAAATCTCCGATATCGAAATATTGCGCGAGAAGAGCGTAATATTGAACATCGCAGAATCGATCATTTCTTTGAGAAAACAGTCGGGTTATTCTCTCTCTCTCTCTCTCTCTTTCTTAACTTTATTCATTCTCTTTTCATCTTCTTTTTTTTCTTCAACGCATTTAAGCGACGATCCCGCGAGATCGCATCGAGCTGCCACTGGCGGCAACCGAAAAGAGAAGCCGAGTCTCCGCGTCCGAGTCCGCAGGTTGCGCAAAGCGGTCGCCTCGTGTGTCATTACGTAAGGGCGAAAACACTGCAAGCCGCACGGACCGTCGCCGAACTGTCATCATTGCGGTCGAGGAGGAAAATCTCCGGCGCGGAGTGTAATTTGCGCGCGTATAGTCACCGCGCCGATGTCTACGGGTGGTCCCTCCCTCCCGCAGGTATTTCCCCCGCAGGTGGGCGCCAGGTGGAGACCACACGCCGCGGTCGCGGCGCGGTGACATCCGTGCATGCGTGCATCCAAGCGGGGGTGCCCACCGTCTTGCCGTCGGTGCCGCGCGGCGTGCTCCCGATTCTAGAGCTCTTAGAGGGAGCAACGCCAGAGCAACGGCCGGGCCGAAATAAACTTTCCCGGGTTATGTAAAGGCTGGCGTCTCCGCATCTCGTGGACTGCGCCGGTATAAAGGTCGGCTCTGCCCCCAACGGTCCAAGAGTTGCTCGCGAACTTCACGCCGGCAACCATCGGGAAAGGCGAGCTCTACATGTGACCGCCGCTCGTGGTGCCTCGATTGCCGCCTTGCCTCTTTTTTGCCTAACGTCATCTATTCCGCTTTAACGCGCGCTGCACCGACTCAGGACCCGCTTCTCGTTTTTCTCGGCTACGCGCACCGTAATCATATAAAATCGCGCAAGCATCATCGAGCCGGCAGCATGCGTACCCTGGTAAGTCCTCTGCTCCTTTTCGGTTCTGTCAAATCCTGCGTGAGACCGACGATCGAATCATACCGCGTGATTCGTTTTCGACAACTAATTTTTTAATCTCCAAACCGTAATGCAGTCCATTCGATTCGCGATAAACGTAGCGCACTAAATAAAAAAATATACAAAAGTAGCAAAAAAATAAAGAGAAAGAGAGAGAGAAAGAAAAATCAATATTAAAAGTCAATATTAAAAAAATTAAGGAAAAAAAATAAATGTTTGTTTCTTCTCTGTACCAAATATGAATGATACAACTTGTGATCGGGGTAGTTCGAGAGAATTAAAATAAAATCAGATTAGAAGTTGTTTTATTCTTATTTGAACATTAAGAAAATCTGAATCTTTTATACGCGGGAAAGATAATATAATAACGTTTACGCCTAACGCATGCATGGAACTAACTTTCACATAACATGTGCATGAATATAAGTTGTAATTTCGCTGGGACTCTGTTCAGAAGGAAAAGCTTTTATGTGTAACGCAGATAAAGTATGATATGGCACTGCATTTTTGTAACTTTACGAGGCTTTACTGTATCTGGGTCACGGGGAAAAATATACATAAATTGCACATACGGGCGTAAAATGTATTTTACACGGTATTTTATGTTTGATCCCTCGCATATAATATTAAGCATTACATTAAACTTTTTGACAATATGAGCAAAATGGATTACCTCGGGGGAAGGGGAGGCTGTCGCGTATTTATTTCGCCATCATTAATCCATACGTTTCAAATTGGCACTATTAAACAATGCATTTTATTTATTGTTTAAAAATCGTTTATTCATGCCGCTCTACTTTTGTGTTATTCTACAGTATAATAGTGCTACGATAAATCGTCCGATTAAAAAAAAAACGCGTCGATGAAAACGCGCGCAATAATTTTTCCTTGCGACAGTCTTTCGCGGAAAAAAAAATGGAGAACGCGTTCAATTTTCGCACATATATTTTCGCATTAGTCACACCCCATGCATTTAATTTCCATAACAATGAACACACGTCCGATCATTGATTTCTCTAAATCGCGAAGTCGAAGTTGATCGCCCGTACATATTTACGGGCCGTGCGTGATTTAAACGTTACGTGTGCGTATGGTAGGGCTATTCATCATCGTATACGAAAGTTACACGGCGCAAAACAGCCATTACAACGCGTTGCGTAATCTATTTAAATTACATAACTCATTAAATCTGTAAAGCTCGCATAATGGCGATATTGTCGCGCGCGTGTCTTGCACCGATGATGACCGACGCCGACCATGACGAACGAGCCGTTAATTTGCATATACGTATGTATTTTCTAATTGTCCACTTTCTCTGTAGAAAACACAGATTGGCCAACTAATCCGAGGTATCTGTTCTGACGTTTACTAACGATGTTATTGTTGATCAACGATGTTACCACGAATCTTGTCAGTTTCCCACGCGATTTGATCATACTACTACATATCAATGTACGAAAAGAACTTCTCGAACGATAGAATATGCAAGTGCAAGAAATATTAGAAAACATAAAGACAAGAGAAACGTTTAAATATTAAAAAAAAATTTACAAAATAAAAACTTAAAAGTGATATCTTATTATCATAATGATACTTCTCTTTGAATATATATTGTAATTGTTAATCTATAATTTATTAATATTACAAATTGATAATTATTATTACATTATAAACATTATCATTACATTATACTATTATTATTAATGTTAATTATTATTATTTTACTATTATTAATAATATTAATATTATGGGATTATCAGTCATCACATTAAAAGGAATGCGTTTATTTACATTGAACGCGATTGTTCGCGCTGCACAGTGAATGGTGGCGAGAATGCACCGGCTAAACCGGCATGAAATGAATCGGTCTCGGTCACCGGATGCTAATCGAAGACTATGTTGGGTTATGGGAAAAAATCGTGTTCGCGATCGTGAGCAACGTAATACGGCGTCATTAGCGCGAGATACCCTCCCCTTGCCGATCGTAATCGTGACCTACCTACCCACACATTCATCTTGTCCTGACCTTTCGCGGGGAAAGGTATCTCTGCGGTCGTTTTACATACATGACGGGGATTAAAGCATCTGGTGTGCAAACTCGCGCCATGGTTCTCCATGCTTCGGCCGTGCACGATCACCTACAACCGCGAGTATCACCTCGAGACGGAGATAGCACGTCCCGATTATCGTGCCCCGATCTTTCGCTGCGCTCGAATGAAATCATTCCGATTAATCCACACGCGAATTCGCCCATTGAGATATTCGCGGGATAATGCAAGCCATTTCTTTCGATTATTTTATGCGGCCTTTACACGCCTTCAAGAAGTCTATAAAAGTGAATTTAGTGTGATCGTAAACGCTCGTCACGGAAAGCATGTGTATTTACCACTCGGCGGCGATGAGCGCGAGATTCGTCGCCGAGAAGGACGCTCGGTGTCGTCACCTCATCCTGAAAACAACGCAATGTCCGTTATTCATTTATGAGGATGATGTAATTAAGTCGGTAATAATAACGTCCGAGGAATCATCAATCAACTCCTCGAATCATCATTTTCGCGGATATTAAACTTCTTAGTTTGAGAATTGCGCGTCCTAGTTTTGAAATATCGCTAATATAATATAATGAGTACTGACGCAGATTTAAAGAAAATCGTGAAAATAAATTTGTTCCACTTTCACACTGAATAATGAAAAAATTATTGATTGAATCATTGTGTAAGAAACCATTGCACGCGTTACATTAAATTAACCTTTTACTTTACAAGGCAGTCTTCAGACATAATTTTAATAATGCTGCAATTGAAAAACTTTCAAAGATATATGTACTTTAAATCAGGGTTGTATATCTACGCGTAAAATGTGATACTCTACGTTTACGTGTAGACAACGTGTAAACTATTGTATAAAGTGTCATCTATGTAGACAGTCAATAGACTATATATTTATCCATTTAATAAATACATATAATTTAACGATATTTAAAAAAAAACTATCATTTGAGTAAGAAAAATTATCTGGTTACACTCTTAGTCTTAATCTCATAGTTAAATTAATGTTCAAAATACATCAAGAATGTCCTAAAGATATCGTGGTATCTTTAGCCTGTTCCTAAATACGTTTTGGACATTTCTACTGTGGGTAGAGACTGCTTTATAATTTAATTCTTTTATATTGTAAATATTAGTGATACAATTTACAATAATCTACATAGTTTACAAGTCTACATTGTCTACGTAGCAAAAAGACCGTGTAAACATCACGTAGATTTCACGTGAATAATCCGTGTGGACGTAATCTTGAAATCTACAACCCTGCTTTAAATATGGATAATCTCTCAGAGGTATCAGACGTGCAAGAAAAAAAAAAAGATACTGACTGCATTCCTCCGTTTTCAGTTGTTAGCGGCCCTTTTCGGGCTCGTCCACGGCCAATACTTCCAGGAGCCGGAGAAGACCGTGAGCTACTCGCGTGATCTCGGCGACACCCGCGGTCACTACTCGTTCTCCTACGAGACCGAGGGCGGCATACTCCAGCGCGAGAGCGGCAGCCGCAAGTACGCCGGCACCTCCGACGAGACGCAGCTCATCCAGGGCTCCGTGCAGTACAACGCGCCGGACGGCACCCCCATCGCCATGAGCTGGACCGCCGACGAGTTCGGCACCCAGGTGTCCGGCACCCACATCCCCACCCCGCCGCCGATCCCGCCGGCGATCCAGCGTGCCCTCGAGTGGATCGCCAAGCAGCCCAGCACCCCGGAACCGATCGAGAAGGACAACCCGACGCAGAACGCGGTCCGCCGCGACAGCCGCCAATACCGATTACCCTCGAATAAACGAAACTGAGCGAGCGCGCGTCCGCGCGAAGTAGCGTTAAGTCCGTCCAAAACTGCCTAACTGTGTGTCTCCTGCCGCTTCATATAATACGACGCTTTCAATAAAAATTTGTATTTTTATAGAAATTCCCGAGAGAGGAGATATTGTGAGTGGAGATGTAGATTTTGGCGGGGGTTATGTCCTTCCTGTACAGCATTCCCGTATTAGTCGAGGGGTGGTTTTACTTCCGACAATAGCGACTCGTCTATTCTCGTATATGCTTTCTCTTCGTAGTTGCGCATGATCTCATAATCAAACGCAGAAACGTTTTAGAATGTAAAGAGACGAATCTTCTTTTTTGTTATATAAGCACTTTTGTCACTTTTTTGTCGTTGTCATCTAGAACTGAAGATGAATGACCTACACTCGATATGTATAACATTCAAGCGTATGTAAACAATTGCATTAATAAGTGAGATACACACCGAGATTATTTGATAAGTGCGCTTCATTTTTTTTTACACGTACCTGCCTCTTCTCGAAAGTGTGAGTCACGTTTCGAGCAAATTTAATCTTGCAGCCGTACGTTATTCCTAAGTTATTCGACAAAGGTAATAAATGGACTGCATTTATTCATTTCTTATAAGCGCTATTATCATAATTCAGTCATGTAAATTTTATCCTTGACCATTTAAATAATGGGCATAGTTTGCTCCGTGCGAATTAACTTACTGCCACGTGGAACTGCACTTAGGATTTTTATCTTGACGTGACGCGCGAAACTCAAAATGTCAGAGGACGCCCATTAATATTCGGGATGGAGACGCTAATTATTGTCACTATTCATTACCGAGGGACCGTTGTTTTACGTTGTATCTCCATAAAGCGATGAATCATAAAAAGAAGTTGTATAAAAGAACGGTGCATTTCTGCAAGAAATTTGCGCGCCGCGCGCTCCAAACTTTCCACAACTTCGTGAAGCGTCTCTCCCAGCGCCTCGCTAACGCGTCTCTCGTTAAAAATATCGTTAACGCGATTAATGAACCTAGCGCCATCGTTCGTCTACCCATTCCACCCTCGATAAACGCCAACATGACTTGCACAGCGACGAAATTTATTTACAACATATCATCGGGATTCTGTTCATACAGATGTTGTACAAAAAAATTTCTTTTTGATTATACGAGCGCATATAAATACAGAAATAATCACGACGCGAAGGGCCGAGTCTGCTAGCTGTGATCGCCGTTCTACCACGGGGGATCGAATACCTGTCGATCCTCGATACTGCCACGATCGGTTCCGCGCCAGGCTTCTTTCGATCGTCTCGCCTTTTCGAGAACTCGCCTTTGACTCGCCGATTCTATCCTTCCTTCCGTCACAGGGCCCTTTTCGGTATTCTTTTTAGTGATCTTTAGCCTCCTCCTCGTTCTCCTCGGGGTGTTCGGCGATGTACTGAAGGGCTTTTTGGATTTGCGGTGGCACCGGGGGCGCGGTCGGCAAGTGAGCACCCTCTGGCTGGAATCCATTCTCGTTGGCTATGTACGTGATTTGGTACGTCTGGCCTTCGGCGTCAGTGTAGCTGAAGCTGCCGTGTGCCTCCAGGGCTTCGTTGTCGGTGCCGGCATTGTTGAGATGACCCTCTTCCTGAGCCTGAATACCGTTACCGGTCTCGTAGTTGTAGTTGTAGGATCCGTCGGGGTTGGGCCCGTCCAAGGCTTGCCTGACGATGGGGATTGGACTAGTGTTGTCAATGGGGGCGGCGATTGCCGCTGCCACGAGGGCGCACAAAGCGATTACCTGAAAAAAAAAACAGAGGATCATGCAATCCTTTGAGTTTGCATCCTGGGGTTTGATTTATTTTCACGTTAGAATAAAGGTTTCTTCTGAAAAATTTTACCGACAAATAACAGACTGTTAAAAGATCAACATAATTCACTTTTATCTTACACAGTGATTGATTTAGTAAAATACTTTATATCTATCTAAATAGTTTATAATTTCCGTTATATTGCAATAAAGCGTATTGATTAGTTTACATAAAATTTTGATATCTCAATTACAGATTTAAATATCATTTTATGTTAGAAAAGGAACAATTTTATAAAGTAAAAGAGTAGACAATAAATGTAGCTTACTTATTATATTAATTAATCCTGTAACATTTATTGCAAACGCTTGTTCTCATTTAATAATTAATTGACAATTTTAAATTATACGATTTATGAGCAATAAAAATTAAATAATTTATATATAACAAAGATCTTCGATTATATTTTTAAATTAAATAGATTATAAAATGCACTAATAATGATTGTCTGATCGAGCGCTTTGATTTATAAAAGTACTCAAATTACAAAAGAATAATAGATTCAAGATCACGTCCATTCCGTGTCATTGCATTAGGTAACGTCTTTTATTCGCACAAAAACTCAAACTCACCAATGGATTCATGTCGAAAAAAAAAGATGTGTTTAATTTTCCCTAGCTGCCACTCGGAAGCTTCTCATGCACTGACTTAACATCCCGTGCACATCTTCCACTTTATATATCCTCCATCCGCGAACATTCGGGGACCTTCTGGTAATACCTTGTTTAAGCCCCCTCCATCCCCCGGGTCCTCTTGTTCGTTCCCCCACTCGAATGAGTCGTAACATACATCCGAATTTTGCGGATGAGCGGAACGCGCGCGCACGTACCTACACGCATGAGAGATCTGGTCTCCCCGGGAGGACTTTAAACTTGAGGTCATACATATGCCTAAAAGACCGTAAAAGGTCGGTGTGTTTCAATTTAGCAAAGAGGTGAACTCACCCGCTTAGGATAGAAACTAAATAATCCCTGTCATCGTAGAAGAAAAATAGCGTGCACTTTAGCAGCTTCAAACAAAAAAGAGCGGTTGAAAATCACATCAATTACTGAGCAAGTTGACAACGCTATTTGTATTTGATAGAAATTCGCGTTTTAAGAATCGTCGTAAATAAGAATATGTAATGATAAAAATAAAAAATGAATGGAGTATATCTTCAAATATATAGATCTAAAAACGTTAAAATAAAATATTTCAAGTGTGAAAAAGATTTTAGAGATATTATTCTACAATAAAAAGAGACAACAATTCTCATTTAATCTATTTTTTATGTTAGTCGTATTTCTTGAACTGCTTTTTATACTTGTGTTAAGGATTTTTGTACATATGTGTATTCCGCGAACTTTAACTTTATATTTTTAAAAGCAAGTATACATATATTCTACTTCGTAAAATTATTCATGTGCTTATTCCTTTTTAAAGACTATTTTGATTTTATCTATACTGACAGACTTTTATCTTTAAAAGACATTTTTTTGTAAAAAAAAGTATAATTCTGGAAATTTCATGTAACTTTTATTTGATAAATACAATTTCGTTTCTCAAGCAGGAATTTATCTTTATCAGTTCTCGTAGTTTGCATTTTTCACCTGTAACCTGTCAGCGCTAATTTGCAGTATTCAATTAATTTCTTCGAAAATCGAATATTTTAAAAAAATATAACAATGACTATTAAAATTATCTGAAGTTTGTCATTATATTTAGATATCATTTTTTTTTAAAGTAATAAAAGAGCAGCAAAGAGAATTTTAGTTTAGTCCCAATCGAAATCTAGCCCAAAGTTAGAGATAATTTAATTTCTAATTTTAAGATACAGTGAATTATTGAAATAAGTGTTTAAAGTGGATTATTTGACATTTACTTTTAGTACCATATCAAAATAGAGTTTTGTTCTTATTTTTTTTAAGTGTAGTTGTGGGAGTATTTCTGTACTCTGTAAATCTGTAGGAAATTTACATATCTATTTAGAACAGACTTTATATATTTTTAAATAATCTTAATAGTCATAACCGTTATTGTTTCAATTACGATTTCATAAAATATAATTTGATAGTCTGGATATGCATTCGATCTAAAAAAAATCTATTTTTTATGACATGAGATGTTTAAAAAGAGATATCGTAACTGCTGTTAAAAACAAATGAAGTCATGATAGAGTTTTTTTCGTCCAATAAGATGCAACTGATGATGATAAACGCGTCATTGGAATAAAAAAAGATCGATATACCTGTGCTAAAGAGCAACTCGTGACCACCCAGGAATCCACATATTTATAATCATGTTAAAAGCAGCGCGGTAAAAAGTACCAATTGTAAATCATAATATTCAAATTTGGCTACTGAAACTACTCACATAGTATTCCTTTCGAAATATATTAATGAGAGAATTGCTTCGCCTGTTAAGCCAGGAATTCCGAAAATACGGCGATTGTCTCGTCTTCGTCCGTCTTCGTTCGTCACGGACACGTAAGTGCCGCTAATTTCGCGTATAAGTAGGTATGTACATGTTAGCCTATATATATTAGCTTCGCAAGTAAAAGAACGATCGTTAGATTTGTCAAACCACCGTTGCTACCGTTCGCACACAAGCTCGTTTGGTTCCGCTATTTACAGACCGCTTGTGCCGAACGGGATTATCCCGCGCATTTATTCCGGTGGCTGAATTCATGGCCGAGTGGCTCGCAAAATAAGTTAGCCGACGTAGCGAGAAGTGGCAACTTATCGAATACAAATAGCACGTACCTCTGCGTGTATTTGCAGTCAAATACATATATTTTATTTCGCTTAAAATAAAATATAATCGTGTCCAGCAGCATGAAAAAATATATCCAATGTGTTTAGCACATTTTTCTCTGCGAAAATTATAATATTTCTTATTGATATCTTCTTATTGATATCGAATTTCCAAGTCATTTACATTTGCATCTCACTGTTATATTTATTATTATTACAAATTATTATTTAAATGATTATTTAATCTGCAAAAAACATGTATGTAATAATAAAATTGGTTAGTAATTTAATATTAAAAAAATCATTGTACGTATGTAAATTATATTATGTGTGCGCGAAAAAAGAGGAAAAGCAAGAATATTCCTGTAATAAATTAAGCTTACGCGCTACGCAAATGTGCGAGAAAGTAAATCAACGGAAGATACACAATCTGAAGATGGAAAAACTGAGGATAAAGAGACATAGAAGGCAGAGTAAAATAATGGATGGAGAACGTTTCACGTGTTTAACAGGCATTCGCGCGATAATTGTTTGAGAGAAATTATTTGGGAAGGACCCGGGCTCTGGGTTATCTGAGTTATCTGTGGACACACATTAACACGCTCGTCTCGAGAGATTTACAACATGCCGATGATATCGTAAACTTAATATTATTTTATTTAGCGATGATAACTTTCGGTTTTGAGTAACATCGCCCGCGGGCTAACGCACGACCTTCGGACACGTGTGAACACGTGTGTGTACCCCGTGTGAAGTTATTGAACAGTGTCATTATTATCAAGCGGGCACCATGGATACTGTAGGTATACGGTCGTGGACAGAACGATTGCGACACTATTTTTTCGATGGGTTTTGGAATGCACTAATATTTTGCGAATACGAACCACAATTGGGATATTGCCTCTAGCCCAGAGACAGTGCATCAATCAGTTCGCATTCGCAAAATATTAGTGCATTCCAAAACCTATCATGAAAAAAGTGTTGCAACCGTTCTGTCCTCGACCATACATCATAGATATACGCGCGATGGTATTTGAAAAGAAAAAAGGCGGTATTCTTTTTCACGAAGGTCGTATATTAGAAAAGCAAAGAAAGAGAGAGAGAGAGAGAGAGAGAGAGAAAGAGAGAGAGAGAGATCAGAAACGAGTAAATCGATAGGAAAAGCTCAACGGAATCGCGTACAACGCGAGGAAGTTATTGAATTAAATCGTGCGCGCGACAGAAAGATTTATATTGTAAGGAATTCTTCTAGCATTTCTAATCGCCGTTAGTTAATGTCAAGGACATCGCACACGGATATCTATTCCGCATTCACATTGCCGATAAATTTGACCGCGTAACAATTGCGATTGTGTGATAATTTTTATAACAATACGTCCGAAACGTACAAAAGCCGCCAAGTGGTCAAAGATCAGGATTTATCGTGAGCCGGCGATGTTAGATGTCGTCGCATCATAATAGAAAAGTAGAATCTCGATAGATCCACGTCATATCGTCATTCTTCTCTTCCTCCTTCTGCCCCTCCTTTTCTTGCCTCCTCGCAATGTGTTTCGCAATGACATTAAACGTGAGTATACATGTGAATATCTAATTTCCAAATTAATTGCACGCAGTACCCGCCTTTGCGTCCTCGTTAGTCTTCTCTTTGCCGAATTTCAAGACGCGGATACGCTCATTAAATTAATCCACCGTGTTCGCAATCGTCCCGGCAGGCCCGGCGTAGATTGTGACGCAAATGAACGACGAGATGCGCAACTATCTTAATATGCTTCGGCATTGATTGCTCACCGGATTTCAAGATCGTCGAATAACCACGACAGCCAACGATTTCCTTCGCGCGAGCAAAGTCGTTCGATGTAATTGTTAACCGGGAGGAGAGCAGATTTAAGTTAACGGACGAGTCACCTTCGTATAGGGCAGTCGATAGGGGCATGAATAAGGGTAGAACGGGCACTTCTTAAAAATATAGACGGTTACTGTCTGCACTTCATAAACTTTTACCTGTAACAAAAATTTATTTTTTAAAAAGTCATATTTTTTGTATATATAAAATAAGTCAAGTATCTTGCAAACATAATAATAATAGATAATCCTTACTAATGTAGGAAAATTTTATATTAAGGAAATTTATAGATGCTTATACATCTAATAGGGCATTTAAGAGTACGCAACTAATTGTAAGAATTAAACAGTTTAACACCACATATTAATTTTTTTTTTAATAACAGGAATAAGTTAACGAACGAGTCATTTCTAGGAGCAATTATAATATATTATTAATATATCACAATATATATCGTATATTGTTAATATATTAATACTGCTGTACAAGATGACAATAAAAATTGTAATAATTATATTTTTTAATATTACATGACGCACGGGATATGTTAATAATTATCAGCATCGTCGTTACTGCAAGTTGTCACAAAAAAAAGGGATACATGGCCAATTAATCGTGACTGGCCGACACTCTCGGAGGTCCCGTTTCGCCAGTTCCTCGTAATGTAGTAAGACACGCCATTATTTCGTACCGCGGAGAGGCCATCCCGCTAACCCAAATACTGCGGTAAGGCATTTTTACTTTCACGACGGCAGATGAGCCAAACTCACTTGAGTTGCTTCAACGGAGCTGTTACGCAGTCGGGTGATTAAAGAGGCGCGAACGGCGGGGACCCGATGACAATTCATCACCTGGTACTTCGCAGCGGATAGACACGTCCGGCGTGCGTGTTCGACCGACGCACTCGGTGCAGGGGGACCGCGATGAAAAATGATACCTCGCGAAATTACCGATACGCGCGCGATACAAAGCCGTGTTTCGCGCGGCGCCGCCGGGTCAGGCCGGTCACGACGTGAGAAGGTCCTCCGTTATCCAAATAACCCGTCATAATCTCCAGCACCCGAGGTACCCTTATGAAACTGCACGTCGTGTCGTTGAACACGAGACAAGGAACGAGAGAATCTTTGTGATTTGATAAGAGACAGAGAGAAGGAAAGAATTAAGAAATCTGTCCTTGAATCGAATTGACGGATTTCCCTATCTTAACAAGTAGAATTATTAATTCTATTCTAAATAGTTTCTTAAATCTTATTATATGAAAGCGCCATATCGCTGAACGCAGAACGAGAAAGGTTCACGATTTGATGAAAAGAGGGAGAGAGAGAAAGGAAAGAAATCTTTTCTTAAATTAAAACGGAAAGTTTAATTTTATTAACTTCACGAATAAAATTACCTGGTTAATTCCGTTTCTAATAGTTTCTTAAATTTTAAAGAGAATGCTGAGAATTGATGGTTTATATTTGAAAATGCCTCGACACTTTAATTGTTCATTCATCTCCTTTGAAATATATATAGGTATATTTGATTTATTTTATTTATGTATGTTTTAGACAGATTGTATAAATTCCATTGTTCTACAATTTTATTTGCAAAAATATGCGAGCTTAGTATTTCTGAATCTATTTTATAATATTATCACAAATATAAAATTGCGTTTTTTATTCGTGGCGCGATCTATGGTACCTTTCACTCACTCTCTGACTTCTTATGATCGTTAACATCCAACCGGCGTCAGAAATGATGAGCACAATCATGATTATTGTTAATATCGTTAATACTCAATTTCCAAAGAGAAAGGAAAGACTTGTTGATTCTATCGATATAGTATATATGACGTATTCGATTTCATTCGTTTTCACTGTAACTATTTTTCATTTAAGATATATATAAATATTAAGGCACTGTAGAAGATCGTTGAAGTCTCAATTCTGCTTTATCGGCAGAAATCGGCAAGAAATCCTGCAAGAAGTCAGCTAGAGGACTCAAACTGATGATTCCGTTGTGGAATCAGCACCATTCATGCATAAAAGATGATGAGAAGAATCGAACATATAATTAATGTGCAAAATCCTCCTAAATTAGAATTAGTAAAATAGAAATATTTGACATACGAAAACAGAACAGATTTGTTCCTTGGAGAAATAATTTTATTAATTCATCATTTAAATGTGTTAATATTTCCAATTGCGATCGACGAAACAGCATCACAGACGCTATAAAAATTTTGCAAAGACGTCATAAATTTGATCGTAAAATTCGATTTTTTGCTTTCTGCAGCAGCATGTAAAAAATTTTCAGCGAGGATTTTCGACTCACGAACTCTCAAATCAATTCATATAGATTCTTCTAAAAAGCTACACCCAATTAACGTACAATCTCACCAACAGTTCTTGAATCGTAATCAATTAAAGACCTTGAAATCCTCATAAATTACACTCTTCAAGGATAAAAAAATAGATAGTTTATTTTCCTTACAAACTTTAAATATAGATTTCATTTCGGCAAAAGTTTGACGATCAAAACATATAATTAGTAAGACAATTTAATGTTGAGACATCAACCGTTGTAAAAAATTATGGTGCCTATTTATGTTTAGAGGAAATCCCTTAAGCATTCGTGATATAAAATATTGCGTTGTTTAGCAAATATATTCTTATTGTCAGTCATGCTTTTTACAATTGGATGATTTAGCGTTTCTTCATGAGCGACAATGTGGGTGTACTAACAAGACGCAACTGCATCCCAAAAAGCATCATTGGAGAGCAGACATTGACCTCCATTGCCGAAATCGTGTCTCCCGATTATTTCGCCTGCCCGTGCGTGCAACTCGGTTTCATCAAAGACTTTCGTTTTTTTACATGGAGCTGCCTCAAGAGAAGGGTCCCAGATAGCTACTGTCCGACAGGATATGTTCGTGCCAGCACGAGTCCTTCGACTTATGACCTCTTTTTTTCCGAGAGGTCAACAACGTTTTACACTCATAGATATACAATATTACAGATTCACAGTATTCGAAAAGAAACAGACTCGACTCACACGCATTTCATTCACCTGCAATTATAAATAATCCCTTCACTATTAAATCTATTGTGTCAAATTGAACCTTATTTAAGTCGCTACTGTTCGTACTTAATAAACAGTTATTTTTAACTAAAACAATACAGTTACTTTTAAACTTTAAACTTTAAATAAAACAATAGAATTTAACCCAAATTTTAACTGTTTTAATGGTTAAATAAAAAAAACTGGTTAAATTTGAACTGTTTTAAATTATTTAACTTCATTGTTTTATTAAAAAATAACTATTTATTAAGTAGGAGCAGTGGCGACTTAAATAAAGTTCAGTTTAACACTATAAATTTAACAGAGTTTATATGTACGTGTATGTTTATATTTGTGTGTGTGTGTGTGTGTGTGTCACAGTAAAAGCGTAAAATTTAATAAATATGTATACATTTACTAATCAATGCCCCAGGAAGAAATCAACGGTCTATAGATGATTCGATATTTATAGACATCGATTCGATGATACAATGTTTAAATTAGACATATCGAATCGACGTCTATAAACCGATTATTTCTCCTTGGGGTATGCGTTTGTGTAAGATGTTAGCAAAAGTATCTACTAAATATACAAATGTCTACTATTTCTAGTAAATATATTCAATTTACTAGACAAGCATATATTGACTAGGATACTTTTTATTAACTCAGGTGTGAAAATGTATACTTCTGGTAGTAAAAGTTTAAATTTCATTGCTTGTGAATACATTTACTTATCAAATTAACATTAACTAATAATTACTGAATTTCAAATTAACACTTTGACTGTGATATATATAAATTACTTTTAATATATTTAAATAATCATACAAGCTAGGTATTTATTATAAAATTTAAACTATTCGATTATAAATAACTTTTCTCGTAAAACAGGAACATCTTATTTTGATAGACTAATTGCGTGAATGTAATTAGAATTTTTATTTAAATTAAAACATTTTTTTTCCTTATATTATTAATGAAACATCGCAAAATAATAAATATCTCTTCTTGTGGAGTGACAAGATTTTTTTGAACATCTTAAATTATTTTCTGAAAAATTATTCGGAAATTGAAATACTATTGTTCACATAATCTTCATTTATTCGAGAAAATAGCTAAGGAACAGTAGCTCAATCATTCTGTCGCACCGTCATGATAAATGATAACCAAACTTGCGTATTCGGCTTACGTTGCGCCCGTCAAGGATCCACGGATTTGTTACACGTTGGCTGAATTTATACAACGGTGCGCGAAGTAACGAAAATTCACACAACGAGATCACGAGGTCAATGGAATGCGGCGAAAACTCACGTCGTATTAGGTGGTATCCCGCGCTTCTCCGCCGCGAGTGAAAAATTTATGATCGACTTAGCGAAAGGAAATTTTATCTTTCTCCCGGCGCCCAAACGAAGGATAATCCTTTGTTGGCGGCGTGTGTGCCTCACAAGATTTACCTTGTCGTCCTTTAATATTTTACAGCGTGATGCTCACGTGATGAAGTTACCCTTCAAACGCGCGCAAAGTGTCGGTTTTGAAAATTTACAACAAAGTTGTAAGTAAATTTTCTGAGCTATATATAGCAATTTTTATCTAGTTTAAAAAAAAATTTCAAATTAATTTTTGAAAACAGTCTATTTAGTTGATTTACAAATATGCAGCTATTTTGGCTAAACTGATCTCGGATTCTGACAGCCTTAGGTAATACCGCATACCACACGTGCTTACTTTGTGATCCCCGAAGGCAGACTTGTTAAACATATACACGAATTTGCTTTCGCAAACGCAAGGTGAATATTAAGAATTTTTATTAGCTAAATTTATTAGGTAGAAGTTAATTTAACCCACATTTTAATTTATTTATATTTTATGCGCAAACAAAACTCTTAATTTTTATTCATAAGTTATTATATAAACTCATTGTCAGAGACACACTTTAAACATAAAATAATAATTTTAAATATGAAAAGTTAAAAAGAATCCATATTTATTTAGTAATATTTTCATCTGTTCATGCGTCAGTTTGACTCCCACGCGAGCACTTATTTAATTGTTACAACGGATAAAAAATTTCTCATTTAATCAATCATAGAAGTCTAGACAGAGGAACAGTTCAAAAATTGGAGGAGAAAGAATTTTCGAATGTAATCACTGATGTTTCCAAATGCTTTATATTTCACTTTCGCGTAAAATTCGACGGATGTTCGACAAACACGAGTGTCGTGAATATCATTTGGGATTATATTGCCATTTTTGTGGTCGTCTTGCCCCGCCCCACTATCAGTTTCATCGAAAATGTCGCAACGTATGTGTCAACGTGTTGACCAGAAATATATCAATAAGAGGGAGATCTCTTCGCATCTAGCAGGTTTTGGCTGAATACTATATAAAAGGCGTCTCCTCAATTTCGATTTTACAACGGGATACACAGTCGTGATCAGCATCATGAAGACTCTGGTAAGTCTTAGCAAAGTAAATAAAGAATTAGTACTAACTTACGGCTATTGTTAATTTTCTTATCTTATCTCCTTATCGTACAATTTTTAATTGAAAAGATACCAAATGTTGTTCACACAAGTAAACAAATCTGTGTTCTAAATTAACTGTCAAGAATTATAAATGTCGGTAATAACGCGAGCGCACAGTAAGATTCGAAATCAGTCATATTTTAGTTAAGAAATGTTGCGTAATCCATTTTATTCCAAATTCTATATATTCCAAGTTTCTATTTCTTCGTTCTGTGTTATATAAATAATAAATAAATTAATTAATTTCTTCCAGACCGCTGTACTTTTCTGCGTGCTCGCAGTGGCTGCATTCGCTGCACCCCCCTTAAATTATGGGAAAGATGATTTCATCCCCATCATAGATTCGCGCTCGGATGGACCAAATCCGGACGGTTCATACAGCTACAGCTACCAGACCGGAAATGGCATCCAGGCGCAGGAGCAGGGCCAGCTCGTCCAGCTTACCAAAGACGAGGACGCCAATCGCGTTCAGGGTGCCTTCAGCTATCCCGACATCAACGGCAATCCCATCAGCCTGAGCTACACCGCCGACGAAAACGGTTTTCATCCTCAGGGCGAACATCTGCCGACCGCGCCACCGGTCCCCGAAGCCATCCTGAGAGCCTTGGAGTACATCGCCCAGCATCCCGAGGAGGACAACCTGTAGAAATGTTACAGTAACGTACAGATTCATTCAGACTGAAATCTTACCGCTGACTGATCCCACGATCTTACGATTGTTAGTGCATGTGCGAAATTATATTTTCTGTCGTTGATATGAGAATACAAAAATGTGAAGTAATACTAGTATAAAATACTTATTTAGATAAAAAGTTTAAAACAAGAGAGAAAACGAATTGTACCGATTCGAGATGATGTTTTCCTCTTATCTCTATCTCATACTTATTGTTAGCCATACTAATTGTAAGACATAGCTCCATCCGTCGTACTTACATAGTAGATATTAAATTAAATATTAATCCGACATAATTATACAATAAGTTGAAGCCTCCAAATTTATAATATATAATGTTGGAAATTAAACACATCGAAATTATGCCTGTCAACCGACTTTTGAGTTCATATTTCTAGCTCCATTTGCAATTCTAGCGCATTCAAATGTGATTTAGCAAATTTCCTTTGGCGAGAGTGTTGTCCCAGAGCCGAATTAGTGCAGTTAATTAGCACCTGGTGCATTAATTAAGGAACCACGTAACGCACGTACTGTGTGCACACAAAGCCACCGCAACCGCAACGTTTATATTAAACGCTGCTTCTATCGACCAAATAAACGTACTTAAACGTGTTTGACTCGGTCACGCTTTCTTTTCCTTCCGACTGAAATTTATCTGTGGAGCATTTAACATGTCACGGCTATTCCGCTCATTAAAACGTATCAGATCGCGTGTGATTTGAATACGTCGATGATCTCGGCTAGCTAGTTCGTAATTACATGAATAAACACGAAGCGATATTTAATGATAAGCCGCGCGAGTGGATGGCGCAATAATGATCGTCGAACGTGGCGAAATGGCGAGAGACATTGGTACAATTGGCGACGCCATCGAATATTATATATATAGACTTCGAATTCGCGAAACTTTGCATCGTGTGACTTTTCGATGTGTTTCCATATACAATCGTATATTCCTTTTACTTTTCTAATATTTATTTCTCATGCCTTTCCAAAGAAATCGATTGAATTCTGCGAAGAGAAACGCGCTAAAATTTTATCAAAATTTACGAGCCGTATTCTCGTGCAATCGCCACGCGAATTTCAATTCTTCGTTTAGGAATATCCCCGAAGGTGGATTTTCGCAATTCCGGCTGAGAAAAATAGCGCCTGGGCGAGCAATCTCTCCCGGGCGGGAACGGTACGCGCGCGCGCACGCTAATCCAAAACGAGCGACACGAGATCCTCGCGCAGCCACGTATCCTCGCGGATGCACAAAAGCGTGCGATTTAAATAAGATAAATGCTCGCGTCTTACGGCGGGACGTGCAGCGGGTATAAAAACGAGAATTACGGCATCGCATTAGCCGGCGTGTCCGACGTCCGTTACGTTCAGGATACGTTCGCTTATACCTATATATATACTCGTGGACGATGCCGACCGCAGCGCGTCCGGTGCCGAAAAAGAAGAGAGACACCGCCTATGTGGATTAACGCTAATACTTTGTGTCGGACGAAACTGCGTACTCCGAGCCGTCGATCCTTCACGCGAATCCTTCTACGCATATTACGCATTAATAGAGATGTAAAATACGACGACGTGCTAACCGAACGAAGCGTCCGTCGCTCGATTACGAGCTGCTCAGGAGGAGGCGATCCTTGAAATTAATTTATTCCTGAGGTATTTTCCATATTCACTCACATACGGGCAACGTGGTATACCTGTGGTCGGAATGATTAAATCACTGGTTCGTCGCTGATGCTGCGCTTCCAAGGAATATCGCGTGGATAATGGTACGAAATTGCGCGTCGAGGAAACGTTTTTCGCGTCTCTCCCTCTCTCTTTCTCTCTCTCTGTCTCTCGTACGTTAAATTGAAAATATTTTTCGCGGCAAGACAAGCCTCTTCAATCTCAGAGTGGCATCTCTTCTCCCGTAAATCACTCTACTCCGGGAGTGTGTTTTAGGAGATTTACGCTGAACGAAGGAAAAGATGATATTTTCCTCCAATCAGTTTCCTTTATGTCCGATTTCTTCACGACGAATTTTCATTTATCCACGTCGAATTATACTGGCTCATAAATTATTAAATTTTTAAACAGTGATCGAGAAGACGCCTACCAGGTCATAGCTTAAACATTATATTTTATATAAAAATAGAACTGAAAATTACGGTGCGTAATTAATATTTATTAGTCTGCTAGAGCATCATTATAATAATCATTCGTCGTTTTGAATCTCGTTGAATTCCTATTAATTCTTGCCTCATATCCCTTGCCTTGTGTATACCGGCCAATCCAAGTCCCCCCACATCTCCACGAGCCCGTATACCTCGTACGTAGCGTCCGCATCGGAATCTGCATACGAGTCTCGCAATCAGCGGATGCAACGATTGGATGCACCTCGAAATATCTAATCGCCGGCTCGATCGTAGATCTCTCAGATCGCTCTGCCGTCATGTGTATAGATCACGCGGTCCCGAATTACTGCGATTGACAGTTCTAGATACGCCGGCGCGACCGATGCCTCGGACACCATGCAGGTGCTTGAAAAATTCCATCGTGATTAACCGCCATGGGTGGTCTCCGAGACGAGGTAATCGCTTCGCGGAAGCGAGTAAGGTATTTCGCTGTGGATGAAGTAGTCAGAATAATGAAATTCGGATGAATTAAATCTTACAAACATTATTTACAAATTTTGAATTTCGACGCTGGATCTAATCTATTCCCTTCATACAAAACACGATGACAATAGAATTGACTGAATAACAATCGTTCTTTCTCTAATCGTCGCTCCAATATTCAACTACATCGTATATATTGTACTTTTGTAAGGTCCGTCCCCTAGTAGACGAGCGTCGAGCACCGTCAATTAAATGCGCGAAACCGCCTCGCGCGAAATATCTCTACATGGATCTGAGGCCCGCCTCCGCGGGCGGCGGATATAATAGCTGGTTGCACGCTCGAAGGATCTGATCTGATCCCGATCTTCCTCCGTGTACCATGGGCTCCTCTTCTTTCGTTGCAACTGGTGCGACCTGGAGATCGAATCGTTGCACGGACGGAGCAATTTCAACGGTCCCAGCTGTACTTTCGAGTTTATTTTCTACAAACAAATTAGCAGACTCTTAGAGTAAATTTTGAGATTCTATAGGAGCATTGCAAACGATGTGTAAACCTTCTTTGCAGTGGAATACTTTTTGTGTATTACGAACGATAAAAGATTCAGTTTCCTATAATATTTATTCATTTATTATTCTTCTCAGCGGTCACGTAAGACATTAGTTATTTGTAATCTCCGAAAAATTAGTTTACTTCGTTTAATTAAATGTGTACTTCTTTACCGTCTGTTTAACGTAACAAACGAGACTTGTGACTTCGATATTCGTTAAAGACATCGTTGAGTCAGGCGGCGCGGTTATGCAACTGTAACTAGACCACCGGGTCGCGTCCGAGTACTCTATCGGTTCCTCCCAGGTATGCACGTCATTTCATTGCATCGCGCCTCGCCGAGGAGAAAGTCTTCCTCGTCACGATGTCGAGCCGCGAACTCCTTAGATACCAGTTATAGATTTTTCGACAATCCGATTGATTCAGCCGTATCAGCCGGCGCGATCGTCGAGTCACGACCGCGCGCTTAAGAAACGATAAATAATAATAAGCGGAATGAATAAAGTGCCGATACCATGTTGCTTCACGCGGCTAATTATCGAGTCTTGAAAATATTTAGACAATTATCTCTCCAATATTTTCGATTTCACACGGCCGACGTAGTTTCTGTGATTTACATATTACACGCAAGAAAAACGTGTTTTGATTATACAAATGAAACGTACACGATAGAATACATTTTGGATAAGATCGAACAGAATTTCTAATTATCATAATTAGATTCGATATTTTATACCTAGACTCGTTTAACAAATCTGATTATAAGGATTTAGTTAGTATATTAAGTTGGATTTATAAATTTTTTATTCACTAGACGTTTCTTTCATTAAAAAATTTTGCTGATGTAACTAAATAAATTTAGTATTATTATTAAGAAATTCTACATATTTAATTGGAATATATATTTAATAGGAAGTACAGTAATTTGTAGAAGAATCTTTATTTATTTTCCAACAAACACATATTGATAAATACCAGAATTTACCAGATTTTCAATTTATGCAACACTAAATTCTTTTTCTAATGTACTCTCTAAATTTTCTGGAGTGAATCTCACTCCAAAAGATTGAAAATACTGCCACTCGACCACTTGAGTGGCAGTATTTTCACTCTTTTGGAGTGAGAGTCACTCCAGAAAATTTAGAAAGTAGGTAAAAAAATTTTTTTCTGAAATAGCTTCTTTTAATTTACAGCTATAATTGAGGAAACTTATGATTAACCCTTCAACCGATCACGTTGGCATTTTGGCGTGGTTTTATGCCGTTGATAAATTTTCCGTTTCGCAGTCTTTTATGCGTCTCGCTGAAAGCAGTATAAACCTGACGATGTGCGTCTTAATGCATCTCATAAAGAAGTACGAGCGTCGGAGTTTTTCAGCTGGAGTTTCGCCTCGGCGCGATTAGGCGAGACGATTCTCGACGCGCGCCTCTTGCAACATAATGTCATAGATCATAGATCGCGGATCGTACGACTCTTATACCGGGAATCACGGATCATGAATTATCCAGTCATGAAAATCGGTAAAAAGAATCTACGAATTTTTGTTTAAAAAAGAAATTCCAGACGCAATAGGATGACGACAGTGTCACAGTTGATCACATACGACGTTAGATATATTTCAAAGTTGCCGATCTTAATTTTAATAGAAGGCAAAGTCTGAATTCGGGTTCAATCGATAACGAATTACATCAGACGACCAGACTCCGCGAGTATTCCGCAAAAAAGAAGCAATCTCTCGGTAATGAGCGTGCGAATTTATTCCGAGCGAAATGTACGACGGCGTGCGGCGGCGCGGCGGGGGTACGAGGCACGCGTGTGTGTGGAGAACGACCTTGACATATAAGCACCCATCACGCTCTAAGAGAGCGCCTGGCCGCAGGCGAGAAGACGTAACGCGTCGCGCCGAATTCAATTTTACTTTCATCCTCGCGCGAGAGCGGAACGATCTCCTCTCTTCGGAGAGAACAGACGCTGCAAAAATTACTTTGACAATTCGTGTGAGAGAGGCGGGACGGCGCGGCGCGCGACCGACTTTTAAGGCGCTCGATTAACGGCGGGAACGCGCCAGCTGTGGTTCCCACCCGCGCATTCTCTTCTTGCGCGACATTTAAAATTCCCGATCGGCACACGGCACGGCAACCGCGAGACGGCGTTTGTTCCTCCTCGGCGACGTGCCGAGCTCGGCGTGCTCGACACAAATCCCGCGACTGTCCCCGGGCATGCCCGTGCACCGGTGAAGAAATCATGCATATTCCGAGGAGCGGTATATAGAAGATGAACGTCCCATCTGCCGTCGAGAAATCCGAACGGCGAGGGCGACGTTAAAAAAAACATCGAGTAAATCGTAGCTGCAATTTTGATGTAACGGAATAATCAGCGCACACATTACCATTAACAACCCCCCTCGGTGCAATTATTGCCAGCCGCATCGGTCGCCGGCGCAGTTATGTTAATCGAGCGATGAATCATCGGGAACAGCATTTTTAAGCCGCGCGGCTTTGAACGGCCATTAGTTTGCACGCGAGAGAAGAAAAAAGTAAAACGGCCAAGATCTTCGAGTATCGGTTCATCTTGGGTTAAGGTATACCGCGTGTTGTAGGAAAATTCATTAATCATTCATGACGATGTAGTAACCAGTATATGAGTGTATTTATATATGGCGTGGTTAACATAAACGTGCGTTTTACCCGTTTATAAGTTCACCCGCGCGCGCCACTGGCGATATTTTAAAAGGTTAGATTTAAATCGGAACATCGGGACGGCATGAAAAAGATATATGAATCGCAATAAAAAACTATAAATCAATAACAACGATACGTAACATTAATAGCTTGGCCTATTTCATTCCGCGAATGTGTATGTACATCAAACTAATAAATATTGTCAATAATCTCGACGTGTTCAAAATAGAGATTTAAGAATATATGATCACTTTGATATCACTGTGATTTGAAAATTTGTCGACTATCCAAAGAATAATTAATTGAGAAAAACTGTATTATAGCTTGTCAATGAAAATAATTAGATCGACGTCATAACAATACGTTTGCATTTCTTTCTTTATTATTCTAAATATTCAACAAAATGCGTCATTCTATAATTGCAAATATAAAAAAAAAGAAAATAAATTATTGCATAAAATTCTGTGTTTCCTGTTAAATTTTAGTAGTTGATAAAAAATATAATAAAGTACTTTTCCATTTTTTTAAAATAGATCTACCAAACGTGAAAAATTGAAAAATTATTATAAATTTATATAACACTGTCAATTATTATTACAAGATCTAAATTTCGTCTATGGATCCATTAAATCAGTATCAATTATAAAATGATATTTAAGCAATCACTTAAACGAGCCAGTAAAATGCAATCTGGCAAATATCACGATATTCATATGTATAACGGCAAACATTTATTAAGCATCACTGATTTGTAGGATAGTGTATTACAATATTATGTATGACATAGATAGAAAACGAGTTATAAAGACAAACGGGGCTGCCGTTTGCATTAGACCCAGATAGCGGCCGGTGGAGGATGCGAAGGGTGAAGGATCCGCACGAACGTGAGGAGATGCGCGGCGATGCATCGCGCGCGAGAGAGACTCGGCACGAGTCGAAATATCATCTGGTAGAGAGACGCGCGTTGCTAAGCCGCGGCCTTATAAGTACGATGCTGGGATGGTTGTCGCAATACAGAGGCACGTCTTCACGCCGGCTGTTCCTAAGGCCGCGTCGAAAAGGAAAGGTTTGCACGCGGATGCGCCTACCACAGGCTCCTCCGTCCGCGTCGTCCGAGGAATGCGCGCTTGAATGGAAGCTGCCGGCTGCGAAAGACCGCGAGAAAGGGAGAAAGACAGAAATTGGCGGAATGAAGAGCGTGGAGAGAGGGCGAGCGAGCGCCGGTATGCGACCGTATATATGCAGTCGAACGACTGCGTGAATGGACGAGGCAAAGTAGTGGACGAGAAGTGTCGTGTGTAACCGATCGGTTTCGAATCGATAAAACGGAACATGGACTCTCCACCCTTCCCCCCTTCCACCCTCTGTCGCCCACCCTCGTGTCGTATATTTAGCGAGTAAACGCGGGTTGTCTGACCCTCATCCAGTCATCGATCGATGTTGATTATACAATTATCACATTATGAATAACATTAGTTTACAACCAAAAATCATTTTCAATCAGGCAGGATATTCTTTGTATAGATTTTTGGATGCAGAAAATGATGACGTAAGCCAAATTTTAGACCAGAGTAGGTCTGAAATAAATACAGTTTAATACGTTAAAAATTATTTTTTTTTAATATTTAAAATTTTTTTAAAATATTATTTTGAAATTATGATTAGAAGTCATAAATGTGTTGTTTATCTTCTTTAAAATGCATTTTTTAAATTTTATTATGCCTTACTTCTTAGTCATGTTATAAAGAATTTAAATATAGAATTTTTTGTTAAGACAGCAAATTTTTCGTCTCTGACGATGAAATCATATATATTTAGTTTATAATTTATGGCTATCAATATATAATATAATTTTTTAACGTGATATATTCCAAATGGATGTATGCAGAGTGTAATTAAAATAAAGTAACAAATTTCGGGTGAGCTCCCCACATTAAAATATAAAAAATATTTATTTACGGACGTATATCTACTCTTACTGAGATACAGCATAAAATGTTCATTAATAAAAAATTCAAAAGTAATATTTATTATTATTTAATATTATTTATTTTCAATTTTTGAATATTTATTGTAATTAAAAATGTCTACATTTTCATGTTGCAAACCTGACATGATGGTAATTTGTTTTGCAACATTGTTTTCAGCATTCAAAAATGTATAAGAAACGCTTTGTCTGGTTTGAAATAATAAAAAAAGTTTATTTTAACAAACACCAGTGTAATCTTTAAAGTAATTCTAGGTATTATAAAAAATTAATTATTTAGAATAACATCTCGATATTATGTTATAAATATACAAATGTAAAAATAATATCCAAAGAATTAAATCCAAAACAAATTAATATCTAAATTGTTAATATCGTTAAAATTAAAACAGAGATTTCCAGAACAGCTTTCGTACTTTTCTCTTTGGGCATGCGAGGGACATTCGCTTTGCTACGATACGAATTATCCGTCTACGTCGATGCAGAAGAAACCAAGTACCTGGCGCCGAAGTGCCTGCGTTTATCGCTGACATTTCGACTAATGATCAATAACTTCGTGCGCCGTTGTTCATTTCGCGAGCCCATCGGGGGCGAAGCTCGTTCGTGCGCGAGAAAACGCGACGCCGGAAATCGACAGGCGAACGCTCGATTAATAAAGCGAAGTCACAAACCCGCGGTCGCGAAGCAAATTAAACGTAAAATAATCTTCGTGACACTTTCCAATATATCATTGTATGCTAATTCTTTTGAAATACCTCGTTTTGCGTACAGAATAAATAGAAAAGGAAACGTTAGCCTTGCAAATTCACTGCAGCTGGGACGCGTCTTGGAACTTGTAGATCGTTTTGTAAATCCCAATTACGCGAACGCGGATTGCGTGCGGTGAGCATTTAGGCTTCCCGATTGGCTGGGAAAAAAGCAGTTAATGCCGATTTAATTATATTGTTCAAAAACAGCTACGCAAGTGTGATTCTCATTGATCGAGTACTTATACACTATACCTATAAACATGTATGTATGTATGTGTGCGCGCGCAGTAAACGCGTGAAACAGCCGATAGTGTGACGCAATTATATTTGATCATTCTATACGTTTCTGTGCCTGTATTCTCGCTGGGAGACAAGATAATGCTCGGACGATTGCATCAGTGACCGTCGTCGTACGCTGAAGTATTATACGCTTACGCGCGTGTACATATAACCTTTCGGATGTACACACATATAGCCGATATTTTGATATTTCAGGCATCATTTAGCGAAATCATTGCGTAAGTTTAGCATACGGAGTATATATTATTGCATGCTAGATGATTGACGCGAGTACGAAAGCGTATAACGTTACTTAACGTCATAACGTTACTTGAAAGATTTTTAATACTTCAATGGCAAGTTTAGAAAATTTTTATGGGAAGCGCGTTACAATTAAAAACAAAGTTTTCAATACAATTAAAATTATTATAATTAAGTATTAATTTTAATTTATTATTATTAATTTTTTCATGTATTTTCACAAAATAATATTTTAAATTTTTATAAAAGTCTGAAGAAATAATGTGTAGTAATGATATTTCGGTAAAACATTTAGAAATCATCAAAATTCTTAATTAGAGGAACCAAACAACGTTCTCTTTCAGTCCATAAATATTAACGTGTCGTAAAAAGTAACTAAAATACATTCAATTTTTGGTGGTATAATTAAATACATCAGTTCGAGAAAATTATGTTTGCTTAAGATGCAAATTACGCTCGGTTTAAAGTGTGTTTCATGAAATATTGAATAAAAATGTCCAACGCTTAATTTGGCACATCCTTAGGCGAGTTTTCGGTCGGAGACCGTTGACCGAAAACGAGGAGAAAAGAGTGTGCTGCACGCGGTAACGAGTCACGTGCGCCGTTCGAACCTCTCTTAATCATCAATTAAAATATTCGGCGAAAGTGCAGTCGTCGTCGTTATAACAATCATTTTGATCTCGTAACTTTTGACATTAATACGGCATGTTCAATTGGAAAATTATTTGAAAATCGTATTATGTATATTAAGTAATCCAATGAAATGTGAATAAATTGATAAAAATAAAAATAATCCTTCTTAGTCAGGTCTTTCGTTAAACGTTTTTCTGCTCCCCATCACCTCTTTTTTACAATCGAAACGATATTATTTGCATAAGAATTCTTGAACCAGACATATTAATAATCTTCAATTATTTCATGTGTAAAAATATATTTACATAAATAACAGAATTTTTTTTAATTCGGGACGATTTTAAAAAATGACCAATTTATTGATTCTCCATTATTCTAGTTTTAAATAAAATAAAAATATAGATTTTCAGGTTAAAATTAATTCGTTTGTGTGTAGAAGACACCAAATGACAAACTCACAAATCGACCTGCATTCGCGCGAGGGCGTCGTTCGGGACGACATGCCTTATAAGCCGCGAAGTCAAACCTCGCCGGAGGACCGGATATCAATCTTGAAGACGCGGCGGGAGATGCACGGGAATCAGGGACGCAATACGGCGTTACCTGCCGGTACCTCCGAAAGTAACTCAAAACGTTGTTGCACAGTCCCAGCAACTTTCCCGTCATCGCGGCAGTCGCATGCGACGCGGCGATCGTACCGTAAATACGGCCGAGATAGAAAGCAGGGTAGAAAGAGAAGTGGGCGGTACGCCGCGCCCCATATCGGGACGGTGTCCGATCTGTCAAGTGAATAAAAAATGAGGTGCACCGAGGTGCATCGTACGCGATGTTGGTCAGCGAGAGACGACACGTCGCCCGGGGCTGCACAATTGCAGCAGGTTTTATCGATTGTGCCCTTAAGCTATCCCCCTCCCTCTCGCCCGTCGTCCACCCACGATTAGTTATCACGCGCGTTATTGTGCATGTGTGCGATGAGTAACAAGATGTCTTACGAGATACGCGTTTTAATATAAAATGCAAAACGGCCAATAAATATGCAAGTTAAATAGCAAGTACATTTTGCGGAATATAAAAGTTGATAGCTTATCGTCTAAGTAAATCATCAACGCGCGTGGACGTATAGTATAACATTGTTAACTTATCGCGCGTGGTTGCGGGTTTCAATACGTGGTCACCGTTTTCATAACAGACACGGAGCGCGGCAAGAAGAACATGCAATAAAACTCGTCTTCGTGGAACATCTTTCCGATTTTTTGCAGAGCTGACACCCAGAGTGGTGATAACTCGCCACGGGAGACTCGCCGCCGTTAACAAACGATCAGATAGAGCCGCGAAAATGTTAGCCGGTGATGCGGGAAATTAATGATCCGCGGTGTGTTCGACGACGGGAATCTTCGATTACGTTAACGATCGGCCGGTCTCTCCTCGGGATATGCACTCTACTTTGGAAATGCGCTCCTAAATCGCGAGATAAGCAGAACGTTAGCCGCTTTCACGACTGATATTTATTTCGCGTGTCCTTTGTACACCTACCTGACGCGGCCGCAGCAGCGTTACGTAACGCGGCTAATTATAAGTCCAAACGAATCGTGCTATAACTTTCCCCTATATTCATCGGACGATCGTTCCGCGATCGGCCAGATAGCGATCGTTCATTTCGTTCCCTTACGCATTCAATTAACGTTCCTTCTCCAAAATCCACGTTCTGCAAAAAGATCTTCTCACGAGTTCAATTGTATTCGCGCGACAGTGACCTGATACGAAAGTTGAAAAAATCGACTGATCCTTTTACCGAAAGTTTTTAGAGAAAGTTTTGAAAAGGTTTTCCCCTGATAGATTTTCATTGATTAAGTCATCGTTGCGCGAAGTACATCATTTAGCTTTCAGTGATAATGTTTTTTTCATGAATCTCATTATTTAACGCTAATTATATTTGACGGTTTAGAATAATTTATGTCTTAAAAAATAAAAGTGACATTTAATTAAAATAAAAAATCGAATCGCTTGGTGAGTTTTATCTTAAAACGTAAATTAGACCACGAATGATATATATTGGGCAAAGCTCCTAATGTTTTTATATGATATAATATTTTGTAAATGTTATCTTACCGGAAAATTATCGCGCCGTAAATTTACAGTACTTACGCCGAGCTGACGTTTCGTTGTAATCCGCGGCGAGCTAAAGTATTCCAATGAGCAATCGCGAGACGCATTTTAGCATTTATCATGTCGAGCGTCCTCGACTTTCAAAGAGAGACGTTCGCCTTTCTACAGTTTCCCCTTCGCGTTCCCTTCCTAGTTCCGATTGACGGATTATTTTATAAACCAACCCCAACGCGCTTTTCATGCACGGCTCGTGAGCCGCAAAATGTAAATGCGCTCTCGCGAGAAAATCGTTTGGATATATCGATGACGTGACTTTGTGAATCACGCGGGTGCACGGCGCACCGCGGCGGCGGCGGCGGCGGCGAGCAGCTGGCATTCCTAGAGACACACGAGAATTTATTGTCGTGCTACGTGCCCCTTACATTTCCCGTAAAAGAAGAAAACTAATGCCTATCGAGGCATAATTCACTGTTCCCCCGTCGGATCCTGTCTAATGTTACATCGGTATACCTCGCCAGTAATGTCCGCGATCAATAATCGCACGTAGGAAAATGTACGGTCTTCCCACCAAAGTTTCCTCAAAGAAGAGAGAAAGAGAGGGACTGCGACGTCGCTGAATTAGTACTAATTAACGTTGCTAATTAATCTTAACGATGTCCCCATGATTCGCTTTGACATTGAACATCTTGATAATTTACATTTTCATCTCCAAGTCGACTCCACGAGATTTAATGCCTTATTTTTGCTGTGTCTTAACACGTAACTGTCACGATGGACATGCGTCTGACTTTTCAATGCCACCTTGGTGATTATTTGTAACTGACGCTATTACAATTTTTCAGAACGTTTGTAAAAAAAATAAATGTCTAATATAAAAATCTAAATATCTAATATAAAATTTTTAATAACACTAATAAGTTAAGAGCAATGTAAAAATGGATTACTTCACACAGTACTCTCATGAGGGTGCGGTTTTATTTAACTATATATTTTTCATTACACAACATTTTATCATATTACATACTTGCAATAACAATTCTATTATATAGCGTAAGACACGAAACTCGTTAGGCAGGAAACGTGTTAATCGCGAATGCACGTACTTCCAGCGAGCGGAATTTCCCAGACAAATATAACCCCTTCTATCTCGTGCGGAGACATTAACATAACTGATCGGCGATATTTACTGACAATCTCAAACATCCCAATGGAATAGCATTGATTATTAATTAGATACGCATGTTAGGCGCATGCATAATCCTGCAGCTTCCGGCACATGCATCGCTTTATATCAACCGTATACTGCGCTGTCGTGTATTACGTAATAACGTCGTAAGAGAAAAACAGATCCAATATTATTACGCGGCTGCGCGTTCCTTGCGAAACAAGAAGAAAAACCCCTTTTTGCTTTGCAAATGTATACGCGTGCGTGCGAGGGAGTGTTCCCGGGATCGCGCGTAACCCACATCCTCAGATGAGAAAGTTCCGACGCGCGGCGTTGTTTCTCTCACAATTTCATTATGCCAAAAAGATTGAAGTCCCGCGCCAGCGTCCTTTCTTTTATTTAATTATTTTTTTTTTACGCAACTCCTCGACTACAGTTCCGCCTCGATTAAACGCTTAGCGCGGGCTCGTTAGCCACGCAGCTACGGAAAGTTCAGCCGTGACGAGGTAAATGCGATATAGCGGGACGCTTCACATAATTATCGGTCGATAATGAGAGATTGTCAGGCCGTTTCCGATTGATTAGAGAGCGGACAATTTGACCGCGCATGTCGTGCGTTTGTCATTCGATTTACTGGCCGGGGGCTGCGAGGGATCCCGTTTGATTTTATCGCGCCAAACCGTAATTTCGACTTTGCAATTAGAAAAAATCAAGGTAAATAACCATTTGACCGACTGATAGTTTAATGACGGGGTGATTTGTTGATTAGAAACGCGAAACGCGCGTTAGCGGCGGCGATTAATGTTACGCAACACTTGCGTGAGCGATGAAACGGTGAAAAAAAACCAAGGAAAAAAATAAGTGGAAAATAATGACAAAGGAATTGAATTTTACCGTGTCCGCGGTATATCGCTAGGAAAATGCCAAAGCGATGGGCGGCGCCTGTCTAATAAATCCGATCCGGAAGGTACGAGTTTAAGCTATTCCCATATGTGTCACATACATGCGTTGTTCAAACGAAGGGTGTGCAGCTTTTTACAAAAAATCCACAGCATAAATCTGTCGCGACAGCGGCACGGCGAAACAGTCTCTCGAGCCACTCGCTCTCTTAATCTGACAGTAACGGCACTCAAATGCACGAATGATTGAAAATATGATAGACGCCACTAACAGAAACGTTATTTTTATTCACCAGACCTTCCAGATCTCTGGCCACGATCCGTCCAGCAGCAATTGCTTGAATGGCAATTTCCTTGAACTCGCCGTAAGAGAGTCTTACCTCGCCTCGTAAAGAGAAAATAGCGGAGGAGCACGAGCTTGAAAGAAGTTATATAACAGCATTACGCGTACATCTTTCCGTCTACACGAGACAATAGTAAAAAAAAAGTCCGAATAAATCCGATTAACGAAACGACAAGGAATACATATATATACTTTTGTATTTCGAACTCGACCGCGAGGTCTACCGGCGGGAATAACGATTGACCGCAAACTCACCGAGGCCGAGTGTTTCCGGCCGACTGTAAGTCGACGGAAAAGAAAAACGGATCCCCGCGCGGCGGATCGTCGTCGTGAAAGAAATTGTGACAATTGAGCAAGCGTCCTCCAACGGGGGACCCGATGACATTTAGCGCAGTGTGACATGGTGATCTCAGGGAAGGTGGTCTCTCCTCGGATGCTGATGTGGAGTGTGTTGTCTCTCGGCTCACCGACGGCAACGCACACTTAAACACACACGCGCGCACACGTGCGCACGTGCACGTAACGACGCAACGCCGGTGTTAAACCGTGGATCCGTGTAAACCCCCCTGTCTGTCCCCGGCACGGCGGCCCCTCTGTGTGTCCCCATGTACATCCTTACATACTATCGTAACGCGGTGACCGTCGGTGCAACGGACCGTCGGTGGTGTTGGTGATGCCTCCAGGGGTATATATACGACGAGCGCTGCGGGGCTTGATAAACACTTGCCCATCAGCGATTACTGCCGCAGCATGTACACGTCATTGGTAAGCGTTTAATTAAGAGGAAAAGAAAGCTCTCGGTGGCGGGAGGGGCGAGGGTTGGGAGGGGGGGAGGAAGCCGGGGATCAAGGATGCCGGAGGGCAACTTCCGCCGCGAGAGTATAACGATCCGCGGGTAATCGTATAGCCGGGTCGTGTGAATCTGACGTGCATTTCCGGTCCCCGGCGGTGCCTGGGATCCCCTGTGCGCGTATCCGAACGCTCTGTGAGTTACGTTGTTGTAAGTGACACTTCTCGATTATATCCGGTATAGCGTATACCCGGAAACTCCGGATAGACTCCGGGGACTCTCGGATGTCGGATGGGTAGAAACGCGGGGCGAAACTCCGGGATCGGAGGGTAAGTAGCGTGTCCCGGAGGACAGTTGGTGTAAGGATATCGATCGACATCGTCGGGATACACCCAAAATCTGCTGTGTTCGCGTGTAACACGTGTAAAACGGTTTCATGTTATGTTTAGCAACGATCGCGTGTATGACGAGCGATACACGGTATGTTTTAACCGGGAACTGAGACAGTCATATCTTGGCGAAAATACCGAGCCATGAATAAATTGTATCTTATAATAGACAGAAAGAGAATTGCGAGATAGCGGGGCATATTACTCTTTAATTACTTTCGCGTGCCTTATATTTTAACTATAGAATTATTAAAACTACATTTAAAATGATTAATTTTTTGCTAAATTTATAATAATACATTTTCTGAAATTTTCCGTTATATTGCAATATGTAAATTATTTAATTAATTATAGTATATTTAAATAGTAAAAATATGTATACGTTTATAATTCTAGCAATTCTGATAACAGTCGATAATTCTAGTGTTAACAGCATTTCAAAACGTACTAATCGAACTGTATTAATTGCTTAAAATCGAAGAGTTACTAGGCATAACAGCATTTCCATAAATCATAGAATATAACAGATCATTTCAGTTTTGGACAGGCAGTGTATTCGGTATGATTTGTTTAGCGCAACAATCTCTAAATCATCCATTAAGATAAATTCAGCTTCACAGAATAATTTCAGACTGATATTAACGTTTCCAATAATGATCTATTGTAGAAAATTACTTTTTGCATCCTAACAAGATATCGTCTTATTTGCAGTGTCAAATAATTATTCGCAAGACTTATACAATTCGGTAGAATTATATACAATAGTAACATCAATTGTATCAGCGTCGTAAGGCTTATTTTATTCAAGGTGCAGCGTCTGACCTAATAACGCTGATACTACCGCGATCCCTGTTGTGTCTGACTCAAAACGGTATCACTACTGGCGACGCGCAGCGCCCGTTTCCATTGACTCGTAGAGCTTTCTCTGCGTCGCAACACGACCGATCTAGCGATTGCGAATATCATTGTTGAATCATGAGTGATAAACAAAGATCACAATATACCAAACTTCGGAAACTTTAATGTTGCTATAATACGAATATTTCGATATCACGCATCTAATATTTCGACATAATATGTATACGAAATATTAGATAACGTATATCTAATATTCGCAGTATACGATTATATTGGAGATTGCGAAAGTTGTTAATTAATCTTAATTATTTCGTTTTTTTACTACGTCTCGTAATTCGCGTCTTCGAGAATATTTAAGTAGCGGTAGGTTATTAGCGCGTATCGCATAAACACTTGTGCAACGACGCAGAGTCTCAAACAAGGAAGCTAACGAGAAGGCTAATGTTCGTCCGATGTTTATGCACTTGGAAACTTAACCGGTGGCGGTTGACTAACGTTGCTTAGTTCTGCGCAACCGCGATCGAGCCAGCAGATACCGCGGCTCCCGATACTTTATCGTTGCCCACCGGTGTTAAATTATATTACGCCGCGGGTGCATTCCCATTTGCTCAATCGTCACTTTAATCGAGAGCCCATCGGATCGATATCGAGCGAACGATAGACCGATCTAACAAAATTATTATATTAATTATTATATCTTTAATCTTTAAATATGAGTATTACTTTTACTTTCATCTCACCGCTCGTGGATCTTTTTCCAATTTGTAATCTTGACTTCGATGCAACAGCCAATACCGCGAAATTTCATAACATAATGTCACGTTCAAATGATTTCAATCAATCAATCAATATTAGAATCTTTTACTCACAGGTTGTGTTTAGTTGTAAAAACGTACATATATGTGTGTGCTCTATCTGAAGATGTGAAAGCTTCGCTAAATGTGGGAGGTCAATACGCAGATGAACACGGCTTAGGGGAAAAAAAGGATTAATTAAGATAGTCGATGACACACGGTAAATCTGTCACCGCGGTATTTTCCAATGATAAATCATTAGTGAATGTTTTTAACGATTTAATGATGGCTATTAAACAAATAGTAACTTCATTAGTCTTAATGATTTTACAAAAGCAATTAATTTTGTTCAAAAGTACTGCAGTATACCATATTATATTGTCACCAAGATAATTACATTAATTAGACCTTAATGTTTGAATTTACAATTAAATACAAATTTCTCTGTATTAAAAATTTAACAGTAAATGAGATTTTTCAATTAAAATCCATAGCTAGAATAAATGCACTATCGCGAGCTTCCCGAGTCGCCCATAAATTATTTCCCTCCAAAGTAAATACGTATTATTCATCTCCCGCGCAATTAATATTTTTTTGCTCTACCATCGTCAGGTAGCCTTGATCGCGTTGGTAGCCTGCGCCGCGGCAGCGCCTGCCGACGAGCCGATACCGATCATCAGCCAAAGCCAGGACGGTCCCAATCCGGACGGGTCGTACAAGTGGAATTACGAAACCGGTAACGGTATCAAAGCCGAGGAGGAGGGCCACGTGGAGGACGCCGGGTCGGAGAACGAGGCGATGAAGGCGGAGGGCGGCTTCAGCTACACGAGCGACGACGGACAGGCGATCTCCCTGACGTACGTGGCCGACAAGAACGGCTTCCAGCCGGTGGGCGCTCATCTACCCACCACACCGGAAATCCCGCCGTTGATACTGAAGGCCCTCGAGTGGAACGCGGCGCATCCGTCCAAGGATGATGAGAACCAGGTGTAAAAACAGCGATACCGGCGCCGGCCGTCCAGCATGTGATCTCACGACCTCCACGAGTAATTATTCCGCCACGAGAATGGAAGACGATCCACGGTAATAAAGGTCCACGGTGACGCCACGGACGGACGGAGTGTTGCCGCCGCGCCGCCCGCGCGTCGTCGTCCCTCGCCCCTCGAAACGAACACGGACTACTCTGGTTCAAATTGTTGTAAATATTTATTGTAACACGACATTATACACATGCGTATATTTTACTATATTGTATTGTATTGTGTTAATATATAATATGTATTTGAAGAGACGCGAACGCGCGTACGCTGCACGACTGACTCGTCGTTAGTTGCACGCGTCACGGTGCATTAAGAATAAACGTTGCATCCCAGGAGAGACAGTCGCTATTCTATTAATAGGCCTGATCCCCCCGGCGAAACGCGCGAAAATGTGTGCTAGATTCTGCTGCAGATCCGCGGGCGTTTCAGGAAGGATGCGGGTAAAATTTGCGACGGTGCATTATAGACGTGGTATATAGCGCTGCACGTATTATCTTTCTCCCCATCTCCGTTCTGCGAATTAAGAATTAATTTCTTTTCTTTAACACACGCGTGATAAAATTAATCCTCGATTAGATTGATCCTTGATTGAAGATCGCCTGCGGCGTTTGCCGTCGAATCACGGGCTGTTTCCGGAATGTACAGTCCAGCGCGCGATTAAAGATGGACTAAAGATAAAGAGGAGCCTGCATTCGAGCATTATCTATGTGGATATACAATAGACGTCGGCCATCGCCATAAGCCAGACTGATTTACGATAGAAAGTCGCGCGACTATTACCGTAAGATATTACATCGCTGTAAACACAGCTGCCGCGCGCGTCTTTATTACAGCGGACCTTGCTCGCTATCATTAATCAATCACGTGGAGTGGAGTGGACAAAGACGTGGTACGCGCCTTATGTAACGCGCGTCATATGGGGACCGCGGGTAACTTTTGATTGCGTCTGGTGCAACGAGAGTTTAGACATCTCGACGGGGGCTTGTTTACTTAACCGCTCCGCGCCGTTAATAACGATTCGCGGTATTCATGGCACCATGGTAACAATCTAATTAAATTTAATCCTTATATAAGCCGGCGGCCGCGATCGAGCTCGCGGGCTGAAGTAACTGTTGCAGCAGGGTCAGATAAATCTCAATTCGTAAACGCGCACCGAGCGCTATAATTTATTTGAGCGATTTCGCGACAGCCAGTCTAAACTGTATTTTTTTCAAATATCTCTTTTACGACGACACCGCGCTCGAGGTCCTGCGACCTCGCGCTCTGTGGTAATCGGGAAGGGGTGATTAATAAAAATGTTGCTCTCCCGAAGATCGAGACGCGAGCTGTCTCACTCCACGCTGGTATACGACAAATATAAATTAGCTCTGACACATTCTCCTCATACGACTCTTTTCATCCAGCGCGATTTGCGCTATTACCGACGATCGAGGCTTCATCCCGCACAAAGAGATCTGCTATCTAAAGAGGAACGATGTACATACAAGAGCAATCGAATCTCCAAAGGCTGTCACTCCGCTGTCACACTTCTGAGACATGGGAGATACAAATCGGTGCTAACGCGTTTCTTTTCTCGGCCGCTTTCATTTCGCCTAATGATCGAATAGCGATACGCGCCGCGCTTCGCTTCTCCGATATCGAGAATTAACATGTCACGGTGATACCGCGGATAATCTTCTCGCGCGCGGCGTCGTTTTCGCAGGCAGCGTTGCAGTCATCTATCCGGGGAGACTTTCCAAAAGGTCGTCTAGGGGTCCGATTCGACACATTGACGTTGACATCCGACAGCTCTCGCGAGGGTGGAGGAACCGGAACCGATTATACGTCTCGCGGCGTTCTCTCGTTGAACTTTCACCGCAGGCGCCGCGACATTCGTCATGTATTGCCGTTTAGCACGACGTGAGTCGTGTTCTAAATTTGTTACAGCATCACGTAACAGCAACTTATATAAATCTTCCCGGCGCAAGCTCCCGCGCAGTTAAATCTTTCAAAGTTTATTCCCAGAGAAAGAGTGAGAGAAAGAGAAAACAAATTGTATACAAGCTTTAAATTATTTTTCCCTAAAGTACAGTTTCCTTCGACTAAGAATTAGTTAGTAAATCTTTTATGCCACTCAAAATTTAACGTAAAGTCATATTTCTTATTCGTAAATGTAAAAATCTCAGAAAATAATAGCGTATTTAAAACAAGCAGGAACATAAAGATTTCACAAAAATGATAGTTCTTGTACAAATGTTTCTCAAGTTAAAATTGTTCAACGTTTAAATTACTGAAGAAAATTATTCAATTGTTGACCTGTATTGTCAGGATAATAGTATTCTTCTTACGACACGAAGCTTTATTATCCGCGGTTAGAGAAAG
>NW_012026795.1:2061356-2192922 GCF_000956235.1 Wasmannia auropunctata | reverse complement strand
AGCACTTATAGCAGAAAACGTATACCTGCTGGCGCGCGCTATCGCGTTCGTCGCTATAATTCACAAATATTATAACAATTTCGCATTTGTCAAAATATTAATCTGAATGCGTATTAGGATGCGCGTATCGGCGATACATCGGCGTGATATCGCCGGCGACTCATAATGTTTATTAATAGTACACAATAAATTCGATTATCCGGCCTCGATTAATTCCATCTATCGCAGTCTTATTTGCGCTCGCGATTCAACAAATACCGATTATGATCGTGCCGTCGAATCGAAATTGCTGCCGCAATCAAGAAACATGATTCGCGGAATTTATAACCGAATTATGAAGCGGCCGCTTGGTATTAATTATCAAATTAAACGCGGTGGGGCGAAACGCGGACGGAACATATATACATATATATATGTATATATACGCGCACCTCCGTAAACAATTTAACGTTATAATTGGTGTATGTGAATATTTCCGCAGAACGAGCAGTCATGTTTGTTTACGTGTGCGTTCACTTTGACGACTATAACCATTTTTAATGAAAAAAAGGCAGGGAATAAAGTAAAGATAAAGAAGAGAAACACAAAAAGGTTGACGAAGTAGATGAATCATTGATGAGATTAGTCTATTTGTATTCGCACATTTAACTTGAGCGAGTAATAACGCGAAACGTCAATTGCCGCATAAATGTTAACACAATATTTATGCATAATGTAATATAAACTTTTAATATTTTATTAATTAAATAATTTTCAACTGTTTATATTTAATAGTTAATATTTTAATTAATTATTTATATTATATTAATTAAATAATTTTAAACTGTTTATATTTTATTAATTAAATAATTTTAGAATTAAACTAAAAGACATTTCTCAGAATTTTCAAATTTTTAATTTTTTGTTTTAGATTCGATTATCAATTTAATTTATTTTAATATTTTAATGTAGAATTATTGACAAAATGAGAACTTAACAAAAGTAACATGAAAGCCGATTCACAATGCGCATTTTAGTGCAATAGTCCTGCTGCTTGAACTGTCTCGTTGAATTATCTCCGGTTTCGAGAAGACGGTGTAGTCTTGACAGCAAGAACTCTCGCTATCATTCGCTTACATAACGATCTGTCTTCCTCCTTCGTCGCAATGACCATTTTTGACCTCGATTTTTCTATTACCGCATAGTCGTCTGTCCACATTCAACTTGAGTGAGTTTGCTAGTCTCACGTCAAGTAGCCGTTCTCGGAATATTCTTGCGAATTCTCTAACAAAGTAGGCGAAGAAAGCGGCTCTACGTCGCGAAAGAACAAATATTTGCTTCCACCTCCCCTCCAATTGTTTAACTATCAGAAATGTGTCTGCGCTGTTGAGAGGCAATAATATATTTTTAGCTAGAATCCTTCTGGGATTGGCAATGAGTTAAAAATAAATATCTGATTACAGAATTAGAATTTCTTCATGATGTATAATATAACTATTTTTTGCGCACATCTCCGAAGTCAACGGATAAATTTGCATTCGTGTACTTGTAGATTTATATATTGTTAGACGTATATGTGAATATTCTGAGGTTTTTATTGACTTACAAGATGTTCTGCTCTTAAACCAATAACTCTCTCTGCATATTTGTCTACGGTTAATCCGATTGATAGAATTGTTTAAATTATAGCTAACCGGGATAATTGCGAATATTGAAGTAAACACGACAACGCAATATTTTCCAATAATATAATTGATAGCGTTTGTCTTAAAGATCTCGTAATATATTTGATGATTTTATAACTGACAAGAGTTTATCTCTCCTCAATCAAATCTTTCAATATCGCATTTATCCCAACACACAATTCAATATCACAATTATCGCAATTGGTCGCACGTTGGGTACACTTAAAACAGAATATATATATTTATATATATAATATTATATTATTTTATATTCGTGAGAAACAATATAAGAGTGGTTGAGACGAGGAATCGGGAATTAAGTCACATCTTTCCTCGGCATACGAAATTTTTATACAAACTTGTCTTTTCTACATTTGACGCCAAGCTAAACGTACGCAAGTGAAGTACGATTCTTCAATGTGTCTGTAGCGAGAGTTGCATCAGTTTACACTTTGTTTCTTTCCTCCTGGTAAGGGTGAGCGGCTATCCATTCGAGGGCGCGTTGGATGGCAGGCGGGATTGCCGGCGTGGGCGGCGGTGTCGGCAGATGCGCACCTTGGAAAACGGCGCCGTTCTCGTCTGCCAGCCAGCCGATATTAAATTTCTGCCCGTCGGGCGCGGTCCAGGACGCCGAGCCGCGCACCTCCTCGGCCTCCTTGTCCTTCTGGCCCGAATTCTTCTGGACGCCCTGCTCCTCGAAGGTAATCCCGTTGGCGCTCTCCCATTTCAGAAAGTAGCTACCGTCCGGGCTGATGTCCTGCTCCTGCCTGACGATGGCTATCGGCTCGTTTGCTCGTTGGCCCGATATCATTGCCGCCAGGCTCAGCAAGATAATTAAATGCGGATTCATCCTGGGCAGGATCGAAGGTGGATTAGAGATTCGTCTAACGCCCGCACTGCTAGCCGTGTATCTGCTGTTGCGCGCGTGATTTATAAATTTTGTATAAAAATTTATATTGCCAAACATGATCTACAATGCGCTTTCCAAACAACAAAATATAAATGAATAAATGCAAAATTTATATAAAGCAATAAAAAGAATTTATAAATGCAATATCGGAAATGAAGCACGAGAATTATAAACTTGCGACTTACGGAGATTGACTTTTTTTTTTGTCCAGTATTGATCTAACATATCGAATTTTTTGTGTAAAAACTGTGTGTGCAGACGTAATTTGAAATGGTAAATGAGAAATGCGTTCCAAATAATTTCAAAAATTGTTTAAGCTTGTTGGATAATTATTACATGCAAAGGAACGACGGTTGCAACGTAGCGCCGTTTGAGACTTGACTGACAGGCGAGACTTCGCCGAGACTCTTACCTCAACTGCTTCGTTTTCCAGATATTGCGTGCACGGTACTACTGACGAGCGTTTATCCGCCGCGTCCTCCTTTTATAGATAGCAGTGCCCTGTGCTATCGGCGCATTACTTCAAATGCCACGATGATACCGGTTCGAACCTTTATTATAGACCGATGCATACCGCAAAAGAAACGCTTGCATACCCCGTGAGCCTTTACGCCGCGCGCCGCGATTCGAAATCGGAAGTTCTGCGCTTCTGCCGCGCTGCGTTTTCATCACTTTTAATTCCTCTCGTTATCCTTAATTTATCACTAACGTTTCAGACGATTATTTTCTGGGATCAGCAAAAAAAAGAGATATTGCAATATCACGTAAGCGGAGATTCTACGTGCAATTATAGTGCAAGTTCTCCAAATTCTCTTTAAACTTTATAAAGCTTTGGATGAGATTTAAAAAAAAAAGAGTTTTTTACAAACCGTTAAGCGGTTGCTCGCGCGTGCTCCCATACACAAAGATGCATAAATGGATACAGAGTTCAAGTACGTTGCAGCAAATGCACATAGTGTTTTAACCTTTGAAAACGTGCGTTGTATACCCACTCGTTTTTCCTCGGGAATTCCTTTCGCGATCGATGTGCATTGCACTCGGCTGATTTTTTATCGTTAACGCCCCGACAGCTGCGACGTACGATGGGTCGTTAGCTCGTTTATCCCCGCGCGCGCGGGATCCTTTTGTTGCAATTTTCGTGTACATCCAGCTTTTTTACGGTCATTTATATCCTTTTTATAACCACGTCTTTTATTAAGCGTTGATTAACTGATATATGCCGTTTAAGTCTCTTAAGAATTTATTCGATCCCATTCCACTGACAATGAGACACGTTTTCCGCACATTTATTGTTATATAAACTATTAAGCGCTGCTTTCGGAAATATTAATTTAAAGTCAATTCGTATGTTTTCTTTGATTTCTTTTTTTTTCTAAAAATACACAAAGTCCAAAAAAGATACAGAAATTAAGCCTCAATAAATTTTAAAATCAATGTTTATTGGGATGACAATTTTTTTAGAAAACATATATGTAAATTTTACATAAATTTGGAACTGCAAAGAATATAGCTTTACAAATAAATTTGAAAGCGCTTTCTTCGGTGACTGGGTCTTAGTGTCTAATAAATTCTATATGAATTTCTTTTTTTAATTTTCTTTAATTATTCAGCCAATTTAAACTGCCAGCACCGAATCAATGTCGGGCTTGAACGCAATTATTAGCTGAAGTTGGAATAGTGAGATTGATCTTCATTCCTTAATAATTCGAAATTATTTTTAGTTGCTAAAAGTTACTTTTGAAAGTTACTTTTTTTGCTCGTCAATTCTCAATTTTAATCGATAATCGGTTTCTATTTAAAATATTACAATAGATATTATTGGAAAATATCATTAATCGTTTATTTTTCGTTAAAAATTAATCAATCTTATAAGAAAATTATTTAAAACAGCTTTTTGCAATTATCGAAACGATTTGCAACTAAAAAATTAAAAACAATGTAATTATAATATTTGAAGTCTATTAGATTCCTTTAGAAACGTTTGATTTATGCAAATGTGCGCCGCGCATACTCGAGCTGCGACGAAAAACACAAAAGCTTGACGAAAGCGGGATAATCGAAACGGCTATTTATTATCGAAATGATGTAGGTAAATGCGAATGTGTTATTACACAGAAAGAATTATGTCATGTTGACTGGACGTTTCATTTTAGCGGTTTTCTTCGATCTCGCTTGCGTAACACAGTTTCATTACTCACTATTGAATTACCTTGTCAGTCGCCATAAATGTACCTGATACCCGTAACAGGATACGCGTATCGCAGCGATTATATTTCGTGGAAGGATCGTTAAAATCGAAGTCAGAGATTTCCCGCGACACTCTTTGTGCTTACAGCAATACTCGCGCGACGCGAGATATCGGCCTTTTTATTTAACGCTCATTGTTAAAGTGAGACCTCCGCTGGCAGGTATTGCTCGGCGGGCGCTCGCCTGCGCGCGACGGTGTAACATTTACTCCTTGGAGGTTGGGCAGATTGAAAATCTGCACGAGGCAAAATTGCATAATAACGGCGCGATGCCGAAGACGTACTTGCAGTTTTTGACCTTTCTGCGCCACGAGAGCGAGCGCGAGCGGCACGAAGAGGAAACATTTTTTACGGCGTAAAACGCGCGCGCGTTCTGACGATTATTTAGCATTTGCTCATACTTGTCGTTTTTACGGTAGGTTTTATGTGAAGCATATGTGAAGCGAGGAGCCTCTTCTCTTCGTGTCCTCCTCCTCGTAAAATTATTCGCGCGCACGTATAGTTTCCTAAGATCAGGTCCGATATCTAAATAACAGATCGAGGAACGCGCGACACTGTTGGAGAACGCACGTTGGAGAACATTCTCGTAAACAACTGAAAATGGCTCACGAATTATTCCAAGGAGCGCTTGCGCGATTTCCTCTTAAACTTCTTTACGAACTCTACTCCCAGACAATACTATACGATAAAAAAAAAAGAAAATAAATCCATAAGAAAAAGTTTTAATGCAAAAAAGAAAGAAAATTTCTAAGAGTAACATAAAATCCAAATATGTTATCGTTAATAAATGTAAAAAGTAATATGTAACATTTGGAGAAATAATTCTGACAATGAGTTTAACAAACTTGATTGTTATGTCATTAATTTCCTTTCCAGCAGAAGAGAAGGGATGTGTGGCGGGTGGAAGACAAAGGTGGAAGCAACGATAGTTACATTAAGATATTTCCAACTTGGGCAAAACGCTTTTATTTATATACAAAAATCACAAGTTAAGTATACATATTATACTATTAACGTTCGACGCACGCGTAAACGGTTCGCACGCGCGTGTCGTATACTCGTTTTCTTGCGTGCGGAAGACGGGCGCGCGTGCATCGTGGGGGCACGGGCATCTCTCCCTCGGTGAAACTGCTGAACAGTGCGCTTTATTTCTTTTTTTTTTTTCATCTATACAAGGTAAGATAAAGAATCATCTCGGGAATACATAGCTTATTATATACCGGTGTCTCATGCCTTGTCTTCGTGTTACGTTTGTATCCTAGATTAATATACCACACTATATTTATTTTTATGTGTTTGCGTTTCGAAAGCTCGGGGTCGGGTTCTGTCCATGGCAAGCTGGCTCGGAATCAGGTCACGTTTGAGGTAAAGTTGGGCTGATTAACCTGCAACAGAAGGGAGACCGTGAGCGTGAGGAGCTCGGTGCCTGTGAAATATTTAACGGAGACACACGTTGCAGAGCAATGGTAGCACGGTAGTCGGTAGTAACACAATTACAGGTAGACGCTTTATTATGTGCACCCTGTGTGTATGCGTGGACAAAGAAAACCCGTGAGAGCATCATACAAACGGAATACGTAGGGTGCATTTTTGAAAACTGGGTCGCGACGTTACAAAGTATCTCTAAAAAGAAGCTAATAAATGCGAAAGTTAATTGTAAGATAAAGCGTAAAACAATGGTACGCGTGCAGGGGAGAGACTTAGATCTTACGTTGAAGATTGGCAATTCAGGGACACACTCCGAGCAGAACAAAGAGTCATCGTGACATCAAAATGGCAACAAAATGGCAACAAATTGATTATTAAAAGTCACTTCTCGATCAGTCACGATTCACCCATAACGTCATCTTGACGTTATCGCGACCTGTTGTTCTGCTTGGGACTCCCGTCGCGTCGCGACTCTTAACATGTGCGCTATATCCTAAAGAGGATCCGTTCCGTGCCGTTTGCATATCGGGATCTGCTTACAAACGAGACTTTTATTTATCGAAATATGAAAGTCTTCCGGCGTTCGACGACACCGTACCCTCCCGTGCGCGGAGTAACTGGATTTTGCCCCGTAACGTACGTCGAAATTGTTTTCGTTCCCGGTGCGCGCGGTTGCCACAAAGATATTTTCGGTTCACCGGTGCGCCCGTATTCGGGCCAATTTCAATTTCGAGTTCAGGACCAAAGTGAATTAAACGGTGCCGCAGCGAGTCTCGGTGAGCTACTGCCGGCCACCGAACTGCGATTGAGTAAACTGATTTACCCCTACCCATCCCTCCGCTGTTTGTCGGAAACACAGAGGACGAGGCGTCGCTTAACGCACAGGGAAATTTAAATGGCTGCTTGATCAAAACGGATTGCGGGAGAAACGACGATCGGGATCGTCCGATGTAAATCAATTTCACGGCGGGGTCTGTGTTGCGATTTTTTTGCCGTCCGGCTTATTCCTCTTCCCCCTCCCTTCCCCACTCCCTCGGAAGTCGTGTGTCTTCCGCCACGCGGTAATTTGGTTATTTCGGTCAACCGTTTCCCGTTACCCAGAAGAATCGCACCGACGGAATTTCAGCGAGCGGAACAAAAAGGGAGGGGAAAAAAAAACCCGCGCGCGGTTTAGTCGTCCACTCCAGACGAAGGCGCTTCTTCCAATTACGAAATTAATTAAACCTCCGGTTGGGACACAAAGAAACTTCATTTCTACCGCGCAGCTCCATGCGGTCACGCGAATGATATCCCTCGAGGGGGTAGAAACGCTGTTTCAAACACCGTGCCTTTTGAAGTCGCACACTTGATTATTAATCTCCCCTAATTGTGTTCTCGAGCCCGCGATAAATCTTGTACGTTAACCCTGTACGAGCACGTCTCACAATTTCGCATATTTCGCGCGTTGAACGAAAAAGCTGTGTTTCGGTTTTTTTCAAAAACATCTTGAGCACAGCAGGTTGACTAATTTTCTAAAAGATTCCATTTAGCCGTCTATTGCCATATAAATTAAAAATCGTACTTAGATATTAAGAAAAAAAATTTTTTAAGAAATATTTATACGAGTCTCGGAGCATTTTTTGTGATAAAACCGATACCCTGACGAAAATATTAATTATTGCGACAACCGCGTAATTTGAAGTCAACGCGAAACACACGACTTCGGGATTATTTAATTGGCACGGCGAGTCTCACCTCTTCCCGGTGGTCTTTGACCGCCATCATCCTCCTCGGGGTGAGCGGCGTTCCATTCGAGTGCCCTTTGGATCTCCGGCGGGATGGGCGGCGCCGTGGGGATGTGGGAGCCCTGCACTTGGAAACCGTTCTCGTCCGCTACCCACTGGATGTGAACCTGTTGGCCGTCCGGCGCCGTGTATTGGTCCGAACCCTGCGAGACTACCGGCGTCTCCTGTTCCACTTGTTTCGGCTGGCCCGATTCCTGATGGCTGATCCCGTTGCTCGTCTCGAAACTACGGGATAGATGAACATATGACATGGTAATAAAATAGCATCAGATTAATTTTTTATAGATGAATCTTTCATGCTTGAGGAATTTAAGTAAAGAAATGAAAAAAATAAAATTTGAAAAGCGAAAAAAATAGGAATTTGAATCTACGATTTCGTGCAATAAATAAATAAAAATTTAAAAATTAAATAATAAGTTTATGAAATTTAATATAAAAGTAGATTAAATAAATATGTAGAATAAAGAATGAAATTTGAAGTACTTTATTACAAATTAAAATATTTTATAATATAAATAGATATAAATTAGGAGAGGTTATTACAATAATAATAATGATATATTTAAATAAAATAATTGTTATTATTAAAAATTAATAAAATTTTAATTTTTATTAAAAATATAACAAACAACAATTTAATTTAATAATTTAAATGATCTATGATCTGTCGAAATTATATATTTTTTCTGCTGGAGCAAGATAATGCGTGAATGCAATTCATCAGTTTGACAACTCAATCAGAGCGACAGATGAGAACAAACCAAATTCCACTGTCATCGACGATCATTTCAACGATCGATCGATGAATGCATCCGCGTAGGGATTCAAGAGGCGTCATGCGGCCTCGGGTGGCATTATTAGATGGCACGAAAGAGAGAAAACACATATAGAAACGGTCGAAGGAGAGAAGTCCTCGGCACAGTAGCAAACGCTCCCACTCGTGCATAACAATAGAGTTATGCAGAAGGCAGATCGTCGTGGGCGACAATTGGCAGCCGCGCCGATAAACTGGTGTCATCAGGTACCTGATACATGCAGGTACCTGCCGACCATCTCCGTACCGGATTGTCTTCATCGTGTGCGGTCGGTATAGGCAAAAAGGACATGAATATCCGCGTGGGTCGTGCGGAATGTTCATGTTACAAAAGAATTTTTGCTAGGTAACTCGACTAATGACACAATTTTTCGAACGACGGTGGATGGAAAATTTAATCGGATATCGCTCGTCATTAATTTGCGTGTGTTTGCTTCACTCTCAATTAAATGGAGCATTATCTCTTCCTTCTCTCGATCAGAATCGTTTAAAACGCGAGGCTTATTAAAGCCGCATTAAAATGTACATCGAGATCGGTACGTCGTAACTTACTTGTTGATATAGTTGCCGTCGAAGTTGACTTCGAGCTGCTGAGATGTAATTACCGCATCCTTCTCCGAGCCACCTACCGGGCCTCTTTGGGGTGCGCTCAATGTGCCTGTCGTACAAAGTACGACCGCCACCAACACCTGTCAACAATTATTTCATGTATCATCCGATAATACTGCACATTCGTGGAATAAAAGTTACTGAATTCCAGGGATGGGGTATTTTACAAAATTTTAGACAAAATCACATTATTGGCAGGCACATATACAAGCGAGATAAATCGACGCTACGAAAGTCGCATCTGGAACTCATGGAATGTGAATTCATTCGCGTTTCGTGAGCGTGGAAAATCTACTGTTACCACACTGTCGCGTTATATAGTACGCGCGCGTAATGTCGCTTTAATGCCTCGATGCTGGCCGGAGCGCGTAAATGCGCGAGAGACGCGTGGTTTTATCGCGTCGAACAAGTAATCCCCACGGTTAGGTTCCCCCAATGATGTGCATCGAAAACCGTAGGATTCTTGCGAAGAAAAAACGACGAATCGAAAAAAAAATGGCAATCGATCTGATTATCGCGTTTCAGCACAGAGCGCGTAATTTACAGCGATATGATTAGACCGTGAAATTTTTCCCTTCGAATTTTCCGACGACGCGACGATCGGGAGTCGCGGTATGCTTTCGAATTCGCGCGTATCGCGAGAACAAACGGGGACGATTCGCGGACAATGGCACGCCGCGCCGGTGCTCGACATTGCCAGGCAAAACCTTTCAGCTTGCTCGAATATTCATAGAATTCGTGAAAGTACACACGAAACGGGTCGACCGCGCGCCGATGTTTGTATACGTGTGCGGGGCACGGTTGCAAAGGGCAACACCGAGGACGATAATGCTTAGAAACTGCAACGGCGCGGTTACATCAGTTGCAAATGACATTATGAAATACGGCGTGTAATGACAGGACGAAAGTGGTGCTGAGCAACGCGCCCGTTTTTCTCATGAACGCGCAGAGTAAACGTATAATTTTATTCGCGAACTTCGTCAGACTTCAATCCAGCTGGAGAGGACTGGAGGAGAGGTGACCAGAAATTATCGTGTTACAAATGTCAACTGATTTGTTTGCCGCTACACTTCTTCACCGCTTCGCTTTTTAGGACCAGAGTTTAGATTTAAAAAATGTATTTCACGATATTCTTGTGCAAAATTGCCTAAGCGCCCTAAACTATGTATAAAATGGAATACTTATAGTTTTTACAAGAATTGTTAAGTTTATAATTATTTATAAATTTATAAAATGCTGATTCTGAAGAAGATAATATAAATATAAAATATAACAAAAGATCATTCACTCTCTCTCTAACCGTATCTAGTAGTAGGTGCATGTTGCTCCCAATTTGAAAATTCGAAAAAAAATCTTTTATTTTTTTAGTAATATCATTAATAGAATTATTAAAAACACTTCTTGCAGCCTCACTGTAAAAAGTTACTTCAAATATATCTGTGTTTCTTTGCTTATACACTATCATCTCATTCAATTAAACTAGATTCATGTTTAATTGCAGGTAATACATCACTTTTTACTTCATAATTTATTAAAATTCCTGATGTTCCAGATAATAAAATAATAGCAGCGTTTAAAAGTATTTACAACTATTATTTATAATTAAAATATTGCAATATAAAATCTCTTATTTTACCTTGTTTTTGTTATTTTCATCCTGTGTAAAATTCATTATTTTTTTATAAATTTGAATACTAATTTGTTTACGAGAAATTTATCACGGATTTTGCAACCTATAACCGTTTTCACACACGCTAGGCATATCGTTTCTCTTGCGCTCGAAGTGGATTCGCTAATTTCGAACTCGCCAAGTTAATTCCAATTAATAATAGTCGGCTCTGCGGATTTCAACCGGGCCAGACTTTTGAATTTCAATTTGAACACACGCGAGTGCCACGCGATGAAACGCGCATCAGAGGATCGTTTCGATTGATTTCCCGTTAATCGAGCAACGAGCGATTAAAGAGCCGTCCCGGCAAAGCTCGTTGGATTAACGAAGCTGTCACGTGCAATTTACAATAGTCCATGATTTTCGTGCAGCATCGCTCGCGTTAATCAAGCGATAGAAAATCACTGGTGCATTCGCGAGCGTAATGCGAGCGGAGAGAGAGAGTTATATCGAGTCCTCGGTCACTACAATTTTTCGTTTTATCGGAGGCTGTTCATTCAGATCCGTGAAGTTATAATCGGTCCACCAATTTTTTCCCGTCTTTGAGAAGGAAATTAAGATTGAATTTGAGATTAGGGTTTTTTTTGCAAGCATCTCGAAGGGATAATTATAAAACCGCTATCCAGCAGCTTCGTAAAACGAAAAGCTTAATCCTTTCATATTCTCCAACCCCAATTGAGAGGAGGATCGATACTTTCGAGAACAGGCGAGGCGAGCCTTGCTTTTGCGGCCACGAACTTTCGTCGAGAAAACTACTTATGCAAACGTGCTTATATCGAGAATCGACATTTGCTTTCCCGTTAACCGGCCAACCGGAGAACTGCTAATTGCCTCTCGATACACGTAATTTCGAGGGAGGCAGAAGGTCGACGTTGTTAATGATCGTTACGACGATGCGTCCCGAGGCGCCGCGAGGCTCCCGCAAGATCATCTTCTCTTCTTTTTTTTTCCTCCTTCCTCTGTTTCTTTTCGACCGGTTGCGCGAACGCCGCGGGATTGTTTCACGCCTCGCGCTCACGTAATTGTTATCTCGGCAAATCAAATCGTTATCTAAAAATGCTAATTGATCGGCAACGCATCCATTATTGAGCGATGCCGGGAAAACGGACGGAGCGCGGAAAAATTCTCCGCGGAGGAGATGAGACTCGAGGCGCGAGGCGAGAATTATCGTGCAGTGACGAGAACCACCGGTTCTGTGCGACGTGCAATAACGCGATGAATTATGAAAGCGCGGGAGGGGATCCGCGCTTCTAGAGATGCGCTTCTCCTTGCCTTCTAACGCAAAGTCGGGATCGCGCAGGAAATGCACGCGCTCGTTCGAAGCGCGTCCTCCAATGTTGAGTGCCTCGTTGGCCGATTTTAGCGTTAACGATCGTTTGGAATCGTTTGCGTGATCGATAGCGACTCACCTGATGTCGTTTATCACTCGATAGCGAACGTCGAAGTTATGTATATCGCGTACGGCGAAGCGAGAATTCAAGATGAAAATCGAGATCCTCTCTCGTAGGAGGTTCTCTAACGCGGCTATAAATAGAATTCCGTTCGAACCTTTTTCATTGACGAGACAGATTCGAGGAGCGAAACGCCTCTCGACACGCGCCTTTCATTCGCGCGCGCGCCCGAAAATTTCGTATACAAATATCTGCTCTTGAATTTTGTTCGGAGACCCGTAGAGCAGATCGGAATTTTGCGTTTGCCCTCGGGATGCGATATTCGAGATTGCTAACAATGTTGATCTTTACAGCGGTACAGCGTGCTTGATTACGTTATGACGACGGTAATCAGGATTCGCATTTCGTAAGCGTGCGGCGGCAGCGGCGGACGATGCTGTAATTTGAAAATAATCTCGCGGCGTAGCCGATTGTGTTATGCGGGATGGTAATGGAATATGATTAGCGAGATATGAGACGACGATTTTTCCGCGGCGCGCTGCCTTCATTGAAGATTACCGCGGAAATCGATATGCCTTTACTCGATGAGCTGACATTGAGAATTCCGATTACAATGACGGGCTCTCTTACGTCGTGCCTCTCTACGGGAGCGCACGGATATGCGCTTCCGCTGCGTAACGTATATTAAATGCTGATCCGCCGCGCCGCCTTGAAAAAAATCTGCACTGTTTATGCACACGCAAATTGTTTGCTCGCAACTGGAAATCTCAAGGTGTCGAGTTAAATATAATTCGCGAACCTTTTGTTATGAGCAGTTCTGGAAAAATTTAATAATCTGAGACAAAACGTATCCAGTATACGGATTCGAAAACGTAATAACGGCGTCTAATTTTGTACGAATTTTGCAATGTTTTGAAGTAATCAATGATTAACCACAATGAACCGTGCAAAGTAACGTCGAGTCTTTTTCTCGACAACGTGGCGCCATGCAGACCGAGCCAAGTTAATGCGCGTACCGAAATTCCGAAGAACGCGCCGGCAATTATCATTTGTGAAGGAAAAAGGTGTCGCCGAGGTGCCGTCGTGTGACGTAACGCAACGCCTGTCAAGTGTCCCATTCGTTACAATGCAATTATATTCACAATTCCGCATTTATTCGGCATGCGTGCGCCACACGCCGTACGTCTTGCGTCACGCGTCGCGAACGATACCTCAAATGGCGGTTGAATTTATTATCATCTCGCTTGCAGCGATAAAGCCGCGGTCTTACAAGTACAGTGTTTACGGAGCAACCCTCTCGTAAGTAATGTATAGAGGCGGCCGTTGGGGACATTAATGTCGCCTCAGCCTCAGTAAGATAGAGTCGTCACGAGTAATGTGGAATCGCGAATTAGACGGTGAAGAAGCAAACGACGACGTTGCAAAAGGATGAAGAAATGCGTAAAGAGGCGTAAGCGCTTGTAGCAAGTGGCATACGAGGTGATATACTATGTACAGCTGTGGACAGATCGGTTGCGACACTTTTTTATAAGTTTCTAACATATATTTAATATATCTCTCTAAATTTTTTGGAGTGACTTTTCACTCTTTTGGAGTGAATCTATCTCCAAAAGAGTGAAAATCTTGCCACTCAAGTGGCCGAGTGGCAGTATTTTCTATCTTTTGGAGTGAGATTCACTTCAGAAAATTTAGAGAGTACATAATATATATTTTGTAGGTATCTAATATTTTGCAAATGCGAACCACGATGTACTATCTTTAGCGACAGTATAACACCAATCGTTCGCATTTGCAAAATATTAGTGCGTTTTGAAACCTATAAATAAAAAGTGTTGCAACCGATCTGTCTACGACTGTACGTCGCGATGACGATTACGTTTTCATCCGCTTTCTTATTTTAGACAAATCTGTAGTAACAAACGGTACTTAATTCAATCAGCCTTAACGTACGCAAAATTACGAGGGAGGGTGAGCACTGACACCCATTATTATTACATCATATATCCGATTAAACTCGATCGTCTGATTCTAATCTTGGACGTTTTCACGCGTCGCATATTAAATCCGGTGTCAGAACGGAGTCGGATTAAGGCGTTAAATGCAAGGTAAGAAGTGAGAATATAATCTGTTGTATCTCGCGATCGAGCGGGCGCAAATTCGCAAAACGTACCTATTCTTTCTCTTCAGCCTCTATTTTCGAGGCATAGAAATGTTGCATTGAATTTCGAAGCTTCTCTCCGTAACAAAGTTTCCGTATCTTCCAATTGAAAAGGTAATAATATTCTAGTAGCGATGTCAAAAGAGAGAGAAAGACAGAGGAAGAGAGAAATACGTTCGCGTTTTCTGAAATGTGACTTACAAGACGCACGGCATGAGACGCATTTTCGAATTTTTGGTGTGATACAGCGATCCCTGGACTTTAAGGAGAAATTTTTCTCTCCCCGGCTTTTCACGATTCGTCCCCGTGCACGATATGACGCATACATATGCATCGCGCACACGCGATACCGTCGCTCTTTACTCGATAGCGCGCACGGCGTATTTCATATTTACTAATATACGAGAGCGCGTGAAGCCGGAAAAATTGCCGAAGTCGCGCAAAGTTTATCGGTTCGTTTCCGCGAACGACTCCTCGTGAAAAATTCCGCTGATATCGGATGCGCGAGCCGAGGAGAGGATCGTTTAAATTTATTCCCCCGAGCGACGAGCTCGGGTGTAGACGAGCGAATACGAAGAGAGAGAAGAAGAAAAAAAAAGGGAACACGGTCTTCTTTCTTATATAATAATTCGCTGAAAGACCGATTTAACGTTCTCCATTACCGATCAGTTTGCGATTCGCGTGTGTGCGACGCGAAATGAAATCTTGTCACATTAATCGTGTTCGCGATGCGCGCGACGTCTTTTTTCTTAGATTTACGGATTACTGACTGTGCATTACGGCTTCGAAAACGTTGAAAGAGGATACACATTTTTGCAAACAGCGAAATGAAAGAACTAAGAACGCGAATTTTTAGGCATCTTTTTAAATTGTTGCGTCGTTTTAAGCAGATATCAAGCTTTAACGGGAAGACAAGTGATACTTTTTATCCGTAATACTCGATATCTACCTTCTTTTATCTTTTATTCTGAATACCTTCTTTTAGCCTTTATTCGGAAACAGTAGATTTTACAGACGTGTCAGCCTAATTTTTTTTTTTCTTATAACACAAATTATGAGTCACGCGCGACATTTTAAAGCTTGACTAGTGTAGAGCGTTCGATTAGTTAATTAATATAATTGATAGCTTATCGCGGCAGGCTTAACCCGAGTTGCGAAACGATGCCCTGACCGGGGCGCCGTTAATTATACGAATGCATAACGTCAAAGATGTGCGACGACGAGACTTGCGCAACTCTTGAAACGTCTCGCCAAAATGTCATCCCATATCGCCGCCGACAAATCGCGCGTGAGTTCGAAGGCGTCTGGTCTGGTCTGGTCCGACACGTCGCGACTTAAACTAATCTCATGACTGCGGGACGTCTTCTCGCCCGAGGGACCTGACATTCGTCGTTACCTAACGTCGCCTCGCGGACGCGTTTCCGCGTAAGATAGATGAGTTGAAATTTTCGAGGCAAATATTCCCCTTATTCTCTCTCACTCTCTCTTTCTCCCTCTCTTTCTCTCTCTCTCTCTTTATGCCTCTCTCCTCTCCTCTTTCTCTCGTTTGCACTCTCTAACGTATTCTCGCGAAAGAGAAGGCTCGCTCTCGCGAACGACAACGATACCGGACCCAAACTCGCGACACTCGGGGCGAGTAATATGCGCCGTACCTACCTTAATAGTATACATAATATCTCTGTCACACGGGCACCGAGACGACGAAGAGGAGCTTTGCCTGAGATGTAGATGGGTTGGTGGTACTTGTGCTTCTTCGTCAGACGCTTCGGCTCTTTATATACGCGACGGTGCCAACGTGGTGCAGTGAAAGGGGTCATCCCTGCCCTCTCTTCACAATACACTTCTTCTTCTGACCAGTGCATCTTCGGAAAAATGCTTGGGATGAATCAGGAGTGGAGACTCCGTACATTTTTTTTCTATCTTCCTCCTCATCCGCTCCCTCTTCTTCTCTAGCTTCGCCGATCCCCACCTCCCGCCCCCTCCGCCACGCGTGCCGCACACACGTGAATAGCTCAGGTCGATTCCGGTGTGCTCCTCGATCGGACATCCGGCCCGTATTCTTCACGAAAGAGAGACAGCAAGACATAAAATAAATGTAATTACTCATAAATTTTTAATTAATTGGAATTAAACAATCAGACAAATGAACCAAATTACATTAATTTGAAAAATATATCATTCCGTAGAGATGATGTAGAATCATAAGCTTCATCTTAAATATATTATATTATAAATTTATTATTTCTGAAACATCGCAGTTGAGATCCCTTTGTTTGAGACGCATGCATTGTTGCTCGTTATTAAAATTGATTTATGTATGGACGTAATAAAAGGAAAACTCAATCTAATTTTTTCACAACGAAAATGTCAGGGGACCGGATTGACACTTTATGCATTATATAAATTTTAGTTAATTATCATGGACATGTTTATTTAAAAATCGATATCGCGTCTGCAATTTGAGACGATGAAAATCACGTGGACTCGGCACGCGGCGCGTACGATCGTACTATCGCGATTCCGCGAAGTGGAGCAAAGCGCATTGCGCATGAAGTAGTACGTGTAGGGCAATGTCTAGGTCGATTACGGCTACATCGGCGTGGCGTCGCGTCGTGGAAGCGATTTCCTCGCGCCATTCATAACGCCACGACACGTAGCGCGATAGCGCGTCAGGGTAATGCATGCACGCGGGAAGCGCATACTTTATGCTCGCGTGTCTAGTCGCTGATAAGCCGCTTGTTGAATTTCACCTACAAATGATAATCCTAACACGGTCCGCGCGTATATTTCTTCGCGACGACGTATTTCGTGTTTACCCGCTTCTATAATACGTATAATATATTTAACAAAGGATTTTGATAATGATCACTGTAACGCATTATAAGTGTTTATATATCCCATCTATTTTATTCTATTCTTCCGTTAATTAAACTTCATTTATAAATTTCCTTCTCTCATAAATTTCAACGTTATATCCTTACATGTACAACCTATAAGCAATAACTTGTATGTATATATATATATATATATATATATATATATAAACTATATAAGTGTAATTTACAACAATAATAGAAATATAAACGTTATGTGTAACGTTTTCCTGTTTCTACTATCGTTGTAAATTATATAAGGAAGGAAATATAATTTCCTTCCTTGTGCGTCTGTTAAAAATAAATCACAAACACTTTCAGACAGTATTTCTTTCTCTGATATATATAAGTACACATTTTTTTTATCTTTCATCGAGTCTTATGCGTTTCAGTTTTTCAGGTCGCACTTGTGACATCATCATCGTGTTGAAAGAAAGTACGGCAATAACAGCCTGCCGTTTTCAGGAATCGTAGAAATCAAAAGATTATTGCGCAGCACTGCATGGTCGCGCTTCAACGCGCGCATGTCAATATTCTTGGAAATCGAAATCTTCACAGCTCCGTTGTACGGATGCGGCCGTTTACGTATAAAATGTTTCCCGTTTCTTTCTTGTAATGTAAACGCGTTCAATGTTGGAGCCGCGTGTTGACCTTTGCGATCGCTATCGGCTACTTTCGACTTTTACAATTATCACCAGATCGTAAATACGTGAGTGGATTATTAAGAGAAGCAACAATGAGAAGAATCGACAAATCGCTAACGACCGTAGCGCGCAATAGTTCGTTGAAATTAACTATTATCGTTTCTTTTCGCGATAAAGGCGTGTTATCGTGTTGCTTGTTTGGTCTAAGTTGAATGCAATTCGATTCCGGGAATTGTTATTAAAAATACTTGTGCATAAAAATCACACTTGAAGATATATATAAAAAGGTTATGTAATATAAAATATAAAATTTTTTCTATTTTGTTTATATAAATTTATGAACTAGGTAATTTTTTGTTGATTTATTAAATTTCTTAAACATTGCTTAAATTAAGATTTATATATGTATGCAATAAATTTATAACAAGTTATATTTATATGATGTAAAATTTTCACGCATTTTAATTTTTTTATTGTTTTTTTATAAAGAAAACAGATTCATTCAGTAAAACAGTCTGTCTCTCAATCTTGGCACGCTGACTCCGAAACCGTTCGTTCAACCCTGACATTTGCTGTCGGCGCACCAAAAAGTCCGGTGATTTACAATTTTCGCGAATGGCCAGCAATTTTATACGTCGCGATTCGTTTTTATCGCAACGGTGCGCGCCGCGCCGGTCCTTGAAACGAATTACGTTGATCGTTACGCGACGCATGATCTTTCCAGCTGCGTTTCCCGCCGAGGAGCCGCAGTATATCCCATGATCGCGAGCGAGGGTGGCCATTCGATTCCCGAATGTGCAATCCGCCGGACTTTTATCGTTCGTATAATTAGGCGGTCTTTACGTTACGTTGTACGGTAGCCGCCGCGCCCCTTTCACTTGAGCGAGAATTCACGAGCGGCGGCATTTCGCTTGGCGCGCGCTCTCGCTTTTGACATTTTCGTAACGACGCGCGAGGGACCGAGAACTGTGGGCGATTCGCCCGATCGTCACACGATCGGCTCTCCTCGCGCGCTACTTAATCCTCCAAATCGATCCGGATTCCTTTTCCTGATGGGTGTTGTCGCAACGGCCCAGAGAGCGGAAAGTGACGGGGAAACGAAGTTTAAAAAAAAACTGCCGCTTGCGCGAGAAACGTAATTGAACGAAAGTTTCTTATTCTGTTGGGAAATATACCGGGTTTTATTTTTCCGAGCTCATCAAAATTAGATTTGCGCTGGAGTTTCACTTATCTAACAGTCCTGGGAAAACACACGGGACATGACTCTCGTCAAATTTTAAGAACCGTGCGGAGATCGCCCATTTCGGTGCTGCAGCACACAGCAAAGCCGAAGCTGTGACATTCCCTCGGAGAGATGCTGTACACACGCTTATCGGTCATGTGTCGAGTGGCACCGAACCATCTGGTGTGTACACGTAACAAGCGGATAACGTCGAAACAACGCCGACACGCCCGCAGATATTGTGCGGCGTATCAAAGCAAGCACACTCCAGCAACACCGCGCGCGCTTTGCGTAATTTCCACTCATTCACCGCAGAGGCCGCGAGGCCCAATGAACGGCCGATGTACGCAGCCTCTTCGGATATACCACGCGCGCCCTTATCATTTTTCGTAATCTCGCATGAATAATTAACGTGTAACGAAACGGCGTTTTACTTTTTTTTTGTGCGCGCGGCGTCTAGACGGCCGCTAAATGGTAAGGTCGTTCACCTCGCCCCTCGAACGAGGGTGAAAGCCCCCCTCGAGGAGCTCGATGCGCCGGATGCTCGAGCGACGCGCGTTGCGACGCACGATCCCTTTTATTAATCTCCCATGTCGAACGTACGCAACCTTTCTCGCGAGCCTCCACGGCCATACATCGACATTTACGTCGTGTCATTCGTGTGACGCGGCACATCGCCGGGGATACCGTCCAATACGCGCGTACGCGCGCGATCCCGGCCTCTCGGAAGGCGATTTGTCCGAGACGCGCGGGACAGGATCTGCCCTTAGGGCTTGAAAGGGATTTGTTCTCGGAGCCGCGCGTGGCTCGATTGTCCCGCCTCGTTTTTCTTATCAGACCCGCTCGTATCGGCATCGACGATCTTGTCCGAGCGCGGAGAATGTCACGGGCGAAAACGAGTGGCACACAACGGAAGAACGAAGTGAATGGACGCTTTCAAAATTGGAAGATTAATTGATCTGCGATTTGTATCTTTACTTCGATCGAGAAAAATCGTGATGCGTGACGGGTAGCCTTTCGAGCGGAGCGATTATCGCGCGGACTTCACATCGGTGTCCTATCTCGCTTTCGATGAAAGAAGTTTCATCAAAAATCCTCATTCGAATCCTCCCCGAACGGCGATGAGCGAACGAATTAAATACTTATCCTCCGGTCTCTCGCCGATCGGTTTCACCTCACCGACACATTTCAATCGTTCTGGCGCGCTGGGAATGCGGACGATTGAGACATAAATCTCGCTGAAAAATTCTAATTAAGATTGCACCCGGCTGTTCAAATCGTCGGGCATTCCTGTTCCGTCGGGGGATGCCGGTGGAGCGAGATATAAAACGAGATCTCCCAAAGGAAAGGTATGCGCGAGGATGATCCTTCACTAGTTGCTATTTAATAAACTCGCGATTACGAGTCAAGCTAGCCGGCCGCTGTGCCGGACCTCCAAAATGGATATTCGCGAGTCACGTTTCTTGTGTTCGTACATTATGTACAATATGTATGTTGGCAGTCAGAAACTTAAAACGCATTGTGAATTAATAAGCAATCTCTCTTGCAATAATATATCGGCTGAATCATTTTCGTATTTCGCAATCAGAGAAGTTATTTAGTGACCCATTTATTTATCCATGAATATTTATCCATATGCTTCTGTATGCTTATAAAAATATAATTCTTGTTTCACGATCTAAGAGATAACTAGTATAATTAAAACGTTTCTAACATAATTGGATAAAATATGATTTAATAATGTTTTTCTCGATTCATAAAAAAATATATATATGTATATATATACATTTACAGTCTGTATCTTTTTATAAACATTTCATGCTTTTAAAAGTACAAATGCATAACATATTTAGCTTTCTATTCTTTATACATTCCTATGTTCTATAAAAATTCTATAAAAATTGTTTTATAAAATATTTTATAAAAATTGTTGAAGAAAACTCGTGAAAATTAAGTAGAGATATAATAAAATTTTCTTTCATTTTTTTTCCAGAAGTTTGCTTAAATAAAACTTCGCGTATAAAAATTATTTAATAACTGCAGACGATAGATTGACTAAAATTCAAGACGCTAATAATACGTGCAAGTTCACACGCAGGATTATGTTACTCACGGTATCAGTGTGAGTGACATAAAAATCCAACGGATAATACGAGATCGTTGGAGAACTTTGGCAAGAATGTCGATGGAGGGAAAATGAAAGGCGTTCCTCGTAGGAGACGAGAGATGCGCCTCGTAGGAGACGAGATGCATAATCCAACGTGCAGAAAAAAAATGTGCAGCTGTGGCGCGACCGTTGAAACATTTCAGGCTGACTCTACTATCGGCGCAACGGCGTTTAAAGTCACAATTTGCATTCCGATGGGTGGTAGCCTCCGTCGTCCCCCGTGCTGGAATCGCTCGGTTGAGACTGCACGCGCACACGCGAGCAACATCGAGCCGTGCCGTGCAAATCGAGAGGAGTCAGCTGAGAGGACGACGGACGGTCACGTAAGTCGCGCGTGTATGCCTATATACTTATACGAGGGATGGGATACGTGCACGCGTGTACGTACACGTGTGTCGCTAGGATCGGGCAGGAACGAGGCGGCAGTCTTCGGTCTTGAATCTCGGAAAACCGAGAAACGCAAACGAAGGAACGAGGAAAGTGCACGAGGAGAGGATATGCTACGCTCTGAGAGAATCCGATCGTTAAGTATACGAAGGGCTCTTAACTTTAAGCCTGTCGAGCGGCGCGTCAATATTTGGTACACGGACAGGCGCGTGATGTGTGTGTTGCGATATCTCTCGTTCTCCTTCCCCTCCCTCCCTCTCTCTCTCTCTCTCTTTCTCTCTTTCTCTGAAGCATTTTTTTGATATTATATAAATGCCAGTACAGAAAAGATCACTTCACTTGTTCCTCGGCAATATGAATTATTGCCAAGGAAGAGGTAAAGAATTTTGTGAAAGAATTATTGCCAAGGATATATATACATCTTTGCCTCACTTCAAAGTTGTGGTAATAGAGTTCCCGTTTGATTTGCAATCGAGCTTGCCTTAACTAGGATGTTATGAACGGCCACCGTCGGTATTTCGCTATAGGCTACAAATAGTAACATGTATGTACCACGTAATATCATGTCAGTTAATTTTTCCATGACAAGGCGCGGACGCGCGTGTGAATAAAAAGAATTCGAGGTAAAGATGTTATCCACACACATTGCGCCGGCAGGCAAGACGTTCGTGCGAGAATGCAGGAAGTCCGTCTTTTTAAATTACTGCCTGTGCAATGTCAGGCGATAAAACGGTAATGACAATTGAATTAATTAAACAAAGGTGTCTGAGAGACGTATGTCGCGAATCGATCGCTTCCTACTTCGATGATGAAGAGACGTCGATACCGGATTGCGTTATTAATAATCGCGCGAATAGATCGCCTCATCTTACAGCAATGCCATGTACATCGTAATGCGGATGTTTCCATTATCTAGACGTTTAATCGTTACCGTAATGAAAATAATTTCAACAATGTACGTCAATGTACACTGTATAATAAAATAATAAAATGAAAGAAATATCTCCATAATCATCATGAAATCCTAAACATATACAGAGTTTTTATCTATTTTCACGTAAAAATGTTCGGAGAAGCGCGATTCGTCTAATTATTTCACGGGTAAAAATTCGTTTAATCTCTATGAAAAATGTATCTACGAGAGACAGACAGAATTTTCCACAAATTCGCTAATCTATTGCGACAAATCGTATAGCGGTGTCCCGTCATCCCATCGGAGGCGCGGCGAAAGGATCGACGGTGGAGAGTGATCCGGGATCCGGGGTTCCGATCGAGGTACGCCCCTGATGATCGTGTGCAGGCGTATTACATGTAACACAAAACCGCAGGCACTCCGCAGGCGTGACGTAGCCGGGGCACCATAGAGGCCGCGTTACCTGCCGCGGTGTCATAATGCGCGCGTCCTTTGGAGCGGCTTCTCGCGCGCGGCTCGTTGCGCAATCGCATTTAATAACGTCAGTCCCGGCGCGCGATTGCCGTGCAGCTCGCTGCAGCTCGCGCGGACACTTATGACACTTTAACGGATTTTCATGGCGGAACGCCGTCGAATAAATTTCAGCCGGGGAATTTACACGAAAAATTTACTCACGAGAGCGCCGCGCGTTGCAAAACTTGTCGAATTAAGCCGTGTCGCGCTCGATCGCGGGTCAACGACCGAGATTTTCTCTTTATTTCTCTTCTTTTTTTTTTTGCCCTTCTCGCGTGTACGCCTTCACGATTATTGTAATGTAATAATCGTGCGGGAATACGAGTCGCGGGGCTGAGATGACATCGACACGCGTATACGGTCGGCCGGTTCGCGACCGGCGCGGCGACTCCTGCCGCCTCGAGAAGCGCCTAATATCGTTGCGCAATTTTCGACAAGCGCGATGTAATATCCCCGTAATTACCGTTCGCATCGGTTATCGATCGCTGAAAACTATTTTTACGACGTAAAAGCCACTTCTTTACTCGACGCGTAAAAGTGGAAGTCTGCGCCAGTAATTTTACCTGTTGGCCAACTCGTTAATTTCACCTGTTTAGATAGGCACACGCGAGTCCTCCCACAGTTATTTATGCACCAATTCATATGATAATTTATAGTTGTCTGCGTGCTGTTTGAATACCATCTGGACAACGGTGAAAAGAGACGACAACGCGAAGAGGCATATACCGTATGTCTATATACAATATAAAACTCCGGTTCTATGTACAGAGTGAATTTTAATCCGGTCTAATAAAAAATTTTATAAAAATTTTGATTAAAACATCTCATGTGAAACATATGATATATGCGAGGCTAGTAAAGATGATTTAATTCACATTTCGTGTTGTCTGCATTTTTAATTATTGGAATAAAGCCTCTCGTGAAATAGATCGATTATACGGCAATTCGAGAGAGAAATTTGCATTTAAGAAACGTGGCGCGCACGTTCCGCCGAGGGCTCTCATAAACCACCTCGTCCCAGATTATTCGATTTATTTGACCGCTCTTGGATATTCGTTAAACGTCCTTCGCGCGGGTTACCTCGGGTTACCCCGATGACGTAATTCTCCGGTGTGATATTCGGTATGTACATCGCGTACACCTGCCGCGCGCCAGGGGTTGAACCGGGTCGGATATTTCACGCCGAATGTCTGCCGAGATATAATAAACAAAACGCGCGCCAAGAGCCCAACGTCGCTTCATCCGCGCCGCGCCGAGGCGACTTGATCGAAAAGCGAGAAGATGTACATACATACGTACGTAAGGTGCTTTTAATAACTGGTTTGCGATATCCTGCTCACGCGGCTTATACAGCTTCGGCATTAATATCTGATGCACTTTGCACGCAGGTGAATTATGCATTTTGTGTTTCTCCTTTCTAACACCTGGCGATTTGATCCTGCGGCTGCTCCCTTCCCGCTCATTATGTCCCCTATCACACAACTCGGTCGCGACTTTTATCCGAAACTTTAATTAATTAAACGTTTAGCGTCTACGTGACAAAAAGGATTTACATGGAAAAGCTAATAGCCGGATAAACAGCCGTCAATAACTAAGCACGGCTTATCAGTTGCATGGGAAAGCTAATATTAGCCGGATGAGTAGCCGTCATTAACTTGTAAGCACTTTTCAATTGCACAGATAAATGTGCTAAGAATAATTTTACAATTTGTTTTATTTTATTTATTTATTTTTTTTTGGTACACGTGTTTCATTGATAGTTCATAAGAGAAACACGTTATTTATCGCATCTCGAAATAATAATCCTGATGCGTGCAGCTCCTTTCTAATCCTTCACGAGACAAGAATGTAAAGAGACGGAATCTAACGTGACTTTTGCACAAAACAACATTTTCATGAGAATTATTCGATATCTATGTGCAAGAGGATCGCAAACATCGCGTGATTTCGTTTATATTGTTCCTCCCCATCCTTCGAGCCCGGTTATAATTTTCAAACAATTTTATCCTCTTATCTTGCCGATCATAAATACACTTAATTTGCATACGGCGATACGCCGACTAGAAAAATTAATAATAATTAGCAGCGAGCTCGCGCTTATAAATAATTGACGCCGATAGTCATCATCGTGCGTCGATCGTAATTTTCGCGATTTCAGATATGCCCCGTACATGCATGCCGCGTTATATAAACGCGACTGTCAATTATTACAGATCAAGCCTAGCTGTGAAGACCCGCCGATCGAAGGGATAACAAAGCGATATTTCATCCTCGCTCAGCTCTAAGCAGCAATTATCCCATAAATAACATCGGCGCGGGCCGCGCTCGCCACGTGCACTCATTAGTAAACTTGACCCTGCCGTTATTACTTGCTCGTATCCGCATTAAATTAAAGCGATTACTTGTTTACGGGAATTGTTTACCGCAGACAGACGTGTGCGTTTGTTGATTTTCAACCGAACGAATAATTGCGAATACATAATCGTTGGATATTTATTCTAGCAGAGCGGCGTGTAAACCAAATTTCGGAAAACAAATGCAATTAAATCTGTCGGGACCCGATGCAACGCTAATTCAGTAAAATTATAACAAAACTTTCTCTCTCTTTCTCTAGTTATTTTCCTTATTTAGTTTATTTTTGCTTTATTGTTTGCGCTTATAAAGTTATTTTGTTGATTTTTTTTTGTTTTTTGTTCATTTTTATATTTTTTCTATTTATTTATTTCTTTTGATTTGCACTCTGTTTTTTTCTGCAGTGCTCCTTGTTTCATACTGATGTTATTCTTTAATCTTGTTAGTTTAATTTTGTTTTTATTTTTTTATGTTTATTCATCTTGTTTGCTTTTCCGTATCATACCTGATCTTATTTTGTTCTTAGTAGGACTTGCCTTAGAACTCCAATAAACGCGCAATCTCTCTCTCTCTTTCTCTCTCAGCTTTCGATTTTTGTATCTATAACTCTTCTGCTATCTTCACTTTTTGACCCTTTTAGTCATATTAGTTTGTATTTTTATTTTTATTGATTCTATCCTGTATTACGTATTATTTTTGTTATCGTTTTTTTTGCTTATCATATTTTTTTAAGTTCTTTTATTTTATCAAGGCTTATCTAGAATATTAAACCTCTTCGTCTGTCCGTCTATGTGGCTCTTTTTCTCTTTCTCAACGAGAGAAGAAGTGATTGTTCGCTACAGAGAACCATGTCTATTATAATTTCACAAATATTGTCGCAAATTGTTCTAAAAATTACAATATCATGTATAGTTATATTTATTTATTTGTTCATCTCGTAAGATTATCCACTGAAACAGAGTTGCAGTACTTTTTTTGCAACATTTCCTTTTCACACGAGTAATTAGATCACTTGCCGATTAAATCGATTAAAGGTGGAGCGCACACAAACGCGCGATCGAGTGACATGCAAAAGAAAAAAAAAAGAACAGCCGCTAAATCTTTGTTCAGCTGGAAGGCTGCGCGGCGCAAAGATGGGTCAACCTTTCGCCTTGCGATTATGTAAGGCCTCGGACTGACTGACCTTTAGGTTCGTTCATGGCATGCGGCATTTACGTAATTTACCGATTACGATGTATTAGAGTTTGCTTGAGTTGCGCCTGGAGAACAGTTCTCCCTCTAACGCCGATATATTTTCAAACGTGGACCAGATTTACAGCACGCGTTTACGCAACCCTCCAAATTAAGCGTGTATATAAACGTATACATACATATATGTATGTACAATTAATGTGTGTACATATATGCTATAAATCTATATATCCTAACCATATACGCATATAGCATAGATATATCTATAATAATAGAAGATACGTGTGTGTGCGCGGATATACATATATACGATCCGCGAACAATCGACTAGCGATCTTTCACGCGATTTTTCGGGCACTAACCGAGCGAAGCGATCGTTTCGATCTTCCCTGGGAGAAAGGAATAAAGAATAGAAGATGGACGCCAATGATAATAATGGATCGAGTAAATAATAGCTGCGAGCGTTTCATTGCCCTATTTATAGACGCTAGAACGTATTTTATTTATGAATTTTTAAATTTTGATTCCATTTCCTTTCTTTTATTTTTACTTTTACGATTATTAAAAGATTAGCATTAGTATTTTTATTGAAGCGCTGAGAATTCCGTCAATCAAAAGATATTTTATTTATTACTTTAATTAATTTGATTTGTGTAATTAATATTTTATAATATAAAATTAATTATTTCTAATTTTAAATAGCGTAATTAATTGATATAAAATAAACTCTAATTAACTATACAATACCAGTTTTGAAACGATGATATGAATGTTTAAGAAGGTACTGCGCGTATTTTTAATACACAAATGATACTCTTATTATACACAAATTATATACTTATTATACTCAAATTATACACAAATTATACTCTCAATATTTAAATATGATTACCCGGGAAAAAAGTTCCATATATAATTATATATAATTATATGCAAAATATGTCTATATATATTTCTTTCCTTTGTAAAATTATTCTTTAATACAAAATTGACAATAATAAGGAGGAAACATAAAAAATAATTAAAAGAATAATTTTTACATTGTTTTTTTTTTACAAAAAATCAAGTTTGAAGAAATGAGAAAAATTGCTCATATATAAGTGATTAAAAATATACATATATAATTATATATGAACAATTTTTCTCATTTCTTCAAACTTGATCTTTAAAGTAAGTAAAAAAAAAATATAAAAGTCATTCTTTTAATTATTTTTTATGTTTCTTTCTTATTATTATCAATTTTGTATTAAAGAATAATTTTTACAAAGGGAAGAAACATATAGCGGACATATTTTGCATACGATTATATATATAATATGTGAAACTTTTTTCCGGGATACTGAAATATTTTTTTCTTACAGAATTTTATTCTTAATATGTACTGTGTTACTTATACATACCTCCAACTTTAAACTAACAAATCCAGATGCATTAAAATTAATGTCGAATTTCCGGCCGATAAAATTCCGTGCGCAGCGATGTAGCGATAATGATTAAGTAAAAGAAAAAAAGAAACAGCTGTTGAAGAGCAAGTGCGCTTTTCCCTTCGCCTGCAGCGTCCTCTGCGGCATTACCGAGATGTAAAGCGGCTTGCAAGGGTTCGCGCTTACCGACGGGCGCCGGGCCGGCCGCACCGTTGCAGTGTTTACGTTCGCGCGTTATGCGCGTCAATGCGCACCACGTGTGATCGCGATCGTGCGATCGGTCTAACCGGACGGTCTTCGGGCGAGTTTCGCGCGCTAAAGTAGCAGGTGTCGTTGAACAACAGTCGAACTTTCGTGTTGCACGTCGGGCAGGATGCTGGAGTCGACTCTTCAAGCCCTGGCGTGCGGTAGGACGATCTTGGCCAGCGGCTCCCCGAGGCGGCACGACATAATCAGACACCTGGTAAAAAAAAAAAAAAACAATCGCGCGAAGAATCTTCTCGAAAGCGCTCTGTAGAACGGGGGGTGGACCTGGACGCGGTTTCGCGCGGACGATCCCTCGAGTAGGCTGGCTGGTCGCGTATTAACGTGAATAATATATTCGTCAGCGCATAAACGCAGAAGTGGTGCCGTCCCTCTACGACGAGAAGCTCGACAGGTCCGAGTACCGGGGGCACGGGGAGTACGTGCAGGACATAGCCAGGTACAAGGTGCTCGAGGTGTACGAGCGTCTGAAGGCGGACCCGGTGCCGCCGTCGTTGATAATAGGCGCGGACACCATGGTGACGATGGGCGACGTCATTTACGGAAAGCCTCGGAACGAAGCGGACGCCTTTCGGATATTGTCCAGGTAAATGAGCTGCCGCTGGATCATTCTCAGAACGTGGTTATCCTCAACGCCTCTTTCTTAGCTTAGCGAATAAGCAGCACGTTGTCTACACCGGCGTGTGCCTGAAAACATCAAAGACCGAAATCCAGTTTTACGAGTCTGCCAAAGTAAAGTTCGGAGACATATCGGAGAGACAAATAAGAGAGTACATTAGAACTGGTGATCCTATGTGAGTGTGGCTTGTGCATCGCCACGTCGTCATTGCAATATTGCATTGCGGTGTCCCACACAGCAGCACGCACTAAGATCTGATTGTAAGATCTGAAATAATGAATCGAATATAAAACCTATTCTACAATAGTCATAAGAATTGACCAATTCTATGTAGCGTCGAATATGAAGAAAATAAATCGAAGGGAGTTAGTGTGATTAATTTTTATGAGAATAAATTGGATTAATTTTTACAGCTTATGGCTACTGAGAGTAGGCTTAATGATGCGACAGCCAAAGGATGTATTATGGCTTTGGACATGCTGTCTGGGACTTGCATTGCAATGGTTGCAATTAATCTTTGCACTCAAGCGGGATGTTATTTCAGGGATAAAGCAGGAGGCTACGGTCTTCAGGGTATAGGGGCTTGCCTGATCGAAAGAATAGATGGTGATTATTACACCATAACGGGCCTGCCGCTGTACTCGTTGGCCAAGCAACTGAACCGAATGTTCTCCAACATTTAGCGAGAATATCACGCTGTGCCTGTCAGTACCTGAATCATTGTACCGTTGTCGTACCTACGTGAATAAATTTTATTAATGCTAAAAGCCCCCTCATAAATTTATGAATTCCCCTGTTTGTGTATTTAATAGTCCGAACGTTGCGGCTTAATGGGCATATATTTAAGCGTACGTTAATATTGATATCGCGCTCATTAACATGCATGATCGTATCGCGCGCTGTCAAAGACACAAAGCGAATCACTCGTCGGCGTCGTAATTAAATTAACCACCGTACATTCATTCGATAGAACTTTCTCCGTTTCATTCATACCGTGGAACGCAAGATTTTTCAATTCAAAAACTTAAAAAAAAGGGCACTCGAGTTTGCATGCGTCGTATTTTGACATTAAAAAAAAATCTGATTTTATTTTATCTTATTTTTATATTGTTTCGAGACTATTTTGATTATTTGTTTATTCGTTATTTAAGGGAACGTATTTTATAAAACACTAACGTTCAGGCGCCTCTACGTTATATTTTAAAAGAATATCTTTATTCTCATATATATTTTAAGGAATTATTTAAAACCGTAACAAACACGTTTAATTTCTATTTAAAAATTTATCGAAATAACAAATAACTAGATTGACGCTGTTCCGGGCATCTCCGGAAATAAATATACAAGCAACAGAGAAAAACGTTATTTCATAATTTTATTTTCTAGTCGAAGCGCCGACTTTCGAAATCGGAGGATCGTATTTGCGAGAAATGTTATATATATATATATACATTTATTTTTAAATTTTAGAAATTTTTGAAAATGGATTTCGATAACTTCACACCGGTATTACATCTATTGTCGCAAGACTTTTACTTCGTTTCGACAAGATTCATAAACCGCGCCATCTGCAACGCGGTATCGAGTCCCACCAAAGCGAATCTCGTGTATCTCGCCTCTTGCGATGCGTCAAGTCGTCTCGCGCGGGCCCGCACCTGCAGCCACGTTTCAGGATTCGTGTGATTGTGTGTAGTCAGTAGTGGAGCGCAAAGGTCTCGGTGTGTGGCAAAGTGCGCGCCGCTTACGTCAGCCTGGAAGAAGAAATGGAGGACGTTTTGAACGAGGTCGTCTCTGCCGAGGATTTGAAGGTAAATCATGCGGCCGGGGATAATTCTCGCGTCGCCGATATCGCTCTCGCTCGGGACGTCCCGTTTCTCGCGCTCGCCCGTCCCCGAGAGCGACGACAACGACGTGCGTTGAAAAAGTTAGGTTAGGTTACCACACAGCTCGAACCTATTTACATCCGTCTACGTATATATTTGCGCGTTTATATATTCCGTTCGTCGATTCGCGTCCTCCTACGCATCAACGCGACGTGCTTTGCGCGAAATTTTCGCGAATCTTTGATAATTGCGTCAGCGAAACGGATACATGGCATTTCCTCTGTAAAAAAACACATAAGTACGTCGTGCGCTTTTATTTGCGAACGAGTCGTTAATTAAATATGACGCTATCGCGACCAACGTATTGAGATGAGGTCAGGATGACGCATCGGGACATGTAAATCCGTAGTACACGTAATGTTGCATCACCTCGTGACAATCCTCGTCGTGATTACGTTTCAGAGATTCGAAGCCGTGTACCATGAGCAGTTGCATGGGTCGTATGTCACGCAAAAAGCTCAGTTCGAATACGCCTGGTGCCTTGTGAGGAGCAAATACTCGGCGGACATTAGGAAAGGAATATTGCTGCTGGAGGACCTCTACAGCAATTACGAGGCGGAAAAGCGCGACTGCCTGTACTACCTGGCGATTGGAAATGCCAGGATAAAGGTGAGATACATGTACATCGCGAGTGTGAGCGAGCGTTAAAACAAGCTTTATTACAAAGCTACGATCTCGATCCCTGACTTCGTTGATGCCTGCTTCCAGGAATACTCCAAGGCGCTCTCGTACGTCAGGGCATTCCTACAGATTGAACCCGAGAACGTGCAAGTGCAACATCTGGAGTCGTTGATAAGGAAGAAGATGGAGAAAGGTTTCCTTTTTATAATTTACTATCGGCTTAAGAGAATAAAGCTTGTAATTTATCTCGGGGCAATATCGCTGAGGGATTCCTATGATTTCCTTACGCAGTCGTACTATTTCTGGTTGCTTCTGCTGATCTTTCTGCTCTCTTGGATTGCTAAATTTTATATCGATTCCACTTAACGATTATCCCTACGACTCATACTAATTCAAAGCTCTCATCAACTTTGGGGGGGGAAAAAAGTAGCTAAACCTTTTGCATGTTTTTGCCTCGCACAATCTTGTAATGTAATCTCTTCCAGAATCTTCTCTAAAGATTTTCTTTAATTTTGTGATTGTTTAATTTCTTAGTTTCTTCTTTGTGATAGTAGATTTACTTTTATATTTTAATATAAAAAAGGCTTTAGTTTAGATTTCGATAGTTGTGTTAATAATCATTGCTTGTATTTTCTGCAATGCATCTATCTCTAGTATTCCATCTGTATATTCTGTATGATGAGATTGATAAGTAATAAAAAATTTATATCGACGAGATGAAAAACTCGTATTTAATACCACATCATGCTGTTTCATACACGTCATATTCTCCTTTTATTGATTCGCGATACTAACCTCATCAATATGTTAAACTTGCAAGTATTACCTAAAAAGCTTCATCAATATTTCCATGACTGGAATTGGCAATTGAATCTCGTTTGTTACATTTTTTTTTACAGAGGGCCTTATGGGTATGGCTGTTGCGGGAGGTGTTATTATCGGTGTCGCAAGTATTCTGGGCCTGGGCATTGCGATGGCGAAAAAAAATTAGTTAATCCTCCCTTAAAAGACCTATTAGAACTGTGACTATGCAATTACAATTGTGATGTAATTCGTTTGCGCGAAATGGTGTGTAACTTGCGTCGTAATTGCCCGGTTTGAGACGGTGACGAGTCTCAAATGTAACTAGATCGTTGAACCAAATCCAATAAATGTAATTTGTAACGTAATTTTTCTATTAATCACAAAAGAAAGAGAACAAGGAGAGAAACCAGCTTACGTGAATACGATTTTTAATTTTTAATTATTTATATTTATATCATTATTTATATCGTTTAAGCATGTTGTGCGAAATCTTTTGCCCGTTAAGAAGTATCTGTTCAACAGTGAAACCAATTTAACTTCCAATACACTTGACGTTATGTGCGATATTTTTTTTTTACATTCCAAAGTTATATGCGATTATTTTTTTTATACTGTATATGTTACGCACATCACACATGGATATGGATATATCGTATTTACGGATATATGTGTATCACATGGTACTTTGTATTAAAAATTTCATTTACACGCGCGCGTATGTGTTTAATCGAAGCGTTCAGCCAAAGCGCCATTACGAAATGATGATAAGAAGCTATAGCCTTTTGTATATAATTAGGGTTGTATTTACAGTTGTACACGTGGATTTATGTTGTTATTGAATCCTTTTAATAAAAATAAATGTTTGAAGCTACATGTCGGACGATGCTTTTTCCGCGCGAATTATCACTGCGTGCGTACGCAACCTCGCCACCCCGGAACCTGACGATTCCATCGCGATGAAATTATGCGGAATATGGGGCAGCGTCCCACTTCCCATTTATGAGACATCGCACCCGGGGATTTATTCGCGCGGAAAATCTAACATATTCACTCGCAACAAATCACGTCGCACGAATGGATTTTACGACGCGTCTTCATCCTCGGAGTTCGGAACACGTACGATACGTTGGGTAAGAACAGAAGTTGTGATTCCTTTGAGGAAAGTGAAGCCGCCGGGCTTATACGTTAAACGCGCATTCAGCGTTAAATCTGACTGCCCGAATCGCAATTGTATATTTACCATCCACCGTGATCTTCGTGTTGCGCGAATTGCAACCGCATTTACGTCAGCTGTAACTGTCTGCAGTCCCTACGTGTTTACGTTTGAATACGATTTCCATACTAGATATATGAAACTCGGAATTATATAGGTGGCCATATCTAGCGTTAAATGCACCGCCAAACACAGACGCGAACATTGACTCTGGCAATCCCAGCAACAAATACGGTCGTGCTTATCAGTGAACTGCGTTTGCGTGATGCGTGCTCTGTTGGCCCGAAACCGCAGGATTGCGAGCGACGGAAAACAAGTCATTTGGAATATTTGCAGATCTGCGATTAAGATAATTTAAATTTAAAATATTCAGAATTTATTACGATTAAGATAAATTACGTGTGTGGCTTTAAAAACTCTGGGATTTAAAAAGAGAAGGATGGAAGAGATATAACAAAATTTTCAACGTCCTGTTTTTTTTATATATAGATTTATTGATGACTTCTTAATATCCGTTGATAAAGTTGTTTATGTACAAAATAACGCTGGAATATCCCTATTAATATTATTATTATTACTATTATTATGTTATTAATGACCTATGTTATGGCCCGGGGAGACTCCCTCTTTATCTCGAAAGAGGACAGCCCTCTTTTTCGCTCGATTCGACGAGCGTCGAAGTCCGCTCGTCTGCTCTTTCCATGAACCGAAAAACACGTGCGCCACGCGCCTTTCCCGCGCGCCTTCTTTTCCGCACGTGCTCGCCCGCAAAATGCGACGAATAATATTTACATACACAGGCCAGATCGCGACGGGATCGCGACACTCCTCCACCGGAAAGCGGACGAAAAGAAGGCCGCGAGATCAGGCGGGCACGCGACACCGTCCGCGCCGTACTCGCCTTTATATAGTACACATCTTAATAAAGGATCCTCATTAAGTGAAGAGAAATCGAGTATAGGCGACGAATGCGAATTTCGGTAAACGCGTGTTGTGTGTGTGCGTGTGCGTGTCGTTCCGCATTCTCATGGCACGGCGCGCGTCGCGCGTTGACAATTTTAAATTTAAAGTAAATTAAATTTGCTTCGAGCTACACATTTTCTGTCTGGCGAATTTCGCCGGAATTGATCGCATCGTTAAGATGAAAAACCGAAAAGAGATACAATTCACCGTTTCAGCGATCAGCGCTGCGACGCGTGCGGTCCGAGAGATGAAATTTGTGGCTCGTTCGCCACGAGATTCGAAAATCGAAACGGAAATTGATTGCGAGCCGAACACAAATCTTCTCGATCGCGTCGAATTAAATTCGGAATCCCGTTTACTTGATAAAAAAAAAAAAAATTCTCGCGCGGGACTTTCGCGCTCAGCAACGCGCAACGAGAATGCGGACCGTCTACCATCCTCGGGGAGCGACTCGGGGATGTATTTACAGCGGGAAGGGGGGGGGAGGAAATCGCGGGGAAGCTGTGCCGCTTGTAACCCACGGGTGTAATGACGTCGACGACCGTCGGCGGTTAGTCTGCGCGAGACGACTGCAGGTGTGATCGATATACGTGGCGCGCGCCACGAGAAGTGTGATAACCGCTCTCTCCACCGACCTGGAGATTACGCCGTTGGCCCGCGCTCCGGAACGCGGTCGTTTAATAATGTATAAAAAAAAAAGGACATCCCGCGCCGCGCCCGTTTGCGGCTAGAAATGCCGACTCTCGTGGACGTGGGAGAGCGGTTATCGATTAATAAACGTTACGGCGGATCGCGCTTTTGCACGCTTTTTCCGCGGGAAAGAGGGACAGATAGAAAAGGAGGAAGAAAAAACGCGCGCGCGTTCGGGCTTATCGCGGGAAAAATCTCTCTCGCGAATCCGATCGCGGCTTCGATCGGCGTTGAAAAGAAAGAAAGTGAGGAGGACGGCCCTCCCCCCGGATTTTCTCTCGGGCATTTCCCGCGGATATTTTCTACAGGTACCTATCCACCCCGGTGGCGATTTAAGAGTCTAATTTAGTTTTCACTTAGCTCGCTTTTTTTGCCGCTTCCTTATTTTCCGCGGAGATATATATATATATATATATATATATATATATTTTTTTTTTTTTTTCAGCGTGCCTTTAGGTAAACGCGCGTGCGGGACCGCTTCCCGAACTTTTTCAGTCCCGAAGCACTTTTTTTTACGCGCGAACGAAATTTCGCGCGTATTTACACGAACGCGCGGGAGAGTGAATTCGCTCCGGTAATTAAACTTGTCCCTCCAATTCAATTCAAACGCCGTATACGGTCTGGAAAGTTGCACGCGCGCTCTCTCTCCCCTTTATTTTATTTTATTTTATTTTCGCTATAATTCATTCTCGGGACGATAACATGATTCTTCCTCGCGGGGCGATATAAATAATTTCGAGAAATGCGCGGAAAAATCAAGGAGAGCTTTTCGAGCTCTCGGCGCACCGCGATATCGTTTGCGATATAACCGTATAACCGCGGAGATTCGAAGGAACATCTTGGCGATAATCCGCGATTGCAGCACGCGTTACCCCGTGCGGGTCGCAGCTTCCAGCTTCCTCTCGCGCGAGTTCGGACCGTCGCCGATCGCGGAACCGATCCGCGATCGTCGAGTCCTTCCCGTTCGCCTCGAAAGAGAGAGACGTCTCTCCTCTTCTTCCCTTTTATCTAGCGTAGGAAGAAATCGCTCGATAGATTAGCAGCTTGAAAATACTTTAAGCGGTTTAAGGATGAATATTGCTTTCTCAATAAGGCTTCGCTATGCTTTACACGAATGTACAGTGTAGTGTGTGCATCGTGTGTATATGTTAGAGCGTGCGTGTGTATGTGTATATGTGTGCCGGCTCGTCCGCCGATCAAATCTCGACTCGGAACAGGATCTCGATCCTCTATGATCGTTCTCCGAATCTAAAGTGCGCGGAGACGAGTTCGAAGGATTACACAATCGCCTAAAGATATCGATCGATCGAGAAGAAGCTTTAAGTTCCGCCATCCTGGAGAAGTGCGAAGTATCGCCCTAATGATATTACGATCTCTCTCCTGGAATGTGCATATTATACCGTTCATTCGATGAAAACTCACAGTTCCACTCAAGCTTGACTTAAGTGCGCGAATAAAGTACTACATACATATCTAATATATCACAATATAAGATTAGGTCGTTTAAATTCGATACGTGGGTTAGTATTAACGTAGGGAAATTTGCGAAATCATCGTGGGCGAAATTACTTTCCTCCTAGATCGAATGTGTACACACATTCAAACAATTTATTATTTAACAAAAGCAAAAAAAGCCTATAACGCGTCCGTATCCCCGAAATATATATTTTTACACTCTCTTTAAAAAAAAAAAATAGAATATACGTGCGCGAGAACAGAACCGATGGCAAACTCGAAGCTAGTCCACCGTTCAGATAAGATTCAGCAAGAAGAGATCGCCGTTCACATCCACACAGTCGCAGTAAAAAAATAAAAGATCACGAGGAGAGAATCCCGATTTATCTAACAAGAGATAAATAAAGGTCGCGCCGGAAACGCGCGTTACGGAGGACCGTTGCATACGCTCGGGCCCTTTTCACGGCGTAAGTTACCCCGTTTGTCATATGCATACCTAACATCCGGGAATCGCGATCACAATGGCACAGAACGCCCATTGATGCTAAGTTTATCGAGAGACGCCGATAAGCGCCAGTGCTTGCACACCGGCACCTCCGGCGGGAGATTGCATTGCGCGTCGCTAAGTACGCGGAATTCGTCAATCGACACCCTGTCGTCGCCCGATAACGGGGAGCGTCGCGAGCTCGCGGTCGAATGGCAGAACTCGAGCTTATCTCTCGAACGGCAGAAGGAACTCGGATGAGTCGTGTGTTATGACGAGATATGAGACGAGAGAGGTAGCGCGCGCGCACGCCTTTTGACGCGCGCGGCGCCGATTTCGGGGGTCGAGTCACACAATGAAGTGTACGAGCGAGACGTTATCACGTGAGGCACGGAGCATACGTGACATTATAAATAGAATAGATACATTACGCAATAGGACAATGTTTTCGCAGGGAATGTTAGATACTGAAAGACGGAACGTATGAATGGTCCTGTGCGTCCGCATCTTCGATTGGTTCGAGTTCTTTTTTTTTTCATTTTTATTCGTATATTTTTATTGGGAAGTTTCAATATTTCTCTATATCTCTTTACAAGGGGAGCGCAAACGCGGACGCCTCTTCGCACTTAATATTGAGCTTATATTCCTTACAAAAAACGGTCTCCTCACACGTCTCGCTCGTACGTATCATTTTACAAGCGCGTGTGTCACACGCAATCGATACGAAATGGAAAAACCGATATAATAGGCCTTACGAACTACCGGCGCTCAATTTTGTACAATAATATCTCGATTAATTTTACTCGAACGCTTCTCGCTTTCTACGCCTCGCGCCTTCCCTTTTTCTTCTTTCTCTCTCTCTCTCTCTCTCTCTCTCTCTCTCTCTCTCTCTCTCTCTCTTCCTTTTTTTTTCGAAACGCGTCGACTGACTAGCGATACGATAACGTTACAGTAGTGATTTTTAGTATGACGGTCATATCGTAAAATATACACTTTTCGCCGTCCCGCTTCTATCGCGTGACGGCCTTTTTAATACTCTCTCTCTTTCTCTTTTCCGGAACTACCTATGATACTTGAACCCCGACACATTTACAATGCATTTTAATTACAAATACGCTACTTAAGATTTATCCGATGGCTCGCCTCGGTACAGTTAAGAGTTAACGGGATCGCAAATCACGGGGAAAGCCCCCAGACCGATTGTATACAACGGGTGAGAAAATATACGCAATGATTCTAAACTTAGGCGCCGTTTGCACACTGTCCACACGCTGTTAACGATTCTCGGCGATATCGCAATACGAATTTGGCAGGAATTAAATGAAAAAACGCGCGCGTCATAATTTAACACATAAAATATACAAAAATATGAATACACGCTAAAAATAGAGATGCTATCATCACTTTAATGCAAATTTCCATAAATATATAACATACATATTTTTTTCAATTTCAATTTTTATTTCCCAAATTCTCTCCCGGCCGTTGTCGTGCCGACATTTGACGTTCGTGAAATGTTCATATTTCACATGCATTTACGATTATAATTTCTTTTTACGCTCTTTGTAAAATTCAAAAAATTCTCACGAAGAGTTTCTTTCATTAAAATGACGATATAGGGGAAAAACAAGCGTGTGTCGCATCCCGCGTAAGACGCCCGCGCAAAGTGCTTATCATCGTGTCGCGACGTAGAGATTGTGCCTTATCATAAATAAGAATACAAAAAGGTCCTTTCGCGTGAAGTGAGCGCAGTTGCGAAATAAGCATTTCAAAAGGGAATAAGATTATCGTTCGGGAGAGCCTTATTGCATGAGACTGCGCGAGCGTTGCGTCGCGCGCGCGAAGAAGCTCTTCGATTCGCAAAATTCGACAAAGATAAAGATGTCGAGCGAAAATTCGCAAAGTTACCCTGCCCCTCCCCCCTCGGATATTTCGGTTGATTCTCGAACTTACGAAATTAGATACGTCCTTATGCTAGTCCTCTCCGTCGACGTCTCGATGTTGGAGCGCCGGAAACGCTACTCGGCTTCGCCTTTAGCGCATATTTCACGAGCGTTCGCATCGCCGAACGTGCATTACATACACGTGTCCTCAAAAAACGTACGATACAGCGTAGCGATATTGCAATCTTTTATGTATACAAGTATAACAATATTTCTGCATGTGTGTATGACTGTGTATAAACGTAATCGTATCGTCAAGAAAAGTTATACATACATATATATATATATATATATTAGAGTAAGGGATTACTTTTTTTTGCGCCACCTTTTTATTCCGCAAAACCTATTCTGCAAAATGGAGCGTAGAGCGCGAACTCTCGCGAATTTAAAAGCAGTCTTTAACACCGGTTTTATGGTACGTCGAGACGTGCCTGTAAAATATCGAAAAATTGTCGCGGTATAAAATACAGAAGTCGTATCGTAACGTGCAAAAAATGTGTTTGGCTCTTCTTCGTGACAGTCAAAAGTTGAGCGGAAATAATAGTCTAAATCTTTTTCAGAATCGATTGACACTTTTCACGCTTTTTCCCAGCTATATCGAAAAGCGTAGCTTTTCACGCCGTTTGATTTTGCATCGGACTTATTTCTGAGGGCCGTTCGCTCTCGAGAACGATATTTCGTGAACACAAGGGGTTATTGTGAATACATAGTTTGAGCCGTTCGTTTTCCTTGCAAGCACGGAATGCTTGTAAAGTCAACGAAACGTTTGGAATAATTATCGACGTATACTTCGATTATCGACATTTTGAAAAATTAAGAATCTTCTGAGTTTTCAGCGAGAAAGTTGCTCACGGAGATCTCGATCCTCGCGGCAGCCGAAACTCGTTACAAGGATATCTTTCGCTCTCCCTTCGCGATCTGTTAATTGCGATAAGTGGCAATGTACACATTTAATCCTACCTCGGAACGCTTGTTGTACGCCGTAAGTCCCGCTTCTATAACCGACAAATTCGCGTCGCGTGTCAAATAATAAAATTCCCGATGCGCCAAATCGGCGTCAACGGGGTGGAAAGGATTTTACGAGCCAGGATGAGTGTCCTTGAGACATGTGCAGACGCATCCCACGGTAGAGAAGAGAGAATTTCTACGCGGTTATACCAAAAAATGGAGCCGCAATTCATCTTCCTTCGGCGGCGCGGGCGAACGACGGCGTTACTCCATTATCGATAGTAACTTTCACTCCCGCCGTGTCTCTTTCTTCGCCATTCGATGCATCCGTAATTTACCCCCGATAAATCACGGCCCGCGATACCCGCTATCGCTGCCGCGTCCGGCGTTTTATTTGGCGAGATTTATTCCTTCGACTCTCATTGTTAGCACACATTGTTCCGCGTTTTAACGTGTGATTTCGTTGAATTAAATTTGCCCCGGGCATGATCAATCCCGCATTATTATACCGAGGACTGAAGATCCGGCCGAAAAAGAAGCAATCGCGACGGAAGTAATCGCGACATAGCCCGAGAGAGTGCAAATCAACACGCGTCTTCTGCATATACTAAACGGTGCTCAATTTCCGTCCGATTTCCGCTGTGTCGCGAAGTTAACGCCTCGAAGCCTAATTCTCGAAAACCCGTTGCAGATTCTACCGGAGCTGAAATTCCGCCACTCTCTCCATGCCCAGCGAGCAAGCGAGCGAGCGGCTGCACCGCCGCCGCCGCCGCCGCCGCCGCCGCCGTCGCTGCCACCGCTGCCGGAGTCGATTCAAGGTGCAGTCACCTTTCTCAGGCCGGGTGACCGTGGAATTCCACTGGGTACACTCGGACGGAAAAATAATCTCGTTCCGTAAAGTACATCTTCGCCATACACCTCGCCTCTCGTTCTCTCTCTTTCTCTCTTGCTCTCTTTCTCTCTCTCTTTTCCTCTTCCCTTCGCTTTCCCGCACTCTCTACCGCGGCCATTACGCCGGTCGGCGAACTAACTTAAACTCGGCCGCGCCCCGTGCATTTTAATGCAGCCGCGATTTATCAGGGCCGCGGGATTTTCGATGTGCCGTCACCGCTGCCGTCGCCGCCGCCGCCGCGGGAATTGCCCCCTCGTGCAATATCGAAAGTAAAAGTGACCGGAAAATTACCCACGTGGGTACCGATGCCGCGATTCAATGGCGATTAAATGGTAGTAATTTCGGCGTGCGAAACCAGAGCCGGTTGGAATTCGGCACGCTGTACCGCGGCGGGAGTGTGGGGAGAGATGTAGCCTTCCTCGCGAGGATTTCAAACCCCGACGTCGACAAAACGAATCGTGTTCTCTGGTCTCGGTTTCTCCTTCGTCGGACATATAATGTCTCGCGATTGACAGACCGCGTTCTTCGCAGAATAAAATCAAAATTCGAAAAATTGTAAAAATAATTATTATTAATAATAAATTTGAAAATTCTGAAATTAATTATTAATAATTTAAAAATTGTACAATTAATTATCGTTAATAATAACTTGTTAAATTTAATTTATTAATGATAAATTTAGTAAATTTAGAATTAATAATTGTTAGCCGTCAGTTATCTATTAATTATTTACTGCCCGAGAGAAAACGAACGCTTTGATAACGAAAGCATGAATAACGAAGATTTTAGCTTCTAGAATTGCCGCGTTTTAGATAAATCTTCAAGTATAAACGCGTATTCGCATTGCACGGTATTACCGCGAGAATTCCCTGATATCCACTTAGAGATCGTCGTGATTTCACGATCTGAAAGACACTCATCCGCTGAAACGAGGGGAACGGACGATACCCGCGTTTTTAGAAACCTGCGCGGTTCCCTAACAACAGCGTAAACCTTCTTAAGGTTAAATCCCTAACACGACCTTACCACTTAACTTACATATCGACCAGAGGAAAAGAAAAAGAAACGACCGTCCTTACATCGCTAACTCGCGCCGCGATATCAGATAACATTTTGATAGTTTCTCCGTCTCCGCGATCTCTCGACGATCGAGGGATCAAATCGCACGCGGATACCCGCTTACCGATTACCTCTCTTGCTCTCTCCTTCGTTTAGCTTTCTCTCTTTTCCACTTTGGTAGGCAGGTATCCGGAAACTCGACGACGATCTAGAATCTCTTAAAGTTAAAGATAGTCGAGGACGCGTTGACACTAGCTCAACTATACCGTCTCCGTCGTGCCTCTGTACATTGGTGTTTTTATTTAGAAAATAATTCGACCGTTTAGAATATATATATATAATTTATGTTTTATGTATATATATATATATATATATACTTTTTTATTTATATATCTTTATGTATATATTTATATAGCTGCGTCCTACGTTACTTATAGTACGGTCAATCTCCTTGCATATGATACACGTCTCTCATCTCGCGCGACACGAACTCTTGGTTGCGCGTCCGCCTGGAATAAAACGATTGAGCGGCGCTCGATGGATCTTAACGAGTCGCTCCCGTTCCCCGAACCGTGATCTTCGGATCTTCGAAGCTGTTACGACTCGTTAAGCTCACGCCCTCGGATCGGCCTCAAGAATGACTCGGCGTAGACCGATGCGCTATCGAACTTCGGTTTCGATCGAGCTCGGCGGTCTCGGCTGCACGATCGTCAGGTGGTCGACCGCGCGTATAGAATTTTCACGCGTATATATATGTATGTGTATCGCATGGAACACAACAGTGGCTCCACGTGGCCGATGGCCCGTCGTTTCCGGGAGTGGGAGAGGGAGGGAGGGGGATTGTGTGGACCGACCGTCTTCCCGCGGGTTATCCACCCGCGAGGGATTTCCGTTTGGCATCACTCATCCTCGACAGTGCTGATCTTGCGGTCATCAGTGATAAGACGGACGTGATAAAAATCCTGGCGAAAGTCATTCCGTATCCGTTGGGTCTTCTTTTCTCCGTGATTCTAAGACGGCGACTCCCCACGGTGACGTGAGAGAGGGTATTAATCTTCAAGCAGTCGCGCGGGAAGATGGGCTTATTAAGGACCGCTTAGGGTTATAGACGAGGTGTATAATTTTCGGAATGCCATCTCGTTCCGGAAAAAGATGCGGCATCTTTTTACAGATATACTTAACGCGAAGTTTATCCGCACCTTTTGATTACGATGGCGAGCTCATTGGTTTTTTTTTGCTTGCTTGAATACGTTCATTACAGGCCAAAAGAAGATAAAAGTAATAAAAAAAAAAAAACAGTAGAAAAATATAATTTAACGTTTTTCAAACGTGAAATTATAATCTACGAAGAATTGTTCATATTTGGATTTTGCATTACTGCACGGAAAGAACGATTTTGCTGGACACAGATCTGAAAATAATTTTATTGGACTATCAAATTAATTTTGTTGAAACCTAAAAATTGATGAGCATTTCTGTAAACTGAATTTTGATATTTCAGCACAATCAGTTTAAATTTCCAACAAAATTATTTTGATATTTGCATCAATTAAAATTTTTAGACTTTTCAGTAAAATCGTTTTTTCCGTATGAAATTACGTTATAAAATGTCTTTTTTCTGATAACGCGAAGACGATTAGATGTTGTATCTAAAACCTTAGCTTCATTCTTTCTCTACGAAAACTTAAATAAAAGTATTAAGTAACAAATGTCTTTTTAACACCGATCGTTGATTTTCGACTGATCGCGGCATCATTGATTCACGATGGTCGATCCACGACGATACTAATATTGCGATCGTATACGAATAGAATGTCCCGAATAAATTGTATATCATGGCGATATGACGATCACACTTTTAGTGCGATCTTTTTGGTCGTGCTTCTTGATATTCTTCGTCAAGTGTCGTCAGTCTTCTTCCTGTTTTACCAGTTTTCACTTCTTTTTCTGTCGCGCGACGAAAGGAACTTTCTTCTGATTGGTCTCTGCTGGCCTCCTTCGTCCATCTCTTCAAATTGTCAATTGCGAATTCCTCCGTATGTAAAACAATGCGGAGGAGTTCCACGGTGCGATCGCGTCTCTTCTGGACTGCAGATCCTGCTTTCCGTTTTCTCGATCTGCAACGTGATGCGTCCGATTTATCGTCTACGCTCGGTACGTGCCGATCACGCCCATGTCGAGGTTGTCGCGCAACTCCATCTCCAGTTGGGTCTCCCTGTGCTTATCGGACCGGTGCGACGTTATCGGTGGCGGTGGCGGAGGCGGCGGCGAACCGGCATCTCGCTCGCGATTCCTCTCGCGAGCGGACGGCCTGTCCTTCTCGCGCTCTCTCGTGTGGTGATGGTAGTGATGAGCGGCGTGCCCGTTGACCGGCAGAGTGGGGTACGAGGATTGGCCGCAGTTGGGCTGGTGCCTGGAGGGCAGCGGCGGCGGCGACGACTGATGGCGACCACCGGCCGGGACTCCGTTTTGAAGTCCGGACTCCAGAGTCCGTATCCGATCGTCCGACTCTCTGGCGGAGAGCTGCGGCTGCGAGTGCGGCGTACGGCGCAGAGAGTGACTGGAGTAATGGGATCTCGCGCCGCTAGACGTGACTCCGTCGATCGACGCTGCGCTCAGCGACGCTGTACCATCGTCCACGACGCCTCTGACCCCTCCTCCCCCTCCGCTACCTCCACTACCTCCTCCCCCTCCTCCGCGGTGACCGGACGCGTTGTTCGCGACGGGCAGCGTTCCCGGGCGGCGCATCTGGCGCGCCGTTTCGCCGTCGATGTAGGTGAAGCCCTCGGCAAGGGTGGTGCTGCCGTGAGGCAGGAACCAGACCCCACCGGTCCCGGGGCTCGCTGCCCGAAGTTCTAGCTACAGTTCCGTCACCGGTATCGGCTTGATACCGGCCGCTATCTGAGCGTGCTGCTGCTGCTGCTGTTGCTGCTGCTGCAGCTGCTGAAGGTGATGATGATGATGATGCGTCGGCACCGGCTGAGACTGCGGTGTCTGATGGTGATGGTGATGGTGATGGGCGTGCGCCGAGCGAACGATGTACTCGTCGTCGGAGAAAGTCTTCTGGTATTCGTGCTCCTTCCGCGATATCGCACGGTTTTTCCACTTGTAGTCCTTGAGCGCGTCCCGCACGCGTCTACGATATCGGTAATACAGGAGCAATGCGAGACCGGTGAAGAGGGCCAGCCCGGTGGCGCACACCGTCACCAACAGAGCCTGCTTACGCGAATCTGAGAAGGCGCAGCCCAGCTCGTCTGCGGTCATGCCCTTGATGGGCTTGCCCTTAGATTCGGGCGGCTCGGCACATATCACCGGACTCGAGTTCCTTGGGACAAGTATCTCCGCCAGCCATAACTGACTGCAGTCGCACACCAGTGGGTTCTCGCTGAGATCCAGTCGGCGTAATTCGTTCCAGGCGACCAACGATTCCGAGAATGTGACAAAGGCGTTGTCGCGCAGCATTAGATGCCTCAGATTCGGTAAGCCAGCCAAAGAACCGTCCTCCATAGTAGCCAGCCGTTTGTTACTGTTCAATACGAGAGTCTCCAGATTGGCGTTATCCGAGAAGGCCCCTTTTTCTACAGTGGTAAGCAGCTTGGCGCCGGATACGTCGAGCTTTTTCAACGTCAACAGACCTTGGAAGGCTCCTGATCGCAGAATCGTGAAGAAATTCTGGCCTAAGGTGAGCTCCTCCAGGCGCGGCAACACCGCCAACTGTTTCGTCGGTACTTCGCGCAGTTTGTTAGCGCCCAGTTTCAGGGTACGAAGGGCGTTCAGGCCGCGAAACGCTCCGTCGCTGATGTTGTCCAGCCCGGCACCCATAATGTCCAGCACCGCCAATTGCTCGAGACCCTTGAACGCGTCGTCCGGCAACGAGGAGAAGGCATTCCAGCCGATGTGAAGCTCAGCGAGGGCGTTCAATGGTGCTAGGGCTGGCGATGGAATGGTTCGCAATTGATTATCGTCGAGGTACAGTACCCGGAGAGTGCCTAATTTCTGAAACGCGCCTGGCTCTACTTTCGATATGCGATTCTGGCCCAGATCAAGCTCCTCGAGCTTCGACAGGTAGGAGAACAGGCCGTTCTTCAGCGTCTCCAGGTAGTTGTCCCGTAGGTTCAACACCGTGAGGGATTTCAGACCCTGGAATGTCTTCTCGGTCAGCGCCGAGATCTTGTTGTGCTTCAGATGGAGCTCCACGAGGTGTCGTTGGGCGTCGAAACTGCCGTTTGGTATGGTGAACAGGTGGTTGCTAGAGAGATCGACGTTTTTCAGATCGCCGTAGAACTGGAAGGCTGCCGCGTCCACGATCTTGATGCGATTCTCTTTCAACACTATTCGCTGGATGCTTGGATTCAGCGCAATAGGTATTACGTCCAGATTGGCGCCCACGCAGGAGACCACCAGGGTGTCGTCGTCGCATGTGCAGCCGGTGGGGCAGAAAGTCCGTGCCTCGGCTGTGCCGAGGGCGAAAAGGCCGACCAGGACGAACAGATGGAGAACGCTGATGACGGTAAAGCTGCGTCGCGACGTCTGCAAACAACAAACGGGAAAGTTCCAATCAATTATAGGTAATAAAAAGTTTTGTTTGGAGTGGCATAAACAAATATTGCGATAGTTACACACTCTAACTCGGAAGTAATTTTCGGAAGGAATAAAATTCGCGCGTCAATTCTAGATCTATTCTAGTTTCGTTCACTGGAGAATCACTGTCGAGAGCGCACGGTGGACAAACTCCCCGGGTCCTATACGTTCTAGCATAGAACGCTGTCGACAGTCGCCTCAGGGAATCGATACCGTCTGGCGCACACCGCACCCAATTTATGCCGGTTTTACGACAAGAGCGTTGAATTATTTTCCGCGGAGCTCACCGCGCCGCGCACCACCGACCGACGAGCAACGCGCTCGTTCATTCTCCCTCTCTCTCTCCCTTCGCGCTCGTAACGTGAAGGTAAAGTTATTTCCGTTTTCGTTGGCCGCGATCGCGCACGTAGGTGCGAAATTAAGCCTGCCGCGCGCAGCTGAAACGCCCGACCGGGCTAAATTATATCCGGAAATACGAGCGCCCGCGGCTGTTCCGCGGATAATAAGCTCCTGGGGCGTAAAAACTTCTATTCTAGATGGAAACGCCCGAGTGCGCCGTCGGTCGCCCGGACGAGTCCGAGCGCGCCGTGGCCCAAAGTACGCCGTAAAACCTAAACGGGATGGCTGATCCCCGAAATGGGCGAAGACGCCCGGTGTCGTTTCGGGACCGGAGTGAGTGAGAGAGAAAGAGAAAGAGAATTCTGGTTTTCCTCGGCAGGAGAAAAATTCGATATCGACCCAGACGGGTTTTGATATAGGCACTATGTCAATCGGGTGAAACCCGGTGAGATACCCTCGCGTGTACGGGATTTTGTGAAATCGTCCCTGGTGATGTTTTCCTTTCTCTCTACGTGAAGATGCTCCATTGTGACTGATAATCGATACTATCGTAGCGTTGTTAAACACGATCTTTACGCGCTCCACGTAGTTTCAATCCGCGCGGCCGGAACAAAGCCGAGTTTTTATCGGGCAGACTCGATCAAGATTGCCGGGTGATCTGATGGATCGCGTACAGCTTCGTTTATCTGAAAATTCATCGTTCATGCACGATCACGGGAAACGCGATCCGTCGGATTGATAAGAGTATTTTTCTTGCGATAACAATCCGGGTCAACAGAAGTCTAAAAATCCGGCCCGGAATCGATCGCCCCGGCGTGACAGAGTCGCACGAAAATGCCGGGAATATTAACGGCGTTTTCGGGAGAGAAAAAAAAGAGCTTGCGCGTGATTTACGCGTACGGAGGGATTTATTTCGAAAGCTCGCCTCGCCTCGTCGAACCAGTGTCGCGCTGATGCACTCCGTATGTCCGCATTAAGCCACGTATACAGTGTTCGGAAATTCACTGATACGCGTGTCAACATGACAGATGTCGAAAATTAAATCTAAAAGATATATTTACTTCTCGAGACAATTTTCGTGCGACATAAATGATAAAACGTTGAAAAAAAAAAAAACTCCCGAGGACGTGGAAGAAGCACGTCACGCGAACTTTCGAACGCTCTTCTTCTCGAGCGGAAGCAGAATTTAGCGAGACTTTAATTATCGAGATACTCAACACGTGAAAGCCTAAACGGATGAGCGTAGCGCGGGTGATATCTGCTCCCTTTCAGACAGACGAGGGCGAAATCTAGAGCGCGTGGAGTCTGTCCCCTTTCGTGTACCCCGTATATAACGCGCGACTTTACATACGTTTCAGCGCGGACTGCTAATCCGCGCGACGAAATGCTACGCGAGTAGCGGCCGGGGAAAACGCGGTCGGATATTCGCCGCCGTATCACTGGCGCGCGTATTAAAGCTAAAAACGGTCGCGTCATTAGGAAAGGATTATGCGATCCCCGCGAATACGAAACTTCCTCGTGTCCTCCACGCGCGCCTGACCCCGTTACTCATTTCTCATTTCAACTGTATTACGCAGCATTACGAGATCCGGCCGTTATTAATGAGTTTTAGGCCACAAATAGACTTTTCGCCCGTCCTCCCTCGCCTCGCATCCGTCGTTTATCTTCTTTATTGTTTTAATGCTGTCAATGATTTTATTGGAACGAACCAGATATCGTTGTTATACCCACGGCAAACCGATGAGTTCCAAACTGGAATTACTCTATCAATCATTTTTATTAGAAGATTACCGCTTGCGGGATTTATATTATTCGCAGAAACTTGCGAGCCCGAGTCCTTAAAAGGGAAAAACGCTCAGTGCCTCTCATTTTCTAAATTAAAGTGCTAACTTGCGTTCTCAGTGTTTTATAATTATAATCTAATTTTTACAATTATAATAGGATACTTGATTCTACATTTCTCTCTTTATTATCATTTTTGCCTAATTTTATATAATATATTGCTGCAGAGCTGTATTTCTATCTGCACCGTAATCTCCACTATAAATTTCTGTCTAGCTGCTCACTCTCTCTATGTTACCTACATTTTCATTATTTTCAATTAGTTTTTCGGTTCATTACTATAAATCACTGTTGTGTCTCTTGCAATGTTATTTTTCCATTTGCATTTTCTCTTTTCTTACATTTCGCCTAATTTGATTTCGCTTCAATTACCTTATATATGTATGTAGAGTATCTCAAAATTTTTCTGACTCTTATGGAGCTCGAGATGCGGGCTATTCCTACGATTCTCGTCGATCGAAATAACGCGAGTGCGAACTTACTTATCCATTTCCTCATCCTCTTAAACTTTCGTTACTTCTATCCTGTCACGTTACGTGACAGGATAGAAGTAACGCTCCCCTAAAACTTCCAACAAACTTATCGACGAGGTGATGCTATCAATGCATAGTGCCACGCGAACCGACGGGTTTAAAGACTATCCGCGCGTCTCCATATTATTTATGCAGCTCGACGAGGGCCGCCGCTGGCAGGTGGAGAGCACAACGCGACTCATCGGCGTGCACGAGGCGCGAATTACGTATGCGACAACATGCGGTTGGAATCGGAACACCGGTGTCCGATTCAGACGTCATCGTCTGCTGCGGAGACACCGGAGGAATTAATAGAGCAACGTGTAATATAACCGTCGCGAATAATCATGCCTAGGTCGGCCTACACGCGCGTCTCGATGCCATCGCATATCCATTTTAGGGTAAAAAGCACATATCGCACACGACATTCCTCTGTTACGGTCGTGATCTTGGTATCGTCGAGACATCCTTTTCAAATGCGGTGTTTCACTAAGCCGGTATCAGACTACGAATTGGAAATTGAGGATTACGAATTGAGAATTAAAATTTGACTAATCAGATAATTTTAATTCGTTTTATTTTGACTGAATTAACTAATCTCCAATTTGCGATCTTCAATCTCCAGTGCGTAGTCTGATACGGGCTCTAGGCAATCTATTTGTCAAAAAGATTCAACGTTAAACATTAAGAATCACTCAAACTCAGGTGGTGGCTTCCTTCCGACTTTATCTTTGCTAAATATAAGAAGTGACTTCAAAGTGAGGACGCGTCCATAAAGTTTCTCGCCAGAGATCCGAAATATTCCATTAAGAATCTTTTTTTAAGTCGAATTCCTTCGTACTTCTATTTTACATTTCATGAGTTAGGCATTTGAATTTCCACGGAAATTCCCTCAGTCCAATGGATTGAACAACTATATTCCGTAGTTAAGCATCTTATCCCATCTACATTTCTAAACACGAGGCGGAATTCCGTAAAAGCTATCGTCTGCGCCGAGAGGGGCGCATGAGGGGGGTAACGAGATATATAATATATATCGTCGTCGATAACGAGCTTAGCGTATCCGCGGTGCGCGGCGGCGGGATTTCCCCTTCATTCCTGGCGTATAGTTTGCGCGCTCCTCGAAAAGGATAAAGTATGTTTTTTCTCCCTGATCCGGGATCTCTGTACCCGGCCGGAGAATTTTGTTAAAGGGTCGCCTGGGTCGTCGTTTTTGCGCCGCGTCACTCGAGCTTTAATCAACGCACGCCGCGAAGGCACGAAGCCGCGTCGCGCCGCGCCGCAGCACGCGCGCGTTCATAACGCGCTTATAAACGCAGTTAATTATCATCATAGCGTAATCAGCTTGTGCTCCGCGCGGCAAAACCATCAATTACCGCGCGCGCAAAACTACTCTGCCGATCGTTAAGCCCATACCTTCTTCTGACCTGTCCTCCTCCCCCTCCCCCTATTTATCGGAGGACCGAAACATCTCGTCCGGAGATTTGATTCGAGCATGATATTTTCCGAAAAGCGAGATTTACATTTATTCGTCCACGTTTTATACACGTAACGCTCTCGCGCGCGCACCGGGCAGATTTACATTTATTTATACAAATGTTTACGGCGGCATTTCAACCTATTTTCCGTCCCGCTCTGTCGTTATCTTTTTCCCCTTTTTCTTTCTATTTTTTTTTTTTTGACGCTCGCGCTGTTCGCCACTGCAGAAACGCGAATTATACGGGCTCTCGAACGAAACACCTGATCGATATCGTCGCGTATCACGCGACAATTCTTTTTTCTATCACAGCGGAACGACTGCTGTCGCATGGGTAAAACGCAGTCGCCAACATATTCATGTGACATGAAATTGTTTATTATTTTTTTTTTTTCAAAGATACATTCGCCCGAGTCTTTTGAGCAGGCATATTCACATCCATTGCTTATGAATTTATCCTCGTCGGTGTCGAAAATGTCACCGTGCGCATATGCATCATGTAAAATCGACTCGTTATCTCTTTCCACATTTCGACGCTTTGCTATTCCTACTCATTAGCCGGTTGCATTAAAAAAAAAGAAGGAAAAGAGTGCGAAGAGCACATCGATATTTGTACATTCTGTCTCCTCGTATATACGTCATAAACTACAAAATATTATATATAATGTAGACGTAAAATATTGACAAAATAGCAATAAAAGTGTGTGACGTAATCTTTTGGGTCTGCACATAGAAACATAAATATTAGCTATTTTCCGATCGTGCGACTATACGTCCCGCGATAGGACGTAAAATATGCGAATTGAATTGGAGCCGCTGGGTCGAAAAGGGTTAATCGTTCCCGGATAACCGGCGTGGCAGAATACGCCAGACATCTCGACTTATCGCTCGCACTAATCATAACGCGGTAGTCGCGAGCGGGGGAGGAGGGAGGGGGGAGTGGGAGGGAGGGAGGGAGGAGGAGGATGGGGGACGCGGGGTGAAACGGGATGGAATATAACGTCACGCCCAGCCCTCGTTTCAGGGTGAATACGTCGGGTTTAACTCGATGTAATTAGCGATTACAGATTACCCTTTCGTCCATTAGCATGGGCCGCGATATGCGCATGGCGAACTCGGCCGCTCTGTTCATGTAAATGCGTCGCATACATACAGATTAGGCGTTTCACCGGAAACCGGAGCCCGATGCTCCGGCCTATCCGTGTGTGTGTGTACGTTCGTGTGCTCGCACTGACCCGCGCGTGCTCGAGCCTCCAATTTCCGCGAAAGCCACACTTTCGTACATCATCACTTGTCTTACTCGCTCCTGCGGTATTGCGATCATTTTTATTTTTCCGTACACATACACATATACACGTTTGTTCCAAGAACGCAGAACACACATACCGAGATTTCGAAACACGCGGTTCTATGTCGGCGCATAATTAATTTGATCAAGTTTATCGATCCAGGCGCAACTCCGATTATTTGCTGTTTCGCAATCTGTACATCGGTGTACTCTTTATGACTATAGCAAGCGAAATTCATATCAAGGAGTAATGACCGGAGTTTGTATTGCGTTTTATTTGTTCATGCATGCCGCTGATTTAAATAACAATATGTAAAGCCATAATAACATTTATCGGCTGCTACCATTCGCGTCCGCAGAATAAGTAAGAGAAATACAGGGTGTATCTGAAAGCCCACTAATTAACGTGTTCCTTGTAAAAAAAAAAACCAAATCGAAAAGTCCTCTAAAATCCATTTTTTTCAATGCACAATGAAGCAATCACTACTGCAGTATTTACAGCTATATTGAGCACTGTAGAAAAAAAAATTTAGGACTTTTTGACTCAACTATTTTATAAGGTATAATGCTATATATTAGTGAGTGCTATTTAAGAGCGATTTAATTCTACAATGAAGTAATAATTACTGTAGTAGTGACTGTGTCATTGAGCATTGTAGAAAAAAAATGATTCAGGACTTTTCGATTATTTTTTACAAGGAATAATGTTATATAATTAATAAGATACGCTCTGTATAGCTATTTAGGATATACCCTGTATAGCCATAAAGTTATTTAATACCGTCGAGTTCGGTAACATTTTCAGCTGTAATCACGTAAATGAGTGGCTCGTGTAAATCAAGAGGGGTTTCGCCAAAAAGGGTTTTACGCGCATACGCGAGTGGCAAGAATTAAATAAATCCTAATCTTATTAGGTGAAAGCGCGGTTAATTTTCTTGTGCCATTAAATTGATGTCGCCAGCTGCGGATTTAACGAGCCTACGTTACTAACCGCTTTGCGGCCGAACCCTTTTAATCACACGTGCGTCCGAAATGCATTCGATGGGCGACCATTAAATGGACGACTTTCATATGTCAAAATTACTCGGTAAACGAACTTTCCGTCCGCATGAAAAATATATTTGATTTTTCACCGCGGCCGCCGATGAAATCAATCCGGCGTATAACGCTAATTGCGTATCCATAAACGTAAAACGATATTTTCTCACTTAACGTGTGTCACAAAACCCTGTCATCTTTATCGAAACGAAGCAAGATACGCGACAGAATTACATTTCAAAATGTTCGCAACGGTTTCTCTATTCCAGTTTTTCGATAATATTCGGGAGACATGAGAAAATTATCTGCATCTCCAAAATCCATCAGCGTTAGAGCCACATCGTACTTCAACTCGCTATTGTCAAGAAAAATACGTCCTCATTTTTCCATGGTTTTTATTACCTTCCCGTGCGACGTGTGTCAAGCAGGTTATCATTTTAAGGTTTAATCGTTACGCGCGCGGAAACCCACAATTCGGCTTGATGCAATCCGGGCGTTAGCAAAAAAAAAAAATGTGACATCCAACATCCTTTTTCATTTCGTTAGCGGATCAGTCATTGCACCGTGATCGGTACTGTCACGCCATTCCTCACCACACACATACGTACGCCATTTTTTTTTACCCCTCAACGCGGGCCCGTTAAGGGTTAATAATCTCTCGCTCTACCCTCTCGACGCTCGACGTCGGTCGCCCCGGGGCGGCGACGCTCATCCGACGCTCGGACGCGCCCGGTATTTGCAGCGCGTGGATTTCGCGTTTACAAACGGGCCGGGCGTGCAAAACGCGCGGGTGTGTGCGGAAATGGAATTCGCTTTTTGCGCGCGACGCCAAGAACATGGAGGAGAGAGAGAGAGAGAGAGAGAGAGAGAGAGAGCCCGGTCTGGTCGGTGGCGTAACTGGGTGAACGTGCACCCAGAGGCAAGTTTGGAGTTTAAGTGCGCATCCCCCGTCTCTTTCTCCTGCGTATGCTACGTACTTTTTGCCCGGTAAAGCTTGCCCAAGCTTTTTCTTCCAACAGCCATTTATTTGCAATTTATTTCCGCTACATGCATGGCAGGAAAATGTTTTGACAATTTGTTAAATAATGTCACAGAGAGAGAAACTGAACTCAGTGAATGTCTCTCAAGTCTCTTAAATCTATATTTCAGATCTTCGCTATTTAGATCTACATATCTTTTTAAACTTATAAATTTTTTCATAAGAATTGGTAAAACGTATTATGATGCATTACTCACTGTAGCTCGTAAAACTGTAAACTGAAATATTTATAAAATATATAATTTAAGATCATTTTTTGTACTCCAGTTCATGGTTTAATTTTATATTCTCGTATAAATTTTATTAGTCTGCAGTAATAATTTTTTAAAGAGAAAGTTCAATTTCTACACAGAAATCTTCTGCACATTAATTTAAAGCTGTTCGAGCTGTGTAAAGTCCAATTTACTTCTCTACAGCTGCTAAAAGATTACAATATTTATGAATACGATGTACATTACTACTGAGAAATTTGACAAATATCTTTCCTCCATCTTAGTTACGTCACTGGACCTGACCTCTCTTAAGTTTTTGATATGGTTGGGAGGGTGGGGCGGGCGCTTTTCCATTCTTTACCCGCGATTTACGTGGTCCAGTCGGCCCGAAGGCGAAGTTTTCACCGTGCAAAATTTCGTCCGTGACTCGCGAGAATTTATCGAGTAGAATAGAATAACAATTTATGATACCTCCCCTCTGAGCAGCTAACGGTCCTTCGAGAGTTTTAGTGAAATTCTACGTAACATTTTGCGTAACAGTTTTGGCATTACCGGATACGGGGATATCCAAGGGAATAGAAGATATTTTATCCGCGAACACGTCGGCAGATAGATATCCCTCTCCAGAGGCTGGGTTAAAGCTACTAATTAGCAGTAGATTAAACCGTTAGAGCCGCAATGTATAATTTACGTTTCATCTTGCTAATGTACACGCAAATGATTAGATTGACGAAAGGTTTCGCGTAAAGACCTAAACCTTGAAGAAATATGTAACAAATTCTATTCTCCCACGATCTTATTATTATAATTATAATTATTTTCAACATTATTATTATAATAATTGTTATCATATTTCTCTCTGCCATGGTATTTCTGGTGACAATGTTGGATCTCCTGGAGATATAATAAACGTCTTACTCTTCTAAAATTCGCCGTGGAAAAGGACGATGATATTGCAGAAGAAAGCGCGCGGGTGCAATTGTACGGGATGCTACCGCGACGACGCGAACTCGTCGTCGTCATCTTGAGTGCGCGGCGCATTTGCATTTCTATCTTTTTCCTCGAGCGGGTCTCCATTTTCTGCGCCAGCTAAATTCAAAGAGCCATTACCTACTTTCGTCGCGCGAGCGACGGAGGAAAGAGCGCGTTCGACCGTACGCCGGAACCCGTCTTTCAGACGAGCGATCCGCGACCACGATATCGATTCGATCGATATAGAGTCCTGGGGACGTGAGAGTCGATGGGGGACCTCTAAGGAGGACCTCCGCTGACACCCTTTTCGCCTCGGCTAATTCGTAGCTATTCGTCAGAAATCGGCAAAAGGGAAAGGAGAACGACCTGAATAATCATTACTGGAATAACCATTTTTTACTGCAGCAGTTCTCAATTCTCCAGACTTTATATATTTTTCCGTTTTATATATGTATATATATATATATATATATATATAAAACTTTGCTTCAATTTTATTTGAATAGCGATAATAAGTTGTACGCTTCACAAGTGTGCGGTTTGATCCGCATATTATCGCTTGCTCTTCCTCTCTCAACCCGAAGAGCGAAAATTTACTTTGTTCACGTTTAATTTCGCAGGTAAAATTCCACGAGTATTGCGAGCGTCGTATCCGCTTGCTTATGCAAAACACGGGATGTGCACGATCGACCTTAGACGTTTCTATCGACTTCACCACGTTTCTCTAACGAGCAGGCGATGGATGCGCGGGAAACTTCGCGTGTTTCTTCCCCTTTTTTTTGTAATTAAATCTCGGAACAAGCCGAAAGCAAAGCACTTCGAATGGGAATTCTACGCGCGAAACGAGTTCGCGTGGCCGTTTTTCGCTACGAAACGGCTGAACGTAAACGAATAAAAGACTCGCGGCGCAGCGATCTTTAACCCACGCGCCTCCACCTTTTTGTTTGTTTCTTCTTTCTGCTCTCTGTTTTTCTCTCTCTCTCTCTCTCTTGATCTCTATCTCTTCCTTTTTTTTATTTAATCCTGGGGAGCAAGCAATCCGCCGTTGAAGCTGAAACCGCTGAACTTTCGAGCACTTTGATACGCGACCGGAGTGCGCTGACCGCGTTAACGACGCCCTTTGACCCTTCGAGCCGCCCCGTCGCGTTGGACCGCGGTGAATACTACCCCTCGGGGTATCTGCAGCGTTTATGCCAAAAATTCGAGCGAGAATATTACACTGCGTATTACCCCGTCGCGTCGCGGTGGGCTATTGTAACTTTTGATGTAGATGTCGACCGATCGGTTTTTTGCCGGAGGACACGAACTACCTTTGATACGCAGGTCGGTGACACTATAAATCGTTAATCGAACTCGGTTATACCAGATGTAATCATTTCACAACTACTCATACTCGTAAAAACTGATGCGCGATTTTACGTTTTTCCTTTTTTTTTTGGTTTTTTAAAAAAGAGACAGGATACGCCTTACCTCGAGCGGTTTGCACCAAGCGCAGGAGATTATTATCTTTCCATTTCCCGCAACGTTTATAATTCTTCTTATTACTTCTAATCTCAATTTTACTCAGTAGCTGTAATACTTTTACGTAAAGTGTCTCGCGAGGGCTCAGGACGGGTCGCGACGCGAAAAATAACAGTTCCGTCCACGCGCTCGCACCCGGGGATCCGCCCGGCAATTTTAATTCGCGCGTAAATATGCATATACTCTGCGGTGCCTCTAAATGGCCCGCGCGCATCTACGGGTCGTCTAAAAAAAATTACCGTCCTCTGTAAATTTAATTAAATCGCGTACATGTCCGAAAGGCGACACTTAATTGAAGCCCGCGCACCTGCGCGCGCGTCTCAATTAAGTCTCGCAATTACGTCCGCGTATTTTTTTCGGCTTGTCTCGTAACTCGACCGCTCGATACCCTCTCGCTCGGGATATCCCTCGCGGCGGTCGAAAAACTTCTCCGCCCTGTACGACGTGATTATTGTTTGATTATATACCAAAATGGATGATACATCTGTTCCAAAATTATAACCGCCGCGAACACGCTAATTCCGATGGTGTCAAGAACAGGCCGATGAAGCATGAACGGCGGTTGCGGCGATGGGGAAATTATCGCGCAATCAAAAAGCGGCTCGCGCCCGTCACGACGCAATACATTAAATTGCCGTTCGATCGTTTACACCCCACTTACGTGAAACGTATGTATAATTAGATAATAATTTAAATATATAAACGGTAAATTAATTTCTACAATAAAATAAGATCGTTTTCCCTGTTTTTCTGTATTTCTTCTCTGTGGAATAAGCACATAATTGAATGTTTAGAACAAGAATGGAGATTAACTCTCAGTCGAGATTTCGACTCACAATCAAAACTGTGTTGTGTTTTAAGTTGCAAATATCGCGTACAAATGCCTCCGATTTATCAATCGTCGTATTTCTCCAAACTGCCGCGCTTTTGCGAGATGTCCTCGGCTGGCTTCGTTGGTCGGCGCTTTTACCGGTCCATGCCGACTCCACCATTCTCCGGTCCGGCAATCGTCGCGCTCAATCATCTGTCAGTGATGCATATATATACCGGCCGTGTGCACCGAGCGTTACTCACTGCACAATGATACAGTCGTGCCGCGCCGACAGGCTCGGGCGCTCTGCCTGCCAGTCGATTGGATAATGATATCCTTGTCCCTGATCCGGGAATCGGTCCCGTCGGACGGCCGGCTGCTCGTCGAACGACCTGCTCGAATTTCGCGCGATCGCGCGAAAATGGCTAATTTTTCGCGCCGTCCGATTTACTCGTCTCTCACCCCCCCCCTACCCTTCCTCGCCCTCTCTCTTTCCCGACCATTCGAATTAATTCCCGTATGTTTTGGACATGTCCGCCGCCGCGAATTACGCTTATCAGCTTGCAGATGAAACGTATACTCGATATTAACGTATTAACCCCGTTGATGTTTTCCGGTAACATGACTCCTCGTTGACGCCATCGACAAAGCATCACGAGGACGCTATTTTTTTTTTTAGTTTTAGCTTCCTTTTTCAACTGAAAGTTTTTCCGCCCGATTCCGAGTCAACACACATTCTGAAAAAAACTTTTAAATGCTTTTTATCGAAATTCCGAACAAAACAACTTCTATTTCTAATTTATTTTTTTCCCATAATGCGGTAATAGATTCCGTACACGGAATTACCGAAAAAATTGTGATAACAGTCTAACAACAATGCGCACTGACAAGGCCGAGATTTTTGTCAAGCCGATATTGTTATTTCATCCAAAAAAAAAGAGAGAAAAGGTATGGTTCTCGTTACTCGCTAACACCCTCGAATTTTTTCACGGTCGGCGACGTTGCGGCTCGAAATTTTTTTTCCATCGAAACACGCTCCTCTCCGTCTATAGAGAGGCCTCTCCGCCATCAAATCCATCAGAGATACTCTCTTTCGGGGAAATCGACCGCAAATTCGTCAAAGGATCTCGCATTAAAATTTCGCTCGGCAGTAATGGAGCGCCCCCGCCGTGTGTTCGCTTTCCATTTTCCTCCTCGGCTAGAGTATTAATCGTCCTCGACGGGCAATAATAGGCCGAAAAGGGCAGCGCGACGGCGGCCAAATCCATTCGTTTCACTACTGCTGTGTGTTCGTAATTTCAATTGGTCTAACGGTCACGACGGCGTACAAACCCGGTTGGATTGCTTGCCCAAAAATTCCGACCGATCGGCTCCAGCCGCATCCGGTCTCTATCTGCCGAATATACGCATGCCGGATTCCGTCGTCCTATACGTCGATGATCATCGATTCTAACGACACGTCGCATCGGGGTTCGAAACTTCGGGACGCCCGTTTTCGGGTACGCGGCGCGGAAATAAGCCTCACTGTCGAAACGACTTTTGTTCGATTTTCGCGTTTCGCCGTGTGCCGAAACCGCGTGCATGAAACGACCCGTCCCGCCGTCGACGCAATTTTGCGACGTTTTTCGCGCGTTACATGTCCTCCCGCATTTGCGACGCGAATGGTCCTCGTTCGTTCGTTCGAACCCGCCGATCGGCAATGTTAATGCGAGCGCTAATTGGAATGCTCGCAAGCGATGGGGGGAGCGGAGGGAAGGGAGGAAAAAAAGAATTGCAGAGGAACGCGAGCGGTGAAAATTCGAAATTACCGAAATGGCCGAGGATCGATAATCGCTCCGCAGCGCGTTCGTTATCCAACGTGTGTCGTTCGTTTCGAGAAATTGCCGCGCGACGGTCAGGAAAGAAAATTCAATTATTCCGGGTCGCGAGCAGTAGCAGTCGCAAAAGTATAAGCCGTTTTCAAACGGAAAAGAGACACGCTCGTAAGTTTCCGAAACTGTGTCGCGGAAGAATAACAGTTCTAATGAGAGAGAAAATAATGGGTAAGTAAAACTATTGATATTCAATAACCGCGTTTCCGTTCCCGCGCCTCAATGGAAATAACGATACACTTATTTTCGTTCGTGTATAATGATATAACGATGGATAAAGATTTCAGGCAAAGTACTTCCGAACAATTCCCGCTCTCGAGAAGAGAATAACGTATTCAGAAAGGGATATAATATATTCTTTCGAGCGCGTAAAGGCGATAACGCGCTTTTAACGGCGCAAGATCGAAATATCACCGAAAATATCCCGAAAATATCGCGCGCTTGATACTAAGAAAAACGAGTACGCAAAGCGGCGCAAACGAAGGTAATGAAAAAAATAACAAACAGCGTCGTTGCGGGCGCATGGCGCTGGACTGGGTTTCGCTATTTTTCCGAGCGACGGTACAAAAGGGGTAGATTTTTTTTTTTATACAGCTCGCGACGCCGCGATTTCACGTCGAGCGTCGGGCAATATAAGTCTCGTCGCGCGTGATTCCGCAGTTCGATTTACGCCTTTTATACAAAACTTAAATCACGAGTTACGAGTCCGCGTCTTTTGTGTGCACACATGTACAAAAAGAGGTATGCATGCACTTTGTGCACGCGGTATCCCGCTTGTATATACGTATACGCGGACCCGCGCCCGCGGATATACAATACATATGTGCACACAGCCGCTCTCTGACAACTTTTTCCCCCGACCTTTTACCGGCTGGCCCGCGCACACCCGCGCAAAACATTTATGTGCGTGTTAATTGAACTCTCGGTATCGATGTTATGCGACGAAAAAATAAAAATCGGAAAGACGGGTGCGCGCGAGCTTCGGGTGCGCTTCACGACCGCAGCATGACGCGGGTGTACGGCGCGAAGTGTAGTTATAGCCCGCAGGGGAGGGGGTGGGAGTGAGGGATGCACTCTAATGCATTTTTGCACCCTTAAACTACCTCTTTGTTTTCTTAAATAAGAAAAGAAAGAGATCGTTGTATTTTTCGTGTTGTATGTCCTCTTATATTATCCGCAATGATAAATATAAAGAACAAAAGCGCGATACGTACTAATTTTATTGGTTATATTAATGAGATAAAATTCTTTGGCGTAATTCAAGATTCATTTCTGGTTACGTTTCTGACAGGTGAAACGCAATACTTCTCTCTGTTTCTCTCTCTCACTCTCTCGCTCACGCTATATGCGTGTGTACGTGTATGCGCGCTAATTGAACTCCGAGTATCGAGAGCGGGGAAAAATAAAACTCGAAAGAACGCGCGGCCGCACAATTTTAAACGGGAGAAGCAGCGTATTTTTAAAACTCCATTCCCTAGATTCGAACTTTTATTTTGATATCAATAGCGATATAATGGACAGTAGATAATCTTTACGAATTTATTAGCGATATTATTCGGGTGAATGTAAATTCAATGCCGTCATTTTTGGATTTCCTGGCTAAAAGTGACCTGATTTTCACGACGTGGAAATATGCAATATTTTTAAAGCTCGAAATTTTCCACTTCGCAAAACTTCGCGTAATGTTTAACTAGATGCTTTAGCGAGAGAATTTTATTATCGAGAGTCGCTCTCGCAGCTAAAATTTTCAAATGCGCACTCGATGAGAATTTCTTCGAATTCTAAGCGCAGTGAAAAAATTTTCCCCAATGACAAAGAATTGAAAAAATAAAAGTTAGATATTAATACAATTTTACATGTATTTTAATAATAATATATATTTTGAGATATACCAGGAATTGTAAAATTGCATAAGAAAGCACCGACAGAATAACATTAGAGTGATATCAGATAGAAATACAAGAAGAAATGGGAGGACTGTGTATAATCAATACACAATTATATTTTTCATACGCGCCATTTTTTGAAGTAAAAAATCCTCCGATTGTCCAGAGTGACTGATTGCCCATTTGCAGAGATTCAATATCGAGAGTCGCTCTGAGAGAATGCAATCTCGATTCTCTGCGCCCCGGCGCGAAGCTCTCGCATGTCATTTTCCTCGAGGGTCACTCTAAATTCCGTTCATCTGAAAACTTTATTAAGTCGAGAGACGCGCTTCAGAAAGCGAAACCTTGATTACACCACGCAGGCCGGCGATAACGCGATCGATGTAAGCTTTTCCCGGTTTCCCCTTTCATCCAAATTGCAAACCACACGATGCAAACGTATTCATTCTATGCAACGCGCTCTCGCATTCAAGCACGTATGTACGCATACGAAAGTGGACAAAGCAGCTTCGTAGGCGCGCAACGATTTCGGTTATAATTTTTTCCCGACGCCGTGTCGGGTGCCCTTTTTGTTTCACTCGTGCGGACAACACACATACACACGTACGTTGCATACGTCAGCGTATATGTGTATGTGTACGGAGCATTAATATGCGCACGCTAATTGAAGTCCATCACGGGTACGTATCGAAGTTGATGCGGTCGTAATAACTTGTCGAGATATACAACGAATTGCTTTCATTTTTCATCCCGTTCTTCCTCATTATTACATGAAACTGTCGTTGAACTCATCTCATATATCGACACTCTCCGTTATATTTATCAAGATTATCTTTCAACTGAAATTAGCACTTAATTAATGTTTTTTTTTCTTGTACTCTTCGAAAATGATACTCTCTGATCTTATTGCATTCTTAAATTAAAAATCAAAATGTGATATTTTTATCTTAAAGTATGGTTTTTATTCTTCATACATTCTTATACACTGCTTCCTTTTTACATTCAAAAATTTCTTGAAAAAAAATTCACAGTCGCTGCCATGGAACAATCTAAACATTCCATCCATGTTAAAACTGTTCAAATATCCCGGAAAGGATTGGAAAATACTTCCCGAAAGCATCATTAATATTCTGCCTGCTTCCGCGTCCAGGTCTATGTTTATGATACATCTATCAATGCGTCCTAACTGAACTCGGACAGAGTTTCATGCGGTTTACGCAAACAGAGAGCGCCTCCGAACGGGATGTGTTCGTCTTGGGGCGGTTGGCGAGGGGAAAAGCTAAAAGAGGAGAGACACGCACGCGAGCAGGAACAGGAGGATAAGGGGTGAGGAGGGGGGAGGGGAGGCCGGCAGCTTTGTACACGCGGCTGGATATTTTTATGGCAATATCGCAGCCCCGTTTGTATTCCGACTGTCGGGCCGCAGCAGCAGTCTATCGACATTCGCTCGATACTGGTGGCAACCGCTCGGATATATATGGATTGGAGGGAAACGCCGCGTTGCTCCTTTTCCGACAGGAATGAAAAATAACGTCGCGGAATCTGTTTTTCGCCGTCCGTTAAAAGCGACCGCGCGCAACCCCCCTCCCCCCTCCCTCCCGGTTCCCCGGTACCCTGCTTTTTATTCGCGATAACTTTCGCCCAGCGAAAACGATGCGACCGACGGGCGCGACCTTTAACCCGCCTCGTGTTTCGCGAAAACGATGCCAACGAGAACGGTGCGCACCGGTGCGGTGGCACCGACGCGGATTTTGCGGACAACGTTCCGCTACCGGTCACCGGATGAACGTACGGCGCGTTTGGAGTAACAGCGCGAAAAATAATTCCGCCGATGGTAACGTTCGATCCGGGCCCTGACCTAGAGTCAAGAAATTTACGGAATGGAATTTACACAACGTTCCACAGTTTCAGAGTCCGACGTGTCTGAAGCGTGTACGCAGGAAATTATGTGAGAGAGCAGTAGTATTCCGGTTAAAATTACCGCGAATTTTATTGATAGATCGAGCGATTCGTGAAATTCCGCGATCGATGAACATACTGCGTCATGCAATTGCATTCTGCCATTATTAATAGATTACACAGCGCTGCGATTAGATAATTTTGCGAGTGCGTATTATATTCAAAATTGATAAAAAAAAAAATAGAATCAAAAGATTTCGCAGCACGTTTCGTCGTAAGAGAGTCTCTCATTGAGCACATAATGTAAGAAGAAAGGTGAATCAACTTGAGAGATGCGCAGTAGCCAATATTTTATTAACCAATCAGAATCCTGTCCAAAATGCAAAAAGCACTTACACACTTATACTTTTATTATATATGTGCATTTTGGATAAGATTTTGGTTGGCTGGCTTTTGCCAGTATGCGCGTTGGTTCACCCTGTCTTCTTACATCATGATTGAACACTTATTTTATGCATTTATTTTTTTCGCCGCGTTCTATGCCTCACTTCTCACCATTTCTATCGGTTTTATCATCTCCACGTGCCTCACACATCGTCGAGCTGATCTCGCGCGCAAACTTCTAACTGAAGTAATCGCCGTCGTGCAATGTTTTTATACACGAAAAAGGAATCGATCCTGATTCTATTGATTGTTCGCAAACCACCGCATGCCATCTTTAGCTTCAATTCCATGCATCTCATGAGAAGAGTTTCGCTAACAAATCGGCCACAATTACGCCAACTTCGTAATTGAGAAAACTCGCGCTATATTGCCGATTTGTCAAGTCGTTTGTACGACACGGGAAAGAGGGGGAGGAGCGAGACAAAGAGACAACGACGGTCGATGAATACTTATCGCCGCGACGCCCGTGTCGTTATCAAAGACGTCGCTCGCTGTAGTCGGTCGCGTAATAATTAATTTCTCGCGGCGGAATTATATAATTTCCTTCACGGTGACGGTGACGCGTCTCTCTGTGTGCTCTTTCTCTTTCTCTCTCTGTACTCTTCAGTTGCCGCTCTAGACAACCAGATGATCAGTCTCAACAATTCCTAGCATCCGCAACTTTCAGAGACACCTGCGAATTCCGAGCTGCTAATTTTACGCGGAGACGGTATTGCATACAAAATAACTCGTGGGAAGAATAGTCTTCTGGAGAATTGTATCTGAATACACAGCACGTTTCCCGGATATGAGTATCTATTATAATCGCTCTCCCCAGTCACGAATATTTTTCATAGAAACTCATCTTATTGTAGATAATTCCTGATCTTGCTCCTAATTTTTTTATCTTCGCTATTAAATATCTCAACAAATAGCAGTGCGCATAAAGACATCACTAAAATTGCCTTAATTCCAATTTATTTGCTCGTTCTTCGTTCAGTACTAATATCTGCTGCTTTGACAGATACGCTTATTTATCTGATGATTGAAGGGGGAAACGCCAAATTTTCGCCATCGCTTCTAAACCGGGGAGGGAAGAGGGGGAGATGACAAATGCCGGCGCGGCAGGATTTCCACTGACTTATTGTCTCCTTTCGTTCGCAGTTATCGCTACCTGGCGAAATGCGATCGCTGCCGTCGCACATCGCCGGGGCTGATAAGTCGCCGGAGCGATCGAACGTGACGCGTTTGTATCCATAGCCCCCCCCTCCTTTCTCTCTCTCTCTCTGCCTCCCTTTCTCTCCTTGGCGCAAGATGTTCGCGGCAGACTCGATAGACGAGTCGTGACTTCGAACGTGCTGAAAAGTGGAGACAGTGAATTCTCCCAGCCCCGAGGAAGCATCGACTCCCGAGCAAGCGAGCACGTCCCGGCGTCGTCGAAACCCGAGTGGATGCGGCACGAACTTTACACCGGATGCGCGTAACGTTTAACACGGTATATCGTGAGAATCAATTCTCGATGAAATAAACTGATGGGTTAATATTGAAACGCAAAAATTCGCGCTTTTATTAATTTGTATAATATTCATTCGCATTCAGAGATAGATTTTTTTTTTAAACCTTTATTGATGTCAACGAATGTCAAAAGGAAATGGACAAATCGAAGAGTTTCGAAAGAATATTTTCTCTGAGGTATCCGACGAAGGAATTGCACATATTAAAGAAACACATCCGATGAAGTCGATCCGAAAATAGTCGAGCAATTATTAACACCGGGTGCAGCTATATCGCGACGGCGTTAATCTTGCTGCACCGAGCACGAATTCTGTTTAAATAAAATATGGAAGGTGACGTCGCGATATTTTTGAGCGCGCTATCCGCGACTGTGCCGTATATCAGACGTTCAATAAACGGTCCGGAAATGGACGAACGATCCCGCGGTTGGATTTACGGTTCTTCTGGAAACGGCCCGAAAAAATTGACGGCGTGTCGCTCTGCCGGCGCGAGAGGGGCGGGAACGACGACGGGGAACGGTAATGGCGGAACTTTTTCAAGAAGAGCGGAGCCGTCACACCTCTTCCGGGCAAAGGGGTGGAAGGGGGGAGAGAGAGAGAGAGAGAGAGAGAGAGAGAGAGAGAGAGAGATCTCGCCCGACTAGTCTCGGATATTCTCCAGCGCCCACGCACGACCCTTCCACTACCCCTTTTTTTTACCGGTCATTTCCATAAAACGCCACGTGCAATTGCGAGTCGTCGCAAATTCGATTACGACGAGTCCGCTTGTGCGCGCGGGACGCGTGTGTGCATTTTTTTCTCTTTTTAATTAAAATCGCCCGACCCGCGACCGGTGTTGCGTTGCGCGTTCGACGAGTCAAAAACTGAACGGGGGCTAGCTGTACCCGCGAGTCCGTCGTGTCGAAATTATTATTCGCGTAACGATCCGAAATTGGTAACGGCCGGAAAGGTAACGTTGTAAAGCGAACGCGGGATCCGCCGGGCGCGGGTTTTTGTTTGCGCAGATTTCCGCGCGACCGTAATGCGGCCCAATTTGCGACACAGATTCGGATATACATATATACGTATATGCAGCGTTGCTTTGCGTAATTATGATAAATTACATCAACGCGGGGGAAACAGAAATATTTTTCTATGTCTCGTCTATGAGAGACATAACGAAACGGATTTTCTGAATTTCATCGAAACACGTCCTCTCTGTGAAAAATATCTCCCAACATCTCACGCGCGTCGCATTAATTCATTATTAATGCGGGGATTTTCTCCGCGCGCGACAAAGAAAATACCTCGCCCGAAGGGCAGATTTTGTTGATACAAAATAATTAACTAATTTCAGTACGGCACATAGACGTACAGAATATATATTACACATAGAATACAAGGTATTATTACATCTCGCATTCATTTCTTGATGCACGTATTTTATATATATATATATATATATATATATATATATATATACCTGTATATAAGCCATTTTCTCCATTTCTCAAACATTTTTCACCGTGTGCCACCTGTATTAGCAGACCTCTCTTGCTTACAATGCACCGGTGGGAATTTTAAAAACGCAATTTACATCGAATTGTATATAAGCAGCGCTCGCAGCAAGTTCCCGCAGCACAAATCCGAGGGGAAGTCCGGTCCTTCCTGTCTCCCTCTCTCTTTTTCTCTCGTCCGTGGAAATCGTTGTACCTTAAATAACATTTTCAACCGTGGACGTTTATGCGCAACGCGCTGACAGAATAGACGGGCGGATTAGCCGGCGACAAAATCTACTTAGGGTTCTTCCTCCCCCCACGGACGCAGTTTTCAAACTGTCTCGACTGCTACGTATATTATCTGTCTGTTCGCGCAACGCGGCGTGAGCCGCTCTCTTCACGCGAGCACCTATACGCGAGCTGCTCCCGCCGCCTTTTTCCGTCTCGACAAAGCGCCGCGCGAAAATGCAATCCCGCTGTCACATATTCTGTCACACTTTGACAAGCGGCCTGGTAGAGGTGGAAGGGGTGCGAAATGGGTGTTGTACGGTTTCAACTTGAGGCGGCTTCTTGCCAAATGTTTCCCCTCTCGCCCGTTCCGCTTCTCACCCTTGCTCGCTCGCTCGACGAAACTCTTCTAAATATGGGACGCGGCTTTAACACCCGTTTCGGTGGTGCGGCATCGGTAACAAAGCATTTAACCCTGGATGCACGATCTTTTCCCCGACAGACACACGCTTTCATTCCTTCGCGGAGAATCTGCATGAAATTCAGAAATTTAAGAAGTCTCTTCGCGTTCGCAATGCTCGGAATCCGTCAATGTGCAAACTCGTCGATGTGAAAAAATAGTTTACGACTATTATATATATATATTTTTTTAATAGATAAACATAAATCCGATTTTTCAAACGGGAATTAGAACAATTTAGTCTGAAATATTTGTGTGCGTATGGAGAATTTTTTAATTTCGAATATTTGCCGAGCAAATTGCGCGCACGTACGACAATGAAGCGCTTCGATTGACGCGAAATAAAATCACTGAAAAAGATCGCGTCGAGAACTTTTCGTGTATATATCACCCACCATTTTTGTTACACATGTCCGCCCTTGAATAGCAGTCGCCAACGTCTAGTCGCTGATCTCGGTGTTATTTTTGCCGTGGGTCTGACGGCGAAGATAACGTTTCCGGCGGCATAAAATTTTACCGATCGTTTTCGACCGCGAATTGACGTCCGTCAACGATAGAAGTCAATAAGCCAGCCCCGACGTCGCTCGCCCGGCATTCCTCTCCAGCGAAATCTTCGGGAAAACTTTAACTATGGATGATGACAAAGCTCCCACGGACGGGGAGAGCGTCCCATTTCGACCGCGCGCATGGCTGTACATCACGCGAACGGAGGGACTTTCAAAGACGAAATAAAACGCTGTCACGGAGCGAGAGTGCAATTCTTATACTACTCCCCGACGGTTGTTACAGTGGGAATAAAATTCTCGCCGTTTTAGGGGGGATGCCCCATAAAATTCGCGTTAGCGTTTTACGCTCCTACACGCGAGATGTCTCATTTTTCATGCGCGCTGTTATCGGGCCGCACGACATCGCGCGGTCTTATTAGTATTAACGCGGGAGAGTTGAAATAAAAACGCCAAGTTTTGCGCCCGAGTCGGTGTATGCCCTGTTAAAGAATTGCGGCCAGAGAGTAAAATTCTCATATTGGTATTCATCCCCAATACCGCCGTTTGGAATATCGGACGGTTTTACCATCGACGGTAACTGTATAAGAAAGCGCGATTAGGTTTTCCGCTACGCGCGCACACGGACCGAATGTCCATACCGAGAGTTTTGCTATCCGAAGAGTATAGCTATCCAGTTCTCCAAGAGGCGGCAAAACTCCGAAATCCGTACCAGGGTTACTCGCTGCACCTGTTTGCCGGAACGCAGTCCTGGCGAACACGCTTACGAGAGCGAGCTATCTCGTATGCGGGGATGGCGTTGTCTACTCGCAAACCGAAACATCGCCACCGAAATATCCAGCAATGGCGCGGCACCATTATCCACCAATTATGCCAATTACCGCGTGAATACGTGACACGAATGCACGCCCTCCGCTGTAACGCCGCAAAACGCAGTAACCATTGTAAACACATTAAAGCAAAACTGCACATACATACACCGAACCCGATCTCCCGCCGCGCGCGCGCCGGCCCTTCGTCATCGTCCGCGCGATAGCGCGGACCCGACAAAATCGCGCGATATCTATGCGCGATGACGAATGGGACGAATAGGGGGTTAAATAGCGACCGCATGAAATAGCGCTTTTGAAATTTGCCAGGGCAAAACCGCATGGAGGGCGAGCGAAATATCGCGATCTCGAAATGTGGAGCGACACGGTGTCAGCGGGGTGGATATAACGATATAGTTCGACGAATCAATCGGGCTACTCCCGATACGCGGCAGCTCGCGGATGAGAGCTCGCGTGTCTCGTGTCTCGAACGCTGCATTTTCTCAGCTTTTCCATCGTGCTCGGGTACTACCTACTTATTTTCTCTCTCTCTCTCTCTCTTTCTTTCTCTTTCTCTTCATCTAGCGCATGATATCCCCCGGAGATACGTCCCACGCCACGTATTCCATACTTTGACAAGTCGTCGGTAAGAGATTGCGACGTGTTATATTTTTCAACTTAAGGGAATACGCATCGCTCGAAATTTTCCGGGTGAATAAAATGTCCAAAGACTCGTGAAAATTGACGATATAATGTATGTTCTTCTTTTTTCGTAAAAAAAAAGGACGAATAAAGAGAAGCGAAAAATTAGTATCTAAAATTTATCCGAATTCCATTAGTGTCGACTCTGTGATGGCAGCAGTTTATTAAAAGAGGTAAGATTGAATAAACAGAATTAATGCTAATCGTTTCCCCTATCCTTTTCCTGCACAATTTCCATAATTTTCGAGGCGTTCAAGCTGGCAGGGAACTCAAAATGCTTCTCTCGTGAGGTAAACTAATGCAATTTACGGACACTGAAATATCGATATTTTGGCGGTATTGGAAGATCCCACGAAGACCTTGAAGACGGTGCCCCGGTTCACCGCACGTCTTCGGTTCACCGGTCGAATTCGTCTTTCGAGAAAGACAGCCTCGTACACGCGAGGCGGAAAATCGGATTAGGTGCAAGCGTCGGGGTAGCTCGCAGTCGGCGAGGAGGAGGGGAGCAAAGAGGGAAGGCGAGAGACGGCGCTTCAAAGCGACCTGTATAACTAATTACGAGTCTTATCTCGGGGCCGCTTAAAAGGTGCTGATTAAACGGGGATTCGTCGCGCGCGACACGCGATTGAGTTAAGTGCGCAACGCTTTTGTCGAGGTCGAGGCGCAGCCTCGCTCGAGCATTCGAGGATTCGACCCAATGGCCAATAATGGCGTGCGAAATGTGGAACAGGACGTGGCGAGCACTTTTAACGTGATGCTTACGAGTACCAATTACGCGCCTCTCGGACAGGGACCTACTGGACCACTAAAAAATTTAGAGAGAGAAAGAGAAGTTCTTTCATTATTTTGCAGTTTACTTCAACTGAAACTATTTTCGGCGAAAGTTCACGTTGTAATTGCGGAGGCACTTTATAAAAATCCCTCGAAAAATATAAATCTTTAAAACGGTTAAAAATACACGAGTTCCTGAAAATGTATGTTATGATGAATCTAACATACGGGGGAATATGGTAGCTAGCAGCGGAGTCATTTATTTCGAAAGCGCACAAATTAAAAAAGAAAATAAACTACGAGTATAATACAAATGAAAGCAAAGCATTTTTAACCGGAATGTAAAAATTTACGCCGCGCGCTTCACTTTAAAAATAAATTGCGTTAAATGATCGTGAAAGCGTATAATAATGTCAAATCGGTGATGCCCACACGTTGGTTTCGTCGCGCGAAACTATAGATGACAGCAATTGGTAAAAATATACGTAAAAATATATCTTGCTTGTGCAAAAAGCTTGCATACTAAATTGCAATTAGTTGATTAAACGAAGAAACTTTTCGCATTTTTTTGTATTAAATATGCGCAAGCGATTGGCCAATACGCAAGCGATTCCAATACCTAGCCTTGCAACAATTATGTTTGACATGAATTTGTAGTCACAAGATATACACGCTGTGGAATTTTTTCAATTTTTCCGATCGATTCTCGATATTTCAGAATTCCTATTTGTTTACGTTACACACGGGCACAGTCGTAAAACTGATTCGCCCCTACTAATCAATACCGACTATCGAGGGAATTTGCACAAATTCTATTTGAAATGGATAGGGATTATTTACCGCGAATTACAAATTAGCAGTGTATTTAAGTGAGAAGCGCTTTTCTGATATGTGGGTTAATCACCATTGTGTTAACAGTGGTTGTATATAGGTCTCGTATAAGGGCCTTTAACAACGATATTAACGGCCGTTTAACGACTGGTGCGAAAAGCGATCAAAGTGAATTACGCCCCAAACTGTCCGTGATTACTGGTACGGATAGCGAAGGCCTCGAATTCCGTTCGCGACGTTATAGTCCTCGTTACCGCGCAAAATTAATACGAATACCCGCTGTCTTTCGCACGTTCGAATTACAATCAAATTGGTTTACAATAAATTTTACAAGTAATTTTACAATAAATTACAATAAAAATTTGAATTTAAATTAAAAAGAATTAAGGCTCTCAATAATAAATCAGAAATAACAAACTAATATTAATGCGAGCCGACAAAAAATGCGGCGCGCAGTTATATGTGGCTAGATATTGTAACAATAAAAATTTTAAATTACTATATACACATTAACATCCGTGTTGGCTGGCATTGGCATTACTTTATTATGTCTGAATAAAAATTCGAGTGTGAGCAGTTTTATATAAATACTTTCCTATTTATGGATAATTAAAATACGCCTGTTAAATTTCAGTTATAATTCTTCTCACGCACAAAAAACAGTACTCATCAAAAACGTAATCACGCGTAATGTACAAATTTGATAAGGACGAGATGTCACTGTACTATACATTCTCTTTGAAAAAAACACGTCTGTCCGCCTCGCATTTTCCGCGAGTAATTTTGATTATACGGGTCTAAGGTCGCGTGCAGAAAAATCAAATTACGCGTAACAGTAACGCGCGGAAGATAATCTAAACAGCCGGCGCGAAATGGGAGTCCTTCCCTTTGCGCGCGAAAGAAATCAATGGAGCCCTTTCTAACGAGCTAACGAAGCGGCGTAAACGTTTCCGCGAAAAAATTCAGCCGGCTAACGCGCGACATGGGTATCAAGGGTATTAGCATATCGAGAGGTTTTTCGAGAGAGAGAGAGAGAGAGAGAGAGAGAGGGGGGAACGGGAAAAGGGAGAGAAGAGGGGCGACCGGATGCACACGCTGCGATGGAAGCGGGTGTATCCGGCCGAAGAGGGCAGGATGAAAATTCCTCCTTTCGCTCGTCGCGTCGCCGTCGCTTAAATTCGACTGTCGCGATGCCGCCGCGCGCTTTCCACCGATACCGAGCGGAAAATCGGATTACCGGACGGGCATGAGACGGATGAAGCCGGTATTCCGTGGGGCACATTTCGCGGACTGGTTATACACTACTTGCCGTCCCCGTTGTGAAATTGCGTTGCGATTTACTCCGCACGCGTTGTTGCAATACGCGTGAAATAATGCGCGAAGCGAACGACGGTTAAATGAACGAGTGGCAGAAAGGAATATCTAATAAGAGCTTTTCAAAAGCGACGACTGTAAAGGAACAGATGTCGAATAACGACGATGTATAAATAATTCGAAAACTTAAAAATCTATATATTGAGCATTTAAAAGTTATTGGTAATCACACCAATAGACAGTAAATCATTGAACACAATACTAAAAAATACTTGACCTCGAAAATATGAAGCGTTACGGATAATTAAATGTAGACATGTAGAAAAATTGGATGTCTGTAAATTTTTTTCGTTATTATTTACAATAATTCATCGAACATATACCATTATAACAGTTATTTTTATTCGAGATACAAAATCCTTTAAATTTTCTTTAAATTTAAGATTCTTTATAAAATAAAGAATCAGGTGTCACATATAGCGCTATTTCGTTCTGCTCGAAATACCTACACATGGCAACTTAAAATTTAACCAATCGTTTTTTTACGGCGACGTTTTCACACGACATTACACATGGAGCACCGGCAGCTATTATTATCCTTGCTGTCGAGAAAACAAAACGCACGAATAAACGGCACCAGCGACGTCGAAAGTTGTATCGCGCTTTTACACGAAGGCTGCTCTTGGGTCGCGCTGCGACGCGCAAAATTCGGAGCGTCGATATCCCGTCGTGCGCGCGCTATACGAGGCGGAAAATCGGATTACAAACAGTAGACGGACGAGGGCGAGAGAGAGAGAGAGAGAGAGAGAGAGAGAGAGAGAGAGAGAGATTTTGAACAGCCGCGACAGCTAATCACGCTTAATTACACATCTTACACTCTCGATCGCGGAGGGAGTGGCCCATTAAAGCCGATTCACGCTTACTAACGTGTTCTGGGAAGAAATTGGTGAACGGCGTCATAGTATCGATAGAAAGCAGAAAAGTTTTGACGAGTTCAAATTCTGATGGAGAGACGCAAGAAACTGCACTCTACATACCCTCGCAATTATAAAGATTGACGAACCGCCGTGTGGAGTGTTTTTTTTTTCATATTTGCAATATTGAAAATTGAAGTTATTCAATTCGCGTAGGCTTTGATCTCCGCGCGAGGGTACTGTGAAAGAAATTGATTCGATAACGTTGGACACTCTTATAATTATTTTAAACGAGAATTAAACGCTCACGTAAAATCATGTCAATACACGTATTTTCCAACAGCGCACAAGCGCAAATATGTTAATCACGTTGAATGAGCGGATTAGACGCTGTTTACGCAGCGGCTTTTGTTTACCTGATGCGTCCCCGGGTCGGGTAACCATCTCGCTTATGGCGCGTCCCTTCCCTGCAGCTGCATCATGAACATCGTGGAAATTGTCGAAAGAACAAGCAAGCGTGATTTTAACAGTACGACAGGAAGTTTCAGGCTGGAAATAAATACAAGAGATTCCGGAGAGGTGCCAGGGGGAAGCAAACGACGCGATCCACGCTGCGCGCGACGCCCGGCGGCGTGGGCGGCGATATCGGTTTTAAGTAATTAATTCCGTCTCCCACGCCACGCCACGGCGGATGTCACTCGATCGGATGCCACGTTCTATAATTTACGAGAAGAGGAGGCCGCTGGATCGGCAAGTGGTGTGGGTGCCAGCTCGGCTCGGGCTTCATAAATTTTCGCGGCGGATTAAGAGGCGCGGACGTCGCCCATCGACGGCCGCTCACGCGATCCCGATGGATCCTTATTAATAATAATTAACTGATTACCATAGTCAATTAGTCGGCGACTTTAAGCACCGTGGGGTAGGCGAGGAAAGGGGGCGGAACGGCTTTTTATATAACGGCACTCTGCACGAAATTGCGGATATGTCGATGTCTAAATTGACCCTTCGTCTAACGTAGTAACGTAGATTATACAAATTTTGTTGACACTAATGATTGATCTTTCCGAGAAACTTAATAAGAAAGGCGATCTAAGTTAGCTGCAAGAAACTAAAACTAATTTATAACGCGTAATAACGTTAATGAACAGTAAATAGGCTATGCAAAACGATGTAAGTGATGTAAGGGGACGTTTTTAAAGCAATTTTTATTTGATCGTGTCGCAAATATAAAATAAGAGTGCGTTGCAAAATATAAAATAAGAGTGCTTGGGACGTAGCGATTGCGCCCGAGATACTTCAAATTACCCCGCAGCTTACTCACTTCGCAATAACATGTACTCCGATATTGCATGCTGCGCGGGTAAGCGACGCTCCGCGTAAGACATCGTAAAGCGCGAACGAGCTCGAGAGTTAATTTCTCGACGATAAAATTGTGCACGGTCAAGCAAATTAAGGCTTTTAACGATCATCTTACGATGTAAATTATAATCCGCAATGATCAAAAGTCTCATTTCCATAACACCGCGTTAATCAAACGTTTTCCTCTATTACGATACATATTATAGTTATTGCTAAGATCTGAACAATTAATAAGATTAACACAGGAACAAAATCAAAACACTTCTTATGGTTCATGTAAGACATTCTAATTTTCTAATGTTTTTATTATAAACTCTGTAATTTTTCTGTCGAATAAAATATGTTTTCAATTAATCTGAAAAATCAATATCACAATCGGTTAAAAAAAGATGTTTTTTCGAAATATTTAATAATAATAATAATATTTTTTTCAGAATTCCGGAAGATTTTATACATACATCACTCATTTATGGAGAGCAATGTATATCAAAAATATTTTCTGAGGCAACTGTGCGTACAACAAATCCGACACAATCGACGGACGCGGGCTGATAAAAACTTTAAAGATTAATTTTAATTAGCAGTCCCGATCGAGACGCGAAGCGGAAAGCCAAGTTCCAGACAGCGGGTCGGCTGAGAAGAGATCTCTGGAGGGTACAAGTAATTATGGTTAATTAAGCGGTCTTATCCCAGGTGGGTGGGCGCGAAATCCGCCGATTTAACGGCATATTCGCGTTGGATACATATCGAGTTTTCGCGTCTCATCCCGGCTTTCCCGGCTGTCCGTTTTCATGGCAAAGGGGAAAAAACCGTTCCTCGATCAGCGAAGCGTCGCGTAAATGCCAGCTTACAGAATAAATCTGCATTGTATCCGACCGTCGAAACATAAAACGCGCATTCGATCGCTGCATAAATAAATCCGCGTCCGATTCGTGACGTTTCCCGAACGGTGTATATCTACCTCTCGAGCACGACTGCTTGTGTTTGCGCGATTAATTGTAGTTTCGCGATCGCGGAGAATGCGCATGTATTTGCATGAAGTGACGAGTTAATTGAAATACCTATGTAATCTATGTACGAGATGCTCTCGACTCGACGGTTTTCGATTAAATCCGGAGTTGGAAAAATGTGCATCCTCCTTCAAAGAGTCCACGCGCCAATATCCTCGAGCTAAAACCTTTCGTTTCTTTTTGCCGCTTGTGAAACTAAAAATGGCAAATGCTTCGCGAACATCCGCGCTTATATATATGTATAAAGAGTATTTGCCTTCTTATATCTTAATTCGATTCGCGAAGGCGGCGAGAGATCGTTAAATGCATAAATCATTAATTACGTCGCGGGTGAACCGTGTAAATAAATCACATATCCGTTTAAAAGTGTAAAATATTTACGAGGAAAAGACAGAGCAACTAGGAGCGTTCCGAGACAATAAAATTTTATAGTTGCACATTATACATGACGTAACCGCGCTTCGTTAAACCCGTCGCCGCGCGTCTCGTTCCTCTCCTCGGAGATCTCGCGTAAAAATTCTCGTGCCGCGAGTTTTTTCGCGACACAATAAATATTATTTTCCAAAGATTGCAACATCACCATTATGGGATATTATTCCGCACCGGGCGCGCACTTGCGCTCGCGTTCGTGAATTTATTCCGCAGCGACGGACGCAGCGCGCTCACCTGGAGACAGGTGCTCCTCTGTGCGGGCAAATATACGATGTTTATAGATATTTATACGCGAAGCAGCTCGCGTTTCACAACCGGTTTCCGGCGGTTACATCGACGACGACGACGACAACGACGGCGACGTGGGCGAGCCGGTGCCGATCGATTTCGCATACTTTTATCGGCGCCGAGCCGAGGGAATTGCGTTTCCTTTGTGCGCGTTCAAGGGCTCCTGCGGCTTTTTCCGCGATTATTGCATCGCGCATTATACGATCGGCCTACATTCGTCTCTCCGCGCGTCTCACCTGTATATCCTGATTTTTATTTTTATCATTACGTCGGCACTTCGGCCGAGCGCGTCGCTATTATTGTCTATTCACCGTAAACGCGCGCGAGAAACACGGATACCTATAAATACCGGAATGACACGGAGATATGCGACCGACGGCAGACGATTTTATTACCGCGTTCGTTCGCGTCACGTGCAGACGGAGAAACGATATCTCTCGGCGCAGATACGATCGAACTTGACCGAAATCGAGTACACCGGTTTGCGTGATCTGCGAATATTACTGCGATGCGACCCGCAACTTTTTGACAGTAACAATGACTTAGAGCGCGCGAAACTGAGTGCAGCACGTAGGGGAGCGAGTGCACGTAATATCTTCATACTTCTTTAATAAATTTAATGCTATTTTACTTCCTTCCCTCCCCCCTCCCCCTTCCCCGGTCCTCTTCACATTGGAGAAGTTAGAAATCTCTATCCAAAGTTAGAAGAGAGCTACTCGGTAACTCTCAATCACCCTACATACTTGTCCCGCATACGCACTTACCTCGCTTAACTCGCGTTATTTTTCAAATGTCCAATTCACTTAGAACATTCCGGGGAACTTTCCGTCTTGATTTATGAGATTTATCGAAGAATAAAAGTCCCACTTTCGTAATGTGAACAAACGCGCGAGCAAAAGCGCGGCGATAAAAATGTAGGCTACAGCGGACGGGCGCGGGCGGAGGTGTAGCCGTTGATAAAACGGGTTTGCGATACGATTGTTTCGAGGGCGATTCAAGCCGATCGCACTCCAATCCGCGCGCATTTTTTGCGCTTTATTAATCGCTCGCGCCGCGCCGTTAACGCGAGCGAAAAATTTCGCCATTAGCAAGCCGCGGTCGGCTCGTAATCTCAAACGCACTGTATTAAACGGATTACAACGAATCACTTTTCGTCACGGATAATGCTACTCTATTATTTGACATATTGATGGACATAGTCGACGTTGAATTATGGATCGTCAATGCGAGAAAAGCTCGCGCGAGAATTTTTAAGCTCCATTTAGTAGTTGCGAGAGCCTTTGGAAATTTATCGACACCGCGGGAAAGTAACGAGCCTTGTAATCTGTTCCTTTTAGCCATTACCGCGGACTGTAATTTTCACGGAGAAGAAATTGTAATAATTGAAACTTAACGTTGTCGCCAATATAATTCACGAGCCATTTACCGACCACAAAGACTTAGTAATTTTAGAATTGCATTATGTTGCAACCAGAAACTCTGCTAAATATTTTTCCTACATTAAATAAGATTTGAATTGTGCAATATTTATTTCTTAATAATTAAATGAAATTCAAATAGTGTAATCTGGCGTACAATGCTCTATTCGCAATCTAATGGATCTGTGATTTATTCTTCGTGTTAAATTAGCAACGTGCAGGAGCATGTAATGGAATTAATGATAACCAATTCATCTTGAGAGATCTTTTGTGTCACATTAAATCGACAGAACATTAATCTTTTCCTTCATCACGTAGCAGAGAAAATCGTGCACCATTTTATAATATAAAGGAATCTTTTTAACTTGATAATGTGTGTGTTGCGTGTGTATGTGTGCATTATATTAAAATATGATCGTATTCATCGTATATCAATAAAAATATTTTTCAAATAACATTAATCTGTGATATCGCAATTTCTGACACTAATATCGAGAGTTATTATTCAGCCATGATTAAAAGTGTATAATAATAAGGAGGGTATAAAAAAAGAGATGTTTTATCATGTATTATCGTAAGCTCTATCTTACCTCGGTGGAAATCTTTTTCGGTTACCAAGAATATGAAAATCGAATTTTTCGCGAGGCAAATCAGATTAGCGATTAAAGAGGGGAGAAATTTTCGCCGCGTGGCAAATCAACCGAGTGAATATTATTAATTGAATCGTAGGGGATAGATAAACCGGCGGGGAAAAATAAATGAAATACTTGGGAACGTGTCGAATAGACGAGTCGAGCGCAGTTAACTAACGCGCGCGCTGAGACAATATTTACATTAATGGCGGCCCGCGATGAGAGGAGCTACGAGGATTCCTCAACGTGTGGCGTGGCGGCGCGAAGATAAAGCGAAAATGTTGTACAAAAGCGCCTCGGCTGTGTGTACCCGGTCGAGATTAACCGATGTTCCCCCGATCACAGTCGAATTACACGAGTTCAAATCCAACTGTGCAATTATTGACTTTCGATTGAGAATTTGGCGAATTCAGTTAGGTGCAGGGACCGGGCGAATTCGTGCCGCGAATGGAAACTGATAGTGTAAGCACATGTAAATAAGGAGGCCACCACTGCCCAGCGAAAATTACAAACCGGGCACGACCGAGCGAATTAAATATGCCGATTTTCTATTCTCGTTTATCGAAAGACGAGTCGTTCCGTTTCAACTACCGGATCGGCTTTCATGAAAGTAATTATACTCCATTCGTCTTCTCTACTTACGTTACACAAATAGATTGAAATAGGTATAATAAAAGCTCATGAGGGGATTAAACTTAGATATATTATACAAATAAGAATTAAAACTCTATTAATATCAAAATTAGATTCAAGCACGATATCAAAATTCAGAGCTAATGTACGATAGGAATACACTTCCATGTAGGCGCAACTTAGGCGCACTAATGCGACCGCCTGATTCTTATTGATTGCGACAGTCTTATTCGCCAGATGTTATAAATTCAGCATTAATTGTGCGAGAATACAAATTTCCACGTTCGTCCAGCTTAACGTTTAATGAGTTAAGCATAAGCCATTGCTCGTTGCCATTGCGCTTTATCCAATTCCTTGGGCCGAGGTGCGCTTTTTCTCTTTCTCTTGAGAGAGAGAGAGAGAGAGAGAGAGAGAGAAGAAAAAAGGAACGTAAGACTCGCTGGCGACGACGGTTAGGGGTCAAGTAGCGGCCTTTGTGAAATTAATGAAAGGTTTCCACGCGCGCGAATCCCGAGCTGGTCTCTCTCCGCAAATATAGAAAGTCAAAGCCCATTCGTGCCGTACTTACTCTCTTTCTCGCATTCTCGGCCCGCGAGTGGACCTTTTTTTCCCTCCCCTCTTTCTCTCTCCACTTTCGCGCTCGACCACTTAAACTTCCGACCCACCGAGCGAGAAAAACTCGCGGCTTATTTTCCGAAAGCGCTTTGTCCGCCGCTTAAATGGGCCCCGTCGATCGAAATTTCCGACACAGACGTCTCGGGGAAAACCGTCGATCGCGTTTTGTTTCACGAGCTTCACGTCAGCGAGGGAAAAACAATAGATGAGAATTTCGTGAGACTCATTGACAAACAAAAAAACTCGCGAGGGAGCGTGAAATTTCTTTATTACCAAATCAAAAACTTTTTTATTATCAAAAAAATCAAAAACTTATAATACTCATATTTATGCATGCTTGTGCCGGTAGGCATTAATTACATCTGCTAATAATTTTGAAAGACCAGAAATGAAAAATAATTGACAGAAAAGACGGCGAAAAAATTTTATCGCTTGCAGCATTCGAATTTATATTTGATACATTAACGTGACTATTCAACAATCGTGATGACAGCGCACAAGAAATTACTAATTGAAAGCGCAGAGAGGATGATGTGTAATCGTGTTTAGACGCGTGGATTTTGGAGCGCGCTTTTGGGGATTAAGTTCACGCCGGGGATATCAGCGATTTTTAATCTCTCGCGAGGTAAGCACCCGGAATCGTTATACGATTCGTACGCTCGCCCGTTGTAATTGCTCTAAAACTATCGCGTTAAGTGTGCCGCGCGGATTTTAATCGCCAACGCGAAAATATTTCCGGCGCGGATCCGCAATATGGCGGAATTAACCCGGGCGATCTCCGACCGCACGATCGCTAACTCCCTTGCACTTACAAATATCTCGTACGCGCGCGTACGTTTCAATATTCCTGCGGCTGCGATCCTAATAGCGCGTGTAATAATAACTGTACGGAACTATTTACTCTATATTCATGGCGCGCTCGCGAATTGTTCCGGCGGCGATATCTCGAGATGTCCGGACCGACCGGTAACCGGGCGTATCCGGATGCGGATACTCGAGAGCAATTGAATCGGTTAATTGAGAAGTCAGATAAGGGGGGACCAAATTTGCAAAATGCGATTTCGATCAGTAACTAGTCCGCAAAGGATCTTTATACTAACATGATCGTATTTACACGTGTGAGAAATTTAATCTTACAAATTAAGTCTACGTAGATGTAACAAAAAATGCTATGATGCATATTTAATAGTTATGCAAATAAAACAATATAATCTTGTTAAAGGACGATGAGTAAAATAATCAAATTTTGGCCTTGCCAAAATGATCAAAAAGCGACAGATTCATTTTTTATGCATATTTTCTTATTAGTTTTTGATGTATTGAATCATTTGCTAACGTTATTTTCAAACCGATATGATGGGAAAGTGTTGAAAATCGCATTCAAAGTAACATAGTTTCGACGAAATTTGAACACAAACTTTACTCTTTAGAACACATAGCACATTCTTATCTTCTTTTACACTTTCTATTACCTTCTATTCTAGTTTTTCCTAAACTGATTTGTAAGTAATTCCAAATATACTCTTGCGGTATATATCAGTTGAAAAACTGATTGCAGTTATTATCCAGATCACAGTGAAAACCAATGGAGATTTTAAATTCAAAATTACTCGAGAAGAAATAACATTTAATTGGGCAGACATAGATATTAATACCGATATATAATGTTCCCTTACGTTCAAGCTGAAGGCTTGAATTAAATTACGATCTAATTAAAATCTGTGAAATATTTTTCATATATTCTAATTGGGATTTTTCTAATTTTTTAGCTATAATTGGTCATTTGTGCAATTACAGGGATAAAAAATCGTAGAATAAGAAATCGAGTAGTTGGTTGTTAAAATTATATGATTTTTCTTATACTCGACACTGAGAATGATTCCTGAACCATACACAGCGGAAGATATCTAGATAATTATTTTAAATTTATTGAAAGATATTATAATAACGATAATGATACTGACGATTAAACTGTAGAATAATAATTTATAATGAGCTTTTTAAACACACACACACACACACCACGGGATTTGAACCGCCACGTTCACGTCGTTGATCCTGGGTTATGCTAAGAGGGAAACAGTTTGGGGCAGATTGGGTAATACTAGATTGAGCTGGGTAAGATTAGGATGTCAAAATGGATGATACTAGGTTAAGTAAAAGTAGAGGGGTGGGATGTAATAAAAAGAGAAAAAAAAGAGATAAGAAAGTGCTATGTATTATTGAGTTTTCGTTCAGATTTTGACGAAACTGTGCTACTTTATAATTTTCAACACTTTCCCATCATCGTAAGTATCAGTTCGAAAATAACGTTTACAAATAATTCAGCACGTAAAAAAACTATAAAGAAACATACATAAAAAAGGTTCTATCGCAAAATTTAGTTATTTTACTCATCATCCTTTATCTTTCCTTCGGAAACCTTCAATTCCTCGCAGTATATAGCATTGCTCGTAGATTACAAATTGCTATGAATTAATCCTACTGCTCATGACATCGACGCCCGTTTATCACTCGTTCTCCACCGACTCGATTAAAATGCCGATCAGACAATTCAATAGTTTATAGATCACTTAGCCTTCATTCTTCAATTAACGCACCGGCAGATACGTCAGGCCGAAGCTTCCGAAACGTATCCTATTTTTCGTTTTAAATATGTATTATAATCGAATCACCAAATATATAGCTTTAAATATATCAAATGAACATTTGTCGCGTTCTATTTTCTAAAAGGCCACTTCAAACCAAATTTATTATTTTATAATCGCTTTCGATTCAATCATTTGATGTGACATATAATCGAACGTGCTGAATATATGTATTCATACGTGATTATTTGATTATGCACTCAACGGATAAACGCGAAAACATTAATATTTTCTCGTTTAAAAATAACATATGATAAAATAACAAACTAATTTTGTATTAGTGCGAGAGAGAGGGGGGGGGGAGGAGGAAGGGAGATCTGAGTCATGTAAACATTTTGAACTTCTTTTTTTAATATTAAGATATACATAAATAATTAAATATCTAATCGCTTGAGTAAATATTTGTAAAAATCTTAGAATTTTTATTTGAAAATTCCATATATGAGATGTCTAACAGTGCAACATCTTTCTTATTTGTGTGATTTACATGCCGGTAAAATTAAGAACATATCCATAACCGAGAATAAGGAGCAAAAGGTACGCGGTAACAAAATTCACTTTCCAGTCAGCGTACGCAGCCACTCGAGGGGGTTGAAAGACCGACTTTCAAATTTTAAAGTATTCAACGTTAACGACGTTAACTAGTCGACAAAATTCCAGTTACCAAAGCGGCTCTCTTTAATTGAACCTTTTTCTGCCCTCTCGAAAACCTGTGGTGTCCAGAGGGAAGAGGGGAGAGAGAGAGAGGTACCGCTCTTATTTCCCTTTCCGCCGCTTCGCAACCCTCCTCGCGTGACGACGTGTTCACGACGTTCGCGCGCGGGAGGGAGCGTCGAGAGAGCGTCGTCGACTGCATTTCGCAGCTTTTTCGTGACTTCCGCTCGGCGCGTTTTTCTCCTCGGGACCATCGTGGTGACGGCGGGTGGTTACTTCCGCAATAACGATCGGACGCACACACCAGGCCCCGCGCCAGACACGTGCACGTCGAGAGGACAGGCGGGACGGCGGCGTTGCCAACCGCACTATAATTATAGCATTTACGTCATCGTTTTGTCGTGACAAGCGCCTTGCAATCTCTCACAAATTATAGCACTTGACATTAGGTCTGTAACCTTCCAAGCCGAGCCACACTTCAGGCCAAAAGTTATTATTCCCCGTGGAATTGGATTACCGAATATTGGGTATCAATTTCACTCAACCTCGCCTGAGTCTCTTAGATCATTTTGAAATAATCATACTGTGCCGTAGAACATGTGTGATCTCGGACGCATCAAAAAAGACGGACGATAATAGGTATACATAATAGGATTCATAAAATTTCTAAATTGCGAGATAGTATAAGATAGTATGAGATACGCTTAACTTTCCTCTCTCATGAATTTCCACTCTACAATTGCCATCTTCTAATCGTGTGCTTTGTATTCACACATTTTTCAGAAAAGATCTCCTCCACCAGTCGTGCAAATACTGCCTCCCTCGCTATAAACTCGAAATTGCTATATTACGGTGTGCGAAATACTATAATTCTCCTGCGATTCCGGAGCGTAGTGTTTTGAAAAGTTGGCAACGTCGACGAAGCGGAAAGGGGAGAGGGGGGGGGACGAAAGGGGTTGACGGAGGGTGGTTTGTTGCCAGGGGAAACGGCAAGAGAGGAGAAAGAGAGAGAGAGAGAGAGAGAGAGAGAGAGAGAGAGGGAGAGAAAGAGCGTGGAGGGAAGATCTCCCAGAGATCGCGCAAGAGAGCGAGCAAGAGAGGGAAAGAGAAGGAGAGAGCTCAGAGAGATAGAGCGACGCGCTCTAGAGTATCTGCTCCGTCACCGGCAGACTTCGAGCCCGCCGGGGCGCGGACGAGAAGTGACTACCGCAGGCGGGATCTGAAGGACCAGGCGAGCGTTATACATTCCCAGGGCGGATGAGGCGGCGAGCAGAGGGTGGCTCGGGAACGCGCACGAGGATAGAATTCGCGGCGAACTCTTTCGGGCTCGGGGCACTTCTCGCCTTCTTCTCGCGCACTCAGAATCGACCCCCATCGGGTCGACCAAGATCGGTCAGGCTAATTAATTCCGCACGTACGCCGAGGTACGTGACGCGGGATGAAAATATCCGACGCTGGGTCTACCGGGAGCGAAGAGAGCCCGAAGTAATGCCTGATTATACTTGAATCAACTTCTGCTACGAATATATACGCGCGCGTCTTCCCAGCGCTATTCCCGTGTCCTTTAATCTCAAATTGACTCGGCATTCCTCTGCTGACGTTGAAACACGATTCTGAGCTCTGAGTCATATTCCGCTAAAGTGCTAAAGATATACCTGCGAGTGTGACGGCAGGCGTGTGTTGCGCGTTCGGTGTAACGTCTATAGCTTACCTAATGGTATATTACGACGCTGAAACAAGACTGCAGATTTACCGCTTTTATCTAGAGTCAGAAACCAGAGAGAGTAAAAAAAAATACTGCCAACAGTAGATATCTCGCGCAGTTTCTTTCAGCTTCAAGAATCGCCGAAGACGTTGCACTCCGGGCGAACTTCGTTCGCGGGTTAAAGTGGGTAGAGAGGCAACTCCGTGATGTTTGAACGTGGAAGGAGCAAATACGCCGCGGAAGCAGCTGCGGCGAAAGAAACGGGGGTGGAAAGAGGAGGAGGAGGAGGAGAACGAGAAAGAGAGAAAGGTGACTGAGAGGTAGAGCGGAGTAAGTTGAAATAAACGAGGGAAACGTGAGTTAGGAAGAATAAGGTTTGATTCTCCGCGATACTAAAATGTGTCGTGGAATGGAATGCGTAACGAGTTCTTATATTCTGCTTCCCGGGATCTGAGCTCGCCGAGAGTTTGCCATACCACTCGACATATTTACGGGAGGACGTGCTATTTTGAATCGCTATTCGAAATTGGATCGCGACTCCGGAGTCTCGTTAGGAGCCTCCGCGCGGAGATATCGAGCGTGTGTTGATATCCGAGATGCGCCGCGATAATGATGCGCACGTCATTGCACATTTACATCTGTGTCGCATTTATATTCGCGCGTACGCGCGCCGCCGGCCTGTTTCGTCCCAACGCGACGGCGAGGAGTGTCGCGTAATAAATATAAATCGCGCGCCGTTATTAAGCGCTGAGAAAAAGTCTATAAATGATGCAGCGCCGTGTTTTGTACTTGGCTTTCTCGCTGTATCGTTTGTAACGCGCAAAAGTACTTCCGAATGTACACTAACAACAACCGACACAGTTCCTGCGAGAGTAATCTTTCATTAATTCGTAACTGTGTATACTGATTACTTACTGGCCCCCGAGGCTACCCGCGATCTACGTCATATAATTGGAGTTGTATCGCACGTATTTTGAGGCAGTTTCGCCTCGGCGAAGGTTTAATCTCGTTCGTCCGTAGGGAGGGGAGCGGCGTCCGTATCTTCATGTAAAATGTATCATTTATAACACACACGGCATACCTTAACGTAAAATGTATCTATGCGTTTTCCTACGCGTGTATACTTTGTGACTATATACGCGAAAGAGCGTCCCGAAATTTACGTGGCTCATACCGTAATCAGATTTCAGAATACCGTTTCTATAGGAATATATATCGCGCGATCGAGTCTTCAAGAAATCACTTCGCCGCGGGGCTGATATATAATTTCGCGCAATTTCGAAGATCTCTATTTTTCCGCCGCAAGGACGACGAAACGCGGCGGGGAGATGACGACGCCCCATACACACACACACACACACACACCAGCTATACGCGCACGTATAACGAGCTACTTACTCACGTGGGAACAGTTTGCGGGAGATACGCTCGCAACCGAGATAACGACCGAAGATAAAGACAAATGTATCGCGTTAGATGCGAGTGGGTGGCTGCTGCAGAATGCTGAGGCTCGATTTATCCCTTGACAGCCGAGTCGGACGGTTCTTACGGACGGGAGACCTGGCTAAGGCCTTTGTAACGCGAATAAAGTACTGAGGTTTGCATTAACAATACGATGCCCGGGAATTTCTGCCGATCGTTCGCGTCACGAAGCCAGCGGGCTCGTTACAGCCGGACGAGTTGCTGTCGGCCGTGGCGCGCCTTTAGCGAGGAACAAATCGGATTGCGGACTTTCATCGCGGGAGAGATCCGGAGGACGGTATTCCCTCGAGCGAACCTTCGAGCACGCGGCGCACGGGAGGGTAAAGCCTAGGTAGCCGTTGCGTGACTAATGCTTTCGGATTAGACGGATCGTGAAACGGAGAAGAAACAATTCCCTCGTCTGCTAAACAAGAGTGCGCGTACGCCGCCCTTACATTCCTCCGGTAAGGAAACACGGTGGATAACATAGCCAAATTATGTTTCTCGTACGGAAGCTCCCGAGCGAGCGCCAGGCTCGATAAATAAACGCAATACTCGTCGTAACATCTCGCGCGCGCGCGAGAGAGAGAGAGAGAGAGAGAGAGAGAGAGAACAAGAGAAAGGAATAAAACGAGCGCTCATGCATAATTTAAGAATGAAATATGTAAGCTATCGCTTTATGCGTAGCTTAAGTACACGTTTAAATAAGATTATTCGTTTACTTAAATTATCGGGGTTTCTCCCTCGGAAAATCTAACGGCGATAAGACCTCGCAATGCTTGCTGCATAAATATGCATATGTATGCATAGAATGCTAAAAGTAACTTCCGCCGATATTCTTTTTTTAATAACAGATAAAAGAAAATAAAAGTGTTGGCAGGGAGGGGCGGCAAGAGGGCGTGAGTTAATGCATTTCCTCCAGAATAATAAAAGCGAACCGTTAAGAAAACGCATAAAAAATACAACAAATATCCTCGTCGTCGGTCCGTAGATGCGACACGGGACAAAGTCGCGTTTAGCATTCGCGAAACAGCGAGTGACTCTGCCTCTCTGCGCGGAAGTAGGTCTCGTTGACCCCCTTCTTCGCCATGTAAATGTATTTCCCGTGGGTTACTAGGCGCGGCTTTATTACACGTTAAAGCAAGGACATGCTTGCGAGAGAGAGAGAGAGAGAGAGAGAGAGAGAGAGCCGCGCTTAAGAGGGGCGAATTAGAATTTAAATATTTTCTACCGGGCGACCTTTGTGATGCCGAAGACGCGACTAAATTACCACAAATAGTCTTTGAAGGGTCTAGAGAGGGCGGACGGTGTCCCCCCCGGGGAAAAACGTTCGCGGGGAGCACGTTTGCGCGCGGATGTGCGGGAGGGAGCAAGGTCTAAGAGGGAAAGCTGCAGTAAGTTGAACCGAAATAAACGAGGGAGATTCGGCGTGGGTTACGAGAACGAGGTTTAGTCGCGGGATATTGGAATCCGCGGTAAAATTGCAGAGCGCAGCACAAAGTACGGCGAAATTTACGATGCGAACAGGGGGACGGGGAAGAGCGCGGGGAGGAATGGTCTCCAGGAAATTCCGGAGTACGTTCATTATTGCGTTACTACCGTCTGCTACGGCGCATTAGATATATCGCCATTCGTGAGTAGCGACTCACAAACGAGTTTTACTTTTAACCCCCGCGAGCGTTCGCTTATCGGTTTTATTGGTCGCAGACAACCGCCCGGAGTGATGCTCGAATCGAGAAAATCAAATTCCACAACGTTCCTTTCCCCTCTTTCGAAAAGCCTCGACGAGGACTGTCTTGGCTCAACAATGCATACCGTCATGCAGCTCGATGCAATACATTTTATTTCGCAGTTTAAGAAATTAATACAATGTCACGTTGCAATATATCTTTGCCATTATAAATTGCGCCAGTCGAAAAGCTTTATTCGTATTACAAAATAATACAGGTCGGCAAATATAATATATATGGCTTAATGTAAAAATTTAGTTTATAGACCATGCGTCTTTTAAAGCTACACAGCTCGAAACAACGGGCCGAGAACGAAAACGAGCAGACCATATTTTTCGGTTTCGCAGTAAGTCGCCGTTCGACTATAATGCTCAGGTCGTAATACCTAGACACATAATTTTTGGAGAACTGGCGCTTAGCGGTCCTTACTTCCGTACGAATCAGACCGGAACTGGGCGCGACTGAGCATTGCTCTTTCCGATTCGTTCGCGATTGATGGGATCATTAAATCAAAAGCCGCATGTGCCTCAATGTGCATTAGCGATCACGAATTTTATTGTCACTTTTATATCTCACAGAATCTAACCTTCGATTAGCGAACAACTGTCTATATATTGATTATAGCAAACTTGAGAGAATTATAAATAGAACGGTGGAAAATAATGTGATAATGTAATATGATAATATCAATTATATTATTATAAAATATAGAAAGAAAAAACATTTAGTTTTTATCAATTTAACGAATATTGTCGAACTTTTAATTTTCGTAGAGAAAACGTTAAAATTATAAAATAGTAAATAATTATACGTGATAAATTGCAAAGAGAGGAGAGAGAGAGATACTAACCTTAAGCAAATTTAAAAAATCTAGAGGCATGCATTTTACAGGAAATTGCCAAGTTACAGTCTGTCAGGAATGTTAAATTCCAATAAAGCGGAAATTTTTCTGAGACTTCGAATTTGCGGCGTGACGCTTCGTGGGTTTCCTTCGACCGGCTCCTTGAGAGCTTCACATTCCCGCCGCACGAGCTGCAATTTTGATTTCCACGCTCGATACGCTCGTAAATCGCGCAAATTACGCGCCCGTAGCCGCGCGCGAGTAAAACTCCGCGCCGGTTATTGGATCTCGTTTCTAAAAACCTTCGTTACCGCCGCTCGATCTGCGAACCCGGGTTGGCTTCGAAGTCGATTCGGCGCTTCATAAAAGGATCACGTATCAATGAACAGATAGCGTGAAAAATTTATACGCGCGATGTATTCTTTATTTCCGCCGGCTCTCCCAAAGCGCAGTAAGAATTCGCCATATGAATGGACTTCGTTTATCAAATTTCCGTATGAAAGATTAAATTTCCAGCGGAGAAATGGGAACATAATAGTGAAAGTCAATTTTCTCTATACGTATACGGGTACGTACAACCTATGGCTTAGAGAGGCAGGGTTTACATTACACGCAAACGTACACGTAATGATATGTTATAACTAAATTGAACACAGATTACAATTGAATCGATATGTAAAACTGACTGAAGTATATTTCTCATAATGCAGAATCAATCACAGCGATTGTGACACTGAATTAAATATGACACTGCAATATTTCCAATGAATTAGCAATCACGGTTCCATTATAATTATATGACTGTTAAATGCGCAGTCATTATGCTTTATTGATATATTAGTTTGATCATTGAACAATATTCCAGCGTTATTCTCATTTCGTTGTCTGGACAATTATTTTGATCACTCCTACGTCGCGTCGTGTGTTGAATTCTCTCGCGAATAAAAACTAATTCAAGATTAATTTCGTAATCGTTTAAGAAATGGAGGCTTACATTCCTCCCGATTGAATTCGGAATTAACTTATCGTAATTTATATTGGGATCGACTCGTGACTTTACATAATATTCAGATTTCTTGCAAGCGACCGAACATACGGACCTCGCGATGGTTTCCGGTCGAAAGAATTAATTACCGGATCAATGTTGCGCTCGCTCGCCGCTGTCTTTTGTAAACCAAGGGTACATTATTGGGTTACCGTGAGCGAGACGGGACGGACGGGACTTTGAGAGTCCCGCGATCTGCAATTCCCCGGAGCAGGCGTGTTGCTATACTACGTAGCGAAGTCGAACTGGAATAAACGAGCGAGATTCGACGCGGGGTTACGGGAAACGAGCTCTCGCCGTAGCGCAAGCAAGTTCCAGAATACCGGTGCGGGTTGGCGTATATAAAAGGGCAGCTCTCTCTCTCTCTCTCTCTCTCTCTCTCTCTCTCCCTCTCTCTCTCTCTGTCTCGTTCTCAGATGTAATACGGTCCTGGAGCTTGGTATGTACGCCCGGTGACCTCCATTATTACATTGTTACATTATTGTTGCCAATCCACCTCCACGCCGAAACCGGAATTCACGTTTCCGCGGAAAAACCGCACCATATCGAAGCGAGGAAAAAAAATTATGATCGCGAACAACAAAAAGAAAAAAAAGGGAGGAGGGCTCTTTCGAAAAGCGCGAGATTGGATTACTTCGGACGCGGCGGCGGATCGCGGTCTTTCCGATACGGTGTATACTATATATCCTCGGGATCGGCCGATCCCACGGGAAAGGAGCTCGCCGACGCGGACTCGCCCGTGCCCGGGAATAAACAGGAAAGTTTCGATGCCTGCTTGCTTGCCTGCGAGAAGGAAAGAAACGAGGTTACGCGCAATTTCAGGGTGACCATACATCGCGAGCGAGAGGTATGTACAGCCGATGACTCACGCTGAGTCGCGATCTGGCTTGTTAAAATAGTCGGTTTGGATATTGGAAATATACACATTTCCTAGTGAGATGAAGCTCGAAGTCTGCGAGAACGCGTTGCGAGAAGTTTACATAAATCATTAAACTGTAGCAAGACGAATCTTTTTTTCCGAAAGGCGTAGAGAGAAATTTCTTTTTCATAATGAAAAGGATCGGTCCTGCGGTGGAGAAATGTGAGCTATCTGTTCTAAGAACGCCGATAATAGAACGAACCAATTTTTAATGGTCTCTTCCGTATTATTCGACGAATGATTTAAGACCCTTCCGCGCTAAATTTAAAGCGAAAGGTCATACTACCCCGCCGCACATCGCACTAAATACAGTCGTCAGCTCCAGACTTTTATTTAATATGGTACACGAGCCGGGGATGATATATGTGACCGCGTACGGAGCTAAAAGTGTGACATATGAATACAGATCTTGATTTTGAAAACGCGACGCTCGAGTGTTTTAAATCGTCGCCGGTTGGCGAGCCGCCGCAGAATCGTGAATAATTCCATCTGCGCGCGACGCGAAGAAAACTCGCGTTTATCCTTCTCTTTAACGGAACACTTAACTACTAATGCCCTAGTAATTTCTCCGCGCAATGTCACCGGAAGGGATCTCTGTTTTCTATCTCGTTCTCTCTTTCTTTCTCTTTTCTCCACTTTTCCTCTCTTTCCTCCATTTCTCCCTCGAGCGACCTTTTGCCCGAGATCACGCAAAGTCTTCGCAACGTCGTGACGGTGGCACGACTCGCGCGGAGATAAGCGGGAGAGAGCATCGTCGTTGATTATACAGAAACTGCCGGATGGCAGTCTGTGTTCCGGAACGCCGAGGACACGTACGAGATACGGAATTGCAGGCGGCTTACGCAACACGGTAACTTCCTTAGCGCGCCCTTTTCGGCGCGAGGAATATATCCGGGCTGACGTCCGCGCGCAACGGCGCGGCGGGGCCAACGCCCCGTTGTAATCTAATAGTTTGTATCCGCAGTGACGTATTTCGATGCACGCCGGTGAACTCCGGTGATACGATAAGGGAATGCGGTTTGCGATGATGGCATATCAACAACAATCGATCGAAGTCGCGGACCGCGCTTGGTTCTCGGGATTATTCCATTATATCCGCGCGAACAGACGGCCCCATTATTACATCCTATTTCGTCGATTTTTGGCAACAGTGAAAAAATTCTGTAAAATATGTATTACAGTAATTTGTTTACTTTCAATTTATTTCTGTAATACAGTTCACTAAACTTCTCCAATATTTTTGGCGTTTTAGCGTAACGGCTACTATAATCGAATCCTTTTCTCTTTATATCATACCGCTTTATATTAGGATTTACAAGATAATACAAATTAAAATTGAAGGGCTTGCTACAATAATGGGTTAACCCATATCGCAACCGGAAATATGAGATTACTAAAAATGGATTATATTTTCCTATCATTTTAAATTTTGATTATTTATTTTTTTGCTTTTACAAAATGTGGATTAGCGTACTGTTGCAGCAAGCCCTTCAATTGGTCTACACTGGTATTGACTCGTAATTACATTTCCCTTCATGCTAATTTTTCCAAAACTTTTCCGTTAATTTAAATTTATTAGCATTATTTACACTTATTCTTCGTTAAACGGATTTCACGGAAATGCGCCTAAGAACTTGCCGCGGAATTTGTTCGCCAACTTACCATCGAGAAAATTTGCCGCTTACATTATTCACAGAGCGCAGGGAAACGGAGCGGCGAGGGAGGGGGAGAAACCGGATCGTTTTTCAATAATTTCTGCCAGCAGTAAAACGATCGAGTCGCCAATGACCCGCGCGCGTACCTACGTACTGCAGGAGACCTACAAACTGGTTACGTTCCCCGGGGACCGAAATGTCATGGGATTCGGCATGTACGAAAAGTCAAACTGAAATAAACGAGAGACAGGCAGAAACGGGGTTAAGTTCGAGGATGCCGCGCGGGATGTTTATAGAGGATTTCATGGAAAAAGCAACAGGGCGATGTGCTCGCAACCAAATGGGATTTATGGCACAAACGGCACGACGACCGGCGGGATACCGTACAAGGAGGAAAAATCGCTCGGTTGCACGACAAAATCCGGAGAGAAAGAGAGAAAGAGAGAGAGAGAAAGAGAGCCTGTGTGTTTCCGATTTTTCCGGAAGAGTGAAGTTCAGTTCATCCATGCTGTCAAGAATTCAACGTTCGTCGGAGTTCGCCGAAGATTTGATTGAAACGCGCGCGAACACCCGATCGCGCCGACGGTACGACGTATATATGGTTGTATGTATATCTCGTCGAAAAGCGGTGTTCTCGCGATTTTGACGATTTTATCGGTAAATACCATCCATCACCCGATACAGTTCATTAATTATTTATGGCCGATCGCGGTTCCTCGGTCGTCGGGTAGCAAATCTTTCATACTTATTTTGCCCACTGTCAACTATTAATATTACTTACGATTGCAAGAATATTATTGACAGATCTGTCAATAACCGGTGCTGAATAATCGATATGCATTTCCTGATTCTCCGACGTTTATTTAACGTACGTTCTCGATAGGTAAGAAGACGACAATGTCGTTAAGGAGCACATTAATTCTCTCCACCTCCCTCTCCCTCCCTGTCACCTGCCCCCTTGCCTCTCTTTTTCATTCAGCATTATAAATAAAGAAATAATTTCCAACGTTCACTTATCGATTATCGAATGTTGCACAGAAAATCAACGCTCACAGTCATCTTCGTTTTGAGCTCGCATCAGATTATGTTTAATTCCTTTCGTTTAACAAAATTTTATAAAGGCCCTTTTTCTAGTTCGTACTCAATTCTCCCTCGTTCCAATTTATCTCACAACTTAACGACCATGTAAAAATTATGATTAAAATTACGTGCTCGGGATTCGTGTTACCCGAACGAACGAACGAACGAACGAACGAACGAACGAACGTTACGCAAATTTGTTAATGGACGTTGACGATTTCGGATTTGGCATTCCTCTCGCACGGCCACGGGCGGAAACGAATCCCGGGTTTTCGTGCCGAATTCTTTCGAACAGATGTACGTTATCGGATTACAACGAGATAGGGAGATAGGGAGAGCATCGACGTGAACGTCAGATCGGATCGTATTTCTCTCGAGGAAGCGTAATGTGGTACGAGCCTGCACCGGCATCGGGAAAGCCGGACCGGAACAAACGGGGAGAATGGCGAAATGGGTTGCCGAGAATAAGGTTAAGTTCCAGGATATCGAAATTCATGGCAAAATAGCGAAACGGTGTACGAGGGGGAGGGGAGGAAGGCACATACGACGGCGCGAAGGTGAAATTTATGACGCGGCCCGAATATTTGAGCGCACGCAAATGCGAGAGACAGTGACGTAATACTCGCGCTTTTAGAGCGCAACTTCCGCAGCAGAAGAGGCTGACGAGAGCCCTTCGTTATTTCGGACTCTATCACGATTTCGATTATTTCACCCTCCGCTTCGATCCACTGTTTTTTCTACGATCTGTTTTTTCTCCCATCTCGAAAGTTCTCTCGAAAATGAATTATTCACGTTATTTTTACGCTGTCGCCGCGTAACTTTGCTCCGTCATTGTTTTAAGTATACAAACTGTACTAGCGATATTCTAGCGTATATTCTTAGTCTTATACGATTTCCTAAATAAAGCAAATATTTTTTTACGCCGACGTATTATCGGTCTCCATATTTATCTTATGTCTCTTTCGATTTCTTTTCTGATTTTTATCATTTCGGTTCTTCTCGTTCGCTGCTTCGTATCGTTCACCATTCTCCGCTCTTGTCGTTGTTTTGGTAAGGCTTGTGTATGTGTCCCCGGAATAATAAACAGATTTATTTTTCTCTCCCTCTCGACATTTCTTTCCTTACCTTTTCCTCCATTTCTCTCTATCGTCTCTCTTTTCTCTCTTTTTTCTTTCCTTTCGGCGCTAAGACTCCCTTGAGACTTGTGCGGGGAGGGAGGGGGGGGGGGTTATACTACTGGCAAGAAAGTGTGTCTCTCGCGATGATGGAACTCGACGCCGAACGGTAACTCTCATGAGGAAGAACGGGTTGCGCTAGGTTGAAGCCCCCATTGTTGTTGAAAGCAACAGCGACGTCGGGGCGAGAGGAATCCGATCGGGGCCGCTCCTCGATCACGTATCGAAACGTCAATCGTAATTGTCACGACGGTCGAAATCGATATCGCGCGCATAGCACGGCGATAAAGCCGTGACGGTGGGATTGATTTGGTATTAAAATTTCACGCCGACAAGCGAGAATCGAGTGGATTACGGATTACGGAAATCGTCGGGTCGAATGGTTCCCGCCCCGCTAAAAAGGCGGGTCGTTGGCAAGAAAGTTAAAAATCACCATATCGAATATTGGATCACACATACAAATTAGAAGAAAGGAAACTTATTATACATCTAAAAGATTATGCTTATACTTTTTCTAAAAGTACACGGGAAAGTGTAAATTAAGACATATTAATGCATACATTAAGAAATATGTAACGCAAAAATAATTAACAGTCAATGGGAATGTGCGCAAACATAATATAAATTCATTACTTAAAGCCACATAGATTGTAAACAGAATACAAAAGCATATTGATCTAGTAATTATTAAGAAAATCGGATAAAACAGAGATTAGATTTTGCAAGCTTCGGGTATTCGAATTTGATACATCTTGAATAACAAAATTCTAAATTTACGACCCGAAGATCCACTAGACCAGCACATTCGCCGCGTAGGGATTTTGTATTAAATAAATAAAGAATAACGAGAGACCACCAGAGAAAGCTCCGAAACGGATTTGGGCAACAAGGTTAAGCACTGGGATATCGGAATGTCCGGCGAGGTAGAAAAGAGATTCGTACGGAATACGATGGTAACTGTACAAATAAAATGGAGTTCCTTTTTTAGAAAAATCAAAGACGAGAAAAATACGGTTTCCTTGGCGCATCCATCGTATTGCGGTGGTTTAGCAGCGCATGGCCGTTAAACGGCAGCCAAGCAAATAGAATGAAAATCGTTCTAGGAGAGATGCACGAGAGAATCGACTTCTCCGGGTGGATTAAAAGCGAAGGACGACACGTCGCTGTTGATGTTGCACGTAAAAACGAAACAAGGGAAATGCGAGGGTGCAGAGGAAAAAACAGGGATGTATTAAAAAGTCCGGCCGGTAGATGGACGATGGATTTTTATAACATCGGACTCTGGCGTTTCATAATAGATCATCTTTAATGTGACGTCTATTTCATACATCATATCCTTTCTTATGCTCCAGCAAGAAATAGCACGAATACCAAGTGCCCTACTTCTGCTTTCTCATTGTAAGTAGCGATGAGATGCCACGTACAGGAAATTTTTAAAAATGTACATTTGGCCAAAAAATATAAAACTCTTAATCAATTTTAATAAACGAAATTACTCCCCGTTTATAAACATAAATATGTAATAAATTTACGTATCAAATATTAATTATAAATACGAGAAATATATTAATGTATATTATAATTAATTTATATCTAAAATATACTAAATTTATGTGTACAATAATTACAATAAATATTAAAATATTATTAGGGTATAATAAACATTAAAATATTATTTCCAAGGGTTGATAAGATTTTTTACATCCCTTAATTCCCAGACGTTGTCTACTTCAATCAAATCAGAATTTGTTGAAGATTATATAATAATTGACTAAATTCCTTGCTCGATACAGATCAGAGGTGTTGATGCGATTTAAATGAATAAAATAAACGTCCTCTCGTCTCAGGTGTCCGAAACGGTGATGAAACTGAAAGCCCTATCCGTTCTACGTGACGCACACGAAGATATAGTTGCCAAATGTACCTATAGATGTACAGTGCGGTCGCGATATCGGAATTCGCGATATACGTATAAGGTGGGTGAGCCAAAGTAACCGCGGGAGTGCTTCGAAATGGGTTGCGGGAACAAGGTTGAGTTCTAGGATATCGGAATATATGGGCGAGTAACAGTGCAAAGCACAAGGGGAGGTAGCGCGGATGAAATTTATGGCACCGACGGTAAGAGAGATCCCTAAAGGAGAGAGGAAGAGAGACGTGAATAGAAAAAGAGATGGGGGAGAGATAGAGAGAGAGAGAGAGAGAGAGAGAGAAAGAGAGAGAGAGAGAGAGAGAGAGACGGAGAAAAAAGAAAACATGTGGAGAGAAAAGAAGAGTGTACTCGAGGACGTGGAATAAAATTGTTCGATCTTTACATAAAACACTAGAGCGCCCGTCGAAGGCGAGGAACGAGATACCTCGTTTTGCCGACGCAACAACATAATTCTGCCGATTCGATCCGCGTCGATAGGGACGTATTCGTCCCGGGGAAAAAAGAGGAGAAACAAGAGAGAAAAGAAAGAGAGAGAAATAGAGGCCCGAAGCCGCCAGTGCTTTCAATGTATCCGGTGAAAATTCTCTGGTGTGGCAGGGGATCGAATTCCTGCCGGCCGCTTCTGTCTCGCGTGGAATAATAGAACGCTCCAGGACGAATAATATTTAAGAAAGCGGCTTCGCTTCTCTTTCTCTCTCTTCGCGGCAACGACGGCGATGGCGGCGGTGAGCCGTGGAATAAGGATTTTATCGTGAATCGCCGTAACGATCGTCCTTACGACGCGATTCGCCGCGCTCTGAAGGGCAAAACAGCGGCCTCACAGATTGGCTTGGGTTCAAGATGAGACTCGAACGACGATGCCGCAAAGCACGCGTACCCGGAGAGCCTCGGTAGACGTTACCGTGTCGCCGTTATCCCCCCCATGATGCATCCTACTGCTTTTTCATTTTATCTGAAAATTCTACGCCATATAAAATCGGCAGTAATAACTCGGTTCTTACATCGCGGTGTAATCTGGCTCATCCTACCTGAATGTTCCACGCAATCAGATTTGAAACGAGAATGCTACTTTCAGATTCTAGCATGCGGTCGGACGAGCGCAGTGGAGTGAAGCAGAAATCTCAGTAAATCAGTAACTTTGAAAAGTTTTAGTACTCATAACGAGAAGAGGCTGATTTCGATTCTCAATAAAAAGTCAACTATTTCGATCGTATTCGTGAATTACAAATATCTCGAAACGATTTTTATATCAGTTATAAAATTTAATTAACCGCGGTGTCATGTGGTTTTTACGAAATTAATTATAATTTTTCAACGATGTCGAAATTAATCACATTTTTATGATACAATTATTCTCAATACTTTAATGGCCCTTGTTAATTTATCGCGACATCATTATGTAATTGGTAATTGATCGAACGTCATATAAGGTGATTACGACGCGTTATTATTAGTTAATTTAATTGGCCGGGCCTTCTCGGTAACATCGCGTGTACCAGGCAAATGAGAAGCTAATATAGACGACTATGTACCACACGGTACATATTGGACCGCGTTCAAATCGAAACTCAAACAATGCCGCGGACGTGTTTCCGAGATCGTCAATGGACGCTAAGGAATCTGTGCTAAATGTTTTGCCGCGCGTCCCGAAATTACTTTGAACTTTAGCGACCATCTACGCCGACGTTTGCTATACACATACAATTGCGATACAGTGGAGCAACGGCAAACAATGTTACGTCAATTTAGTGAGATATCGATTTTGTGATTCGTATGAAACTGGTGTCCAAAGTCCAGTATGTTTGTACTTCTGTAAGTGACGTCAAAGAGACACCGTTGAATTTCTTTTGTTGCTCGCTTTTTTGTCGGGGTCAACAGAACAATTTTAATTTTCGATTCACGAAAGTATCGCGTTTGGCTGAATAGAATTTATATATAGGTAATATAAAAAAAGACTCACCATGCGCGTTTTCTGCTGTTCACCTCTCTGCCGACCACTCTGAAAACCAAATCAAATTGGAGCAATTAGTGGTCGTTATAGATGTTTATAGATATTCTCAGTCATATATTTAGTCAGACAGCAGTTAATTGATAAGATGCATATAAATCGATTTATCGCAAGCCCCGTAATTTTATAATTACGCCAGTGCAGACGGGTATCGTTCTTGGGGCAAATTAATTTAACGAGTTTTCGTTCGTCGCCGACGAATTCCTTCGAAATTTTCCATAAGGATCGTAATCCTGTAAAGAGGTTACGGCAATGCGACCTTTACTGAAAGTGGCTTTAACTAGTTAAAGTCCGTCCCTTGTCGACAGGAAATACCTCTAACCGCGCCGTTGCAGTCGACAATGCCAGAGTCTCATCGGGATTCCGATATATCGATAATATAGAGGAGCGCAGAAGGAGCGATTGTAACGCGGCACAATGCCCTTGTAACATTGCCCTTTATTACCTAAAGTTATCTGTGTTACCAACACGAATTAGACCATTTGGCTTGTATTTAGACCTTCCATGAAGACTATTCACAATTCTTGCCAATAACTTTTATAGAATTGTTTTGTATTTTCCTTATAAATATAATCAGTAAACTCTTTATCGTGCGCGAATTAATGGTAGATATGTTTCAATTAAGTTAACAAATATAAATATTAACAAATATAATTTAATCAATAACTGCTTTTTAAAAGTGAAATAGTGAAATCACCACTGATTTTCAGTGTTTATCATTTTTCAATGGCATACTCTGAACTGTGATAAGCAGTGACCATTTTAGTGTTGTTTCAGTGATAATATACTGATTCAAGCAATAAATATCACTGAAAGATAGTGAGTTTCACTGTCAAACAGTTTTGAAAACTGAAATTCACTGTCTTTCAGTGATATTCACTATTTGAGTCAGTATATTATCACTGAAACAATACTGAAATAATCATTGTTTTCACAGTTCAAAGTAGACCACTAAAAAATGATATACACTGAAAGTCAGTGATAATTCCACTAATTCATTTTTAGAGAGCGGCTTTTACAAAAAAAAATTATAGGAATTCAGGCCAATGTGAGTTTACAAATTATTTCTGACTTCATCCTGTTCAATTTCCTTTCTGAAGAAAAAATATTAAAGTACATAAAGACCTAAATTGAAAGTGCGTAAAGAATGTAATTGTGTTATCGTACAAATATGTGAATTTATTGATGTATTAATCTGTATTTATGTTTTAAAGTTCTTTAAACACATATTTTTTATAGTTGGTAAAAGAAACAGGTCACGTTAGACCTATCCGAAGTGCGCCACGCTACAAATCAGGACCTTGCTAGGATTAAATCTATCTCTCGCGAAACGAAGCGCCCTTCTAAGCACGGAGAATCGATCGTTGCGGTTTTACTCGCTCGCTCGCTCGCTCGCTTGCTCGTTCGCCCACCGCGAAACAAATTCACGACGCACACCGGGGGCGAACGTGTTCCGTCGTTAAAAATGTAAACTCCACGATCTTACGAGCGCGGGCATGGTTCATTTGCCTCGTAAAAGCGAAACTAATGGTCGGCACAGAGTTATGTACCCCATATTGGCTCGCATTCAAGTCGAAATTCAAACCGCGCCGTGAAACGCGCGGCATGATCACCGGCCGGGTCGTTACGCCCCTGCTGGAAACACGAAATCAGCTTGTCAGATTATTAGCCCTTTCATTATCGAGCTGAATTTATGCAAAACGTCGATAATTTTAGACATTTTAAAAGATTAATGTCCCTCGGTATTGTCAAGTTCAATATAGATGTGGAGTTTTCATTACAAAATAGATTTTCCCATATTTTGGACCGATCGTCTGTAAATTTCCGGATAAGGGTTCGATTTGCGTCGAAAATTTCTTCGAAGCTAAAAGTCCGCATTCAAGGACCAAAAAATCTAATAGTCATTTTGTACTCGGTATCTTTATCATAAAAAATACTATTTTATGATACAATCATTAAAGAGAGTAGATGAGTCAGAATCAAGAACCTGTCTGTAAACAAGATAGCATCAAAATGAAAAATTGTTGAAGTATATAAAATGCAATATCGGTGCAATAAAAAATTTATAGGTTCCGATATTTCATTCTTAATCCTATACTAAATCCTTCACCGTAATAGAACTGCTCAGATGACGAATCACAAAATGTGGAAATATAACGCGCATTTCTACGAATCGTTATACGTTCTCGAATCGGCATGAAAGCGATGCCCCGAGACACGCACATGAGATCATCGTAGAATGGAACTCGAGGTATTACTGCCAATCGTGAGAAGCCAGAACATCCGAAAGGAATTTTATTCTCTCTTGCAGGAAGCATTCGCTGGCGCGCTAAGAGATATCCGAAGGACATTCGTTTTGGAAACGTTGAGTTATTCTTATACTAAAAAGATTATAAATATGTTGCGTGAAATTATGAACCTCGTAAAAAACTTTTTTTTCTCTCGCAAGGATTTATACATGTATGTATATTTATTTGTGGTGGTAACATTTTATTACAGATTTAAGATATAATAATGAAAAAATAAAAATTTGTTTAAAAAATTTTAAGTATTTAATTTGACGTAGCCATTTATTCGTAAAAAATATGTTTTATTGGAAATTCTGGGATTTCATTTCCAAAATATCAAGTATCTTTCTAAAACTTTTATTTCGTAAATTAATAACCTCTTCTCTGTTAAACCTTCAATAATATTTTCAATTTCGATAGAGAATGAAATTAATAAATTCCTATAAAATATTGTAATTACGATTAATTGGAACAGGTCGACAAATTATTGTTGTAAAATCCCATCACTGTAGAATGTTGATTATGGTAATTGAAAGGAAGTGAGAGGGAGGAAAGAAGTTATCAATTCTTACCGGGGAAATAGTCGCGAGTGGATTAGATTCACGTAATTAGAAATCTTGTCGCGTGGGATATAAATGGAGTAGACATTTCCATTCCCGGGACAGGAAAACGGATCTTCAGTTTCTGAAATCTGCGCTCGTAATTTTCTCGCTTGTCCTAGAAGGAACACGTCACGTACAAATAGAAATAAAATTACAAACAAAGAATTAAAACTTGCGTTTTTGCATAAAACAAGTAACCGACAAACTCAGAAAATTATTCTTTTCTTCTACCTGAAATAAATATAATCATCGATTCTGTTATCGCGCGACAATATTCTGTTTAATCACGCACTATAAGTAATTTTAAACCTTCATGTAATATTGTTTCAAGTTTCAAAAAAAGCACATATATAAAGTATGCATTTCGGAGTAGACTGACTTAACTTCTCTTTCTTTACACACGCTTTGATATTCACTGAAAATGTCGCATTTACAGATGTACTTAAACGCGAGCACGGAGTTTCCGTGAGAAATATGGCGGATGGTAAGAGCGACCGAGAGCGCTCTCCGAGAGCAATCCCGGCCGTAAAACGTCGCAGCTATACGCCGGCAGCGGTGAGGCGGCGCGAATTATCGGCCGCGCGATTCCGACAATTTAGCGATCCACCCGTTGTGCGACGACACGACGACAACGCTATTCAAATCTCGCCACCCTCTCCCTTCGCCGTTCCCCGCCGCTGCGCGCCATGGCAGTAAAACAAATCCTTTTATCCCGAGCGAAGCGTTTCGTCTCCTCGAAACCATAGCCGCGTTCATCCCGCAGGATGTGTTCAGGATGAAGGGTGCAGAGAGGACGACGCAATTCCACACCGACAGAGAATACCTCGCTCCCGGCTGCAGCAGCGGGAGGACGGAGAGGTGAGACGGCAGAGTGGCACATTGCGCAACGCAGCACGGCTGCATCCTGCCCTATGCTCTCGCGCGTCCTCCCTTCCGCCGCCTCCTCCCCGCGCCGCAACCCGGCGGTGGCTGCAGACGGCGCATAAGCCACTCGTCATTATTTCATCGAAGTCGGTGGTTGGTTCAACAGGTACGTTTCCGGCGCGATTCCGAGTCCGTGGAAATCGCCGTGTTTGCAGAAAAGGCGGCAGAACAACGGAGAGAGAACAGCCAGATGCGCGACGATGAAGGGAAATAACCATACTTATACGCACAGAATATCGCAGAAGTGGAGCGCAATCTGTCTTGTAGATTATTTGGCGTAGTTGAGCTGGATTTGACAAATTTCATGCTTTGGAGGTCACGCTACTCACACTTCATTAATTTCTCGTATATCTAGAGTTAAATATTGAAATAGGTATAAATGATGATAAAAAGTATATAGATAGAATATTTGTTCAAAATTAGTCGGGGAAGAATAAGAGAGAGAACTTTAATTAGTTACGTCGCAAAAATCATGTTGACGAAATCGTCGACGATTCTTTGATATTCGTTATGGCAGTAAATTTGAGGGATGTCCTCTTTCGCAGAATTTTTTTTTACTTTTACTATCTATAAGATTCGAGAAACATGGATAATCTTTGGGATTCCCTGTGCGCTTATGCATACCACCGCTTCTTTCTACGGTGCATGCGATGCTTGCAAGACGAAAGGATGTCGAACATCGAGAGCTTCGGCGGAACTGGCCTCGAGCCAGAGCATTACTTCCGAGAAAGAAAAAGAAAAGACTCAGAAGAGACGATACATGCGCGGGAGAGAGAAAGATGAATGGTGAATGAATGAGAGAGAGAAAGAGAGGGGTGGGGAAGAGAGGAGGAGCAGGAGGAGGAGGGGGAGAAGAGAGGGGAATAGAGACCGAGGGATGGTAACCCGAATGAATATTTAATTTCTGCATATCTCACCCCGGGTAAAGTTCAGAGCGACGGGATGGCCGACTCGCTCCCAGGAGGGTGGAAGGAAGAGCCCCGTGTCCCTTGTACTTCTCGGCAGCCACCGTGATATAGGGTAGACACTCCCGAGGATCTCTCGCTACCGCTACCGTTGCTCCGCCGCTATTACCCTATCCCCGCACAACCCCCAATCCTTTCCCGCCGTCCGTAGTTCGCTCTCTCGGCTGCTTTCCACCGTGGTCGCTCGTGGCCGAAGGACCAATTACGACCTTCCTTACGAGAAGGCGATGGAGGCGGAGAAGGCGAGGGTGAGGGCAATGAAGAAAAAAGCCAGGATAGAAAGAGAAAAGAAAGAAAACGAAAGGAGCGGGGACGACGCAAGAGGCGGACGAGACAGAGAAAGAGTGAGAGAAGAGGAGGAGGGAAAGGCGGAGGAAAAAGGCAGTGAGTACTTGAAGAGTATAGAAGCAGGGGGGGTGGTTGAGAGAACGAAAGAGGGTGACCGGGAATTTTAGACGAAGCTATTTCCACGGAGATCTGGATCTTAGACTCGATGGACCGCAGACTATCGAGGAGAGGCGGAATATGGACGCACCGCCGACAGGGCGGGTCGAGAAGAGGGACGCGCGGAGACAGAGGAATGGTGGATTGAGGGTGCGGTCGAAAGTTTTAGCGAAAGGATAAAGGCGCGAGCGAGATCGATTAGTGCGCCCAGGGTACGAAAGAGTAATTTATAGCGAGGTGCGCAAAGGCGACCGGCTCGAAAGGAAAGCAAAGTGGAATAGTAAATTATAGCGAGAAAAGAGATCACGGTCAAAGAGAAAATGAAGAATCGATGAGGAACGAGAAGAAAGAGTAGCTGAGTTGAATGGAGAAATATTTAATTCTGCGTTCTATCGTTCACCTTCGTCGACGGCGAAAAATGTAGTCTATATATATATATATATATATATATATATATATATATATGGAGATAATAATGCACTTTTTAAATGAGACTCGCTCGATGGAGACCGGATAAAGGAGCGCAGATAAGGAGAAAAGAGCTTTAGGGAGCATCAAAGCCGGACGAGATTGGACGCTAAAAATGTACATAGCAATTGAACAAAAGGAGAAGCGAAGGCTGGTTAAGAAAAAAGCGGTGGCAAAAAGGAACGCCGTCGTCGCGGCGGGCGTCGAAGGAAAGTCCGGAAAAACACAAATAACAATCAACAAGGGTGGTCGGCAAAAAAACGGAAAAAAACACGTATGGGGGGGGGGGAGGATGTCGTGACAAGTAATTCGGAGTGTCCAATGCGAATCGAGTCAGCCCGAGTTATCCGAGATAATCCCAAGGCATTTGCTGAAAACGTATCTTGTGACAAATTTTTTGTGTCATGTTGGATGCGAGACGACAATGAGATATAAAGTCTTACAAGTCTTGTTGAATCACATTTTATTGAAATTGATCGAAATAATTGATCTTGTTGCATACACGGAAAGAATAATTTTGTTGGATGGTCTAAAAATTTCGCTGAATATACAGATCTGAAAATAATTCTTGTTAGACTATCAAAATAATTTTGTTAAAAAGTTAAACTGATTGCTAGAAATATCAAAACAGCAATACTTATTATTTTTGAGTTCCTAACAAAATTATTTTAAGATCCAAATTTTTTAACTTTCCAGCAAAATCGTTCTTTCCATAATAGTTATATATAGTGCAGCTTAAATGCGCATTTTATTATCAATTATTCTAGAAAGCTAGAACAGTTGCTTAAATAAATTTTTTTATTCTGTGAATCTAACTGTCAATTTTGTCTTTTAATAATAGCCCGTTTTTATCAAACGTGCACCAAAAAATCACAAGTTAACAGTGTATATTTTAAACTCGAATTTATTCTAGCTAATGTAGAATTAAAATGTGACTTTCGTAGTAATATTAAATTATATTAGAAAATCTTTTTTTTCCTAGGCTAAACTGAACGTTTCTATCTTGATTTAACAAGAGAAGTTTTACATGTCACCGTAAACATCGCGTTCCTCGTGCTGATGTAGAAAAAAAATTTGACGATCTTATAATTTCACATTTAGATTATGCAAGAATTTTGAAGTAGTCAAAGGATTACGAGAGCGATACATAGCGGTTATTGGTGGTCGAGTCAAGGCAACGGGAGACACGGGTTAGAATGCAGATATAAAAAGTAAATAAAGAAAAAGTAAATGAAAATGAGAGGAAGCTACCGAGAGAATGGGTGAAAGGAGTGTAGCCGGAGAGGGTGGAGAAGAAAGACAACAATGAAGACGAGGGTCGGGTAAAAAGAAAAGACGAATATCCACCGGCGAGGACGAGGGGGGAAACGGGGGCAGCAGACGGGAGGACGAGGGGACGGCGACGAATGAAAGAGGAGGAAAAAAAAGAAGAGGGGGAGAAGACTGAGGCTGGTAATTTGGATCGAGTCGACCATCTACTCAAACTCCCGGGTACTAGTGGCCGCCGACCCGCCCCTGTACCCTCCCCCCCTTGCTAAAATCTGGATCTTACTCGATCTAAGTAGACCTTAAAGTAGGATAGGTCGTTTATAGGATAACGTGACGTGCGCGTAATATTCGACCCGATTCGAAAGTATGTCGCAAACATATTCTACTGTCAGAATAGGAACGAGGTTATGCGTATGATTGTGCGATTAGATTAATATGTAAGTCGTTTACCTCGGATATGTACCTCGGTGTGTGAAATAGACTTTGGAAGCCTTATTAAAACAAATATTATTGCACGAATGTATATCCGTATCTCGTTTATTTATCATTTTGAAATAGGAGAGATCGACAGACAGACAGAAAGAGAGAGAGAGAGAGAGAGAGAGACACCCATTAAGATAAAAATTATTTATATCATGGACATAAAAGTATGTCGCATTAAGGATGTAATATCTATAGCTTTGATTAAAATCAAAACATCTTTAACAAATCATATAGTAACTTGTTGAAATATTTAATTAAAAATGTTTTAATATGACATCTTAATGTATGACCCACTATAACTGACTGGCTTTACTGGTACTGGTTATTCGTAACTTGAATTTTGGACCATCAAATAAAATGGGTTCCTATAAATTAAAAATCTTCTAACTGTTTTAATATAATAGTGAAACGTGCGTTTTGTAGAATACGTTGAAATGAGATTAGTTCGCTATCTAACTTTGCGAACGATTATACGGATAGATTGCGGCGAAACGAAGCTAAAAGCCGCGGAATTAAAATTAGAATTCCACCGAATGGGAAACGCGGCAAAAAGTCAGTATAAGGAAAGGGCAAAATGGGAGAGCTCGCAACAGAGAGAAGATCGGAGGAAGAGAGAGCGAGAGCGAGGGAAGGGGAGGACATGACGACAGGGCAATGAGGAAAGCGTATGAGAACTGAGGAAAATACGAAGAGAGAGAGAGAGAGAGAGAGAGAGAGAGAGAGAGAGAGAGAGAGAGAGAGAGAGAATGAAAGGGGGTGGGAAAAAAAAGAAACGCGACGAGAACGGAGATTGGTAATTCGGATAATAAAACGGATCTAACCGAGTGCGAACCGAGAGAAACTAGCAGTGTCCATCTGGCGGTGTCTTAAATCTCGATCTTCCGCGATCTAAGTAGCCTATAAAGCCAGATAGAGTGCCGATACGGTAAGAAATACGGTAAGGAAATGGAGAATCGAGGGGAACAGAGTTTGGGTTTCACGAAAAAAACAAAACTGGGTAAAATGTTGCCGAATCTGACTCTCTCGGCGATCGATACTCGCGGTGCAATTGCGCGGTCAATTGGTCGCGTAAAAAGGAGAGACCTGAAGTAAGAATTAAAATCGCAACCATCGTGCGAACAGAACGCTTATCGGAAAGTATCTATAAAGCGTGAAGAACAAGAATTCACCCAGGAGCAGGATCGGCAAGAAAAGAAAAAGAGAAGAGGTGTTCAACGAAGAATTAGCCAGTGTGATACACGAACCGTAGATCCGCACACGCACGTAATACGTACACAGACGCGTGGAAGGAACAGACGCCCTCGTACGATGTGGCGCGCGAGAGATAAAATATCGCCGGAATTAAAATTACAATCTCCGCGGATACGACACGGCGTGGCAAAAAGTAAACGCCGGCCGGGGATAAAAACCGGAGTCGCTCGTCCTCCGCTGAGAACAGCGAGGCGAGGAAGATGAAGCAGATCCAAAGAATAGGAATGCGATAAAGGGGAAACGAAGAAGAAGCAGAGTAGAAGGGAGGAAAAAGGAAGAGATAGAGACCGGTAATTCGCGCGGTCGAGGATCGACCGTTCCCTTTACGCAAGTTAGGGCACCAGCGACGTCGACTTACGTCCCTGAATAACCCTTTACTTCAGTGTCTCTCAAATTTAGAAGGATTAAAAATGTGACTTAAAAGCGAACCATTTGACCTCGTGAACGATCTTCGTTTTATTGAAATAAATTTTACCGCGTAAAATCATTTGTATGGAACAATGAATAATTCATTATTCAATAAATATCGAAAATATATTTTATTGGAATAATTTTAACAAATATCTCGATGTCAAATAAAGTCAATATATTACTTTTTAATTAAGTTATCAATTTTCTCGATTTCACAAACTCGTATATAGAATCATGACTTGCAGATGGAGAGATATCAATATTTTCAATTTTATCAAAAGAGGTACCAAAAGAGTAGAATAAAAGTAGAAGATCTGTTATGAGAAAACTTGAGAAACACTGTTTTACCCCTTTCAACACGATATGCCCGTAGCGCTTCCCGACTTCGTCGATGTCGTATTTGAGAGGGGGGGGGAGAGGGGGAGAGGGTTACCAAGCAGGGGAGGGTCCACCCCGCGAGAAACTCCGGAAATTGGAATCTTAAATCGATCTAAATCTTCTTTATCGCCGAAGGACTCGCCGAGGAATTCTCCTGCAGACTCGGTCCCAGTATGACCGCATGCCGATCGACGTGTAAACGTAACGACGACTGGTTCCTCGCCCTCGTTCTCCCATTATGAAACGGTCGCCCTTGCATTTGCGCGAGGCGCGATCTCTCGAGACGCGAGATTCGATCTTACGCTTGGCCAATCATGCTGGAAAGTTGATCGATCCGAACGTCACAATCCGTTTTCTCATTCTCCCATCTTGCCTCTGTATCGCGAACTCGCGTAATTGGATTCGCGAGACTAAAGCAACTGTATTTTAGTAAATGGTATGGAAATGTATAAGAGTTCAAATCTCTGATTATCTTCCTGGAAGTGCTTCTAAAAAATTGTATTCTATCGCGAATCGTTCAATTAATTCTCTCAATGCAATTTATACATATATGTATATAAATTATTAATATACTTGTATATATTTATACACATATATGTGTTGCATTTATATAAAAGAAATACATATAAATATATTTTTTTCTAACACTCAAAATTCTTTTCGTGCGTTTGAGAAATGCTGTTCTAAATCAAAGCGGCCGCTCGCTAATCGTGATGAGACCCGTGGCGAAACGCAGCCACGTATCGTGGTGCGACGCATTATTCAACAGAACTTAATAAATCCGCATCCCTCTCCTTCGCTCCCTTTGTCCCAGCGGGCCGTGAATTCTAATGGGTTTTACGCCGCCGGATATGTATATACGGAGGCACAGTGACTGATACGCCAACGGCGAGAACGACTCGCTCGGTCGGCTATAACGCATAGTTCGGTAAATACGGAGTCGAAATTCAGTGACACTGCTGTATAACGGGCAGAGAAAGAGAGGAAGTGAAAAAGATAGGTAGATAGATAGATAGATAAACAGATAGATAGACAGATATATATACAGATAGATAGGTAGATAGATAGCTAGATAGGTAGATAAATAGATAGATAAATAAAAGAGAGAAAGAGAGAGAAGGAAAAAGAAAGAGAGAGTCCGCGATAGTGCATTCGCCGCAGGATTTGCCAGTGGATAGTCGATTACATGCCTCGCTTGCTTATTGCGCGCTTTGAACGCCGATGCTTGGAGACACGTATAACGGCATTGCAGGTGACGGCGGCGAGTGAGAGTCAAAGCGAAAGATTTTAGCGATTTTGCTGAAGCGCGCGATGGGAGCCAAAGGTCGACGCCGCGAGCTCCGCAAGAGCCCGAGCTTTGAGCTAGGGCGATATCATGCGCGTAACTGTGGATCAGAATTGCTATTAGCAAATATTAATCAAACGCGAACGTAATTAACGTCGTGAGACGCGCAACAATTTGAAAGATAAAAACAAAGTACGTCTACGAATATTAATACAGATTAAACGAGTTACATCTCGTATATCATTATAAAGATTTTTATCAATAAAAAATTACAATTTTTATATTTTAGAGAAAACGAGACATTAAAAATTGCACAACATAATACGCGACATTACAACGAATATTTTATATCTACGTAATATATTATATGACTGTATAATATGACATTAAAACATTGCTTCTTTTATTTCTGACTTTGGCTAGCAAAATAAAAAAAACACTCGTTTTTCAGAAGCTAAATAAAGTGTATTTTATAGAGAATGATAAATTTCGTTTTCGCTTCGTCTTCTATCTTGACATGTCTCTATTTCTCTCTCTCTCTCTCTCTCTCTCTTTCTCTCTCTCGTTCGCTCTCGCCTTCTAATTAATATTCGCCATTTAATATCAGCGCCGATAAAATGCTCGACGTGCGCGGCGCGCAAATATTTGCGCGCACAATCTGCAAACCGCCAGCGACTGAATTTGCAACGTAACTACTCGAAATTAAACACCGTCCCTCTCTTATTTCCAGGATCCGCACGCTCCTTGCATCGACGCGAGAAATGAGAAAGACAACGCCCGATAGAGAGATTTACTCAAGTTACACTCTGGATCGCGTGGCCTTAGGGTAGCTTAAATTTGATGAGATGTCGATAATTTATCTCGTTTCCCTCTCGAATACCACAAGCGACTATATTACCCCATATTTCTTTAATAATATTCGACAAAAGTCTATAATATCGGCATAGCTTGCGAATTGATAAAAATCAATTAAGATGACGCATATGTGTGTGTGTTGTATATATATATATATATATATATATATATATATATATATACATATATTTATAAATATATACATAAATATACATAAAATATTTATCAGAATTATCGCAAGTCCGTTCATGCGTTTCATTTCCAAGGAAATATCGAAATATTTCTATTCGACACAAATGCCTCGACAGCAGCAAAGTATCGTAAGCATTCCCCTCCTCCTCCCCCCCACCCCTATCGGCCTATCGGCGGCCGCATGTTCCTGAATCCGAAATATTCGTAGGATTCCATCGACTGGCCGGCTCGCTCTCCAGTTTCGGCGTCGCGCCTGTGTGGTAATCCTGTTTACAATAGCTGATTGCAATAAAATTTACATGCACCGGCGCTGAATTTACATGCGGCGGCAGTTAAATTCATGCGCGTCGCGCGCTGCACACGCAATTTACATACGCCATACGGGGGGAGCCCCGAATTTTATGCCGCGCGTAGCGTTCACACGTGCTTCATTTCCCGCCCTGTCCCTACTGTCTCCCGCCCTTTCCTCGCCGCTCTTCCGAGCCGTTCATCGCGTACCGGTGAGTTCTCAAATGTTTTTTTTTCGCACGTATCCTCCCACCCTCCCCCTCTCTCTCTCCTCATAAAAAAGTTTCAGTACCGAGCGAGCCAATTCGCGATATCGGACGACGCGGCGAAAGAGGAACGCGTTCGTGTCGTGCGCGAGCCGCGATACCCGCGATTTACCGTCCATTTATCTGCGCAAGAATCGCCGAGTGATAAATTTCAAGTATCGCGCTTAAACGAGCGCACCGTTTTACCGCCGCTGTACGCCGGAGAAAAAAAAGCGGCTCATTACCCGGATTTATGTAATTTTGAAACGCAAAATTTACCGGTAGCCCGGTCGACACGCCCGATTATGGCTGACCCGATTACGACTCGTGCGTCTGAAGGAGAAAAAAAATATGCTAATGAATCATGTTTTCGGGGAAAAAATTGAATGAATGATTTGAATCGAGGTAAATGCAGAGGAAACTTTCTGCCCCAATTGTTTTCACAAAAGCATACCTCCCTTTAAAGCGTAACCGAAATTTTCGACAGATTGTTGAGCCGTAATTCCTAATAGAAGAGATGGGATTTCCAGATTAAAGTAAAATCGTTCCATTTTTTAGTTAATCCTCAAGCATATTACAAAGTAGGTAAGTAGATAGAGGCAACTTCAATCTTAATTAATTTTTCTTGAGTTAATTTAATTAAAGGTCACGACAATAATTGAAATAAAGAAGAGAGATTCAAGGGAATAACTTCAAGGAAACGTGTTTCCGAATTTACACGAATTAATTTTTCAAGTAACTCGTTTAAATATTCGCGTTAATATTCTTCGTCGTAAAAGCCTTCCATCGACGACAGACGGATCACATCTTCCTTTAATTCGACAAAATTAATTCTTATACGTAATTGGATTAAGATGATCAAGTTCTACATATAATATACACTAATTTAATCATGTAATTTTCTCAATATATTAATCATACATTAAGAGAATCGAATTATATTCGTAAGTGCCTTCGCGCCTGATCGAATTCGCGACGACAGATTGCGAGACCGTAATTTCCAACAAAACGCCGCCTCAATAATCGAGATTATCCTGGCTTCTAGTCGCCCGCTACGTCGCGTAATGCGCTTCGCGTAAAGCGTTCCGTCCGCGGATATAATCGGCGAGTTATCGAAAATCCCTCGTTTATCCCCCTCGCGAGAAGAACGCGTTAAATCGCGCGTCGTTCCGCTCGCGAGGACAATCTCCTCGCGGCACGCCCCCTCGTGCCAATAACGTCGGAATTTTATTATTTCAGCTATAAAGTTTATCGTCAAAAACATGCAGTGGCTTGTTGAAGCCACGTATCCGCTATTCCCGCAACAGGCGTATATACGAATATCGAGACGTACACGTCGGGCGTGCGTAATATTTATCGCCGAATTTTTATTGTGCGCGATAAAGCGTTCAATTTCCGCACGACGATACCAAATACGACGCGTTTTTTTTTTTTCAAGAACAATTTCCGGTTAACCATGAGTGATTAGTGACATAGCCAGTCGCTTCCTGTTCACTGTATGAATGTGACCTTTGACATTTGAATGTATACCCAATTTTTATTGAAGCTTACAAATGATATATATATATATATATATATATATATAAGCTTCGCGAGCGATCGACGTAATCTTGTCTCAATTGAGATATCATGAATAATACCTTCGTTGCTCTCGCGTATCCGTAATACGAAACTGTCGCGGCTGCAATATAATCGACTTTCCCAGAACAAGGTCGTCATCTGTCCAATTTGTAATCCTCAATATTAAATTTCTCAATGATCACGTTATAAAGTAAATTTTCCTTAAAATAACATGCACTTTTCAACTCACCTATAGGGATAAAGCCTTACGGTTCACATCTTGAAGTTCTTTTCGCTTTCAAATATTAACTTTATCAGAATCCTAACGCGGTATATCTAAGAGAACATTATACATACGTTCGATAAGGGATTAGACTTTAATGGGGAGGGCGGTGTGATGGGTGGCCTATGCATCGTCATTTAATAATAAAATCCGGCCGTGGTTTAACTACCACCTGTATGTATACATATATCGTGATGTCTCAATCCGAGCGGAAAGACGCACGTTGAAAAATAGATGCGCCGACACGTCAAAGTCCGCGCGGAATCAGGATGAGTAGCACGTTCGGACGGTGATATCTAGAGGCTTACTCTACTTTTCAATTCTGACGACTCTTTCCAATCATGCATATTCGCATAGCCTTGGACTCCTTTGTAGCCGCGAATGCACGTAATTAAGGTATAACCTAAAATAGAAGCACGTAGAACGTCGACTTGCCCTTTGCATTATTGAAGAGCTAAACTTCGCGTTCTAATTCTCCGAGCCTCATCGAATTAGAATTAAAGATTAAAAGCACACCATATGGAGATTGACTGATCTATGAAAAGCCGAGAGTGGATATGAAAGACTGTAAAGATTAAATTAGATTTATGGAAGAATCACTAATTAAATGTTTGTAAACTCGCTATCGTGTTTTTTTCCACAATATCTCTACCTAAAGTTTTTAAACGAGATTTAAAGCACCGTAAGGTAACATATCGCGTTTCTGGATTAAGTCTCTTATGAGGATCTCGAAACAGTGATATCAAAGGAGAGCCGACAGACGCAAAATGTCACGTACACGTACCTTTGAAGAAAAAAAAACTACTGGAAGGATCTGATAAAGCATGTTTTAAGAAGAACGAGTATGTCGTGCAGTTCTAACTGCAGAAATAATCACGACGCATTATTTAAAGAAAAAAAAATAGCTTGGAAAAAGCAAACAAGATATTGTGTTCTTGACTTACTCGTGGATAAAAGATAACAGAGAAAAAGAAGTATGAAAGAAAATGTCTAAGAAAGGATTTTTTGTTCCTTCAGAGACTATGTTTGTTGTCCTTCAGAAGAACGAAGACATTTCAATTGATACATATATATCTGTTATTATTAGTTATTTATGATATATATTCAATTTTTGATACTTTTTTATATAGCTATAAATAATATATAGATTCCTTAAATATTTTATTATTACACGCCTTCATAATTTCACCCTAACTGTAACTATAAAAAAAGATCATTGAAAAAACATAAAGATCGACAAAGAGATAAATATAACAAATAGTAATATATAAAGATTCTTTCACACGTATATTTAATCTTTATAGTTATCATCATAAACGTAATTTATATCTTCTTGTTCCGACATGTTTATTTGTTATGTAGATACATTGTATTCTCTATTATTACCTTATAACTGCCGACTCACTTCTATATATAGCGGTTGCGCTTTGCTTTTTGTTCTTAGAGGATTTATCTCAGAACATAATAAATTTTCTTCTCTTTCTCTCTATCTCTTTCCCTTCCTCCCTTCCCCCCCTCTCTCTCTCCTCCCTCCCTCCCTCTCGCCCCCCTCGACGCGATGCCGTGCACAAACACAGCGACGTAACGCGATACAGGATGCGAATCCTATATTACAACCACCGGCAAGCTATTACCTCTGGGTTCTTGTGCAACGTGCATGGAAACATAATGGGCGCATAGTGGTTGGCTGACTGTTACATTATTAAGTAGTTGAGTGCACGTTAGCTGCGAAGTGCTGTCAGCCTCCATTCAGATGCGGCCCGGGCGAAACCAGTAATTTGGCGTTAGCCGGAAGGACGAAAGTTTCCGGAAGGGGAGGGGAGGGAGGGAAGGAGGTAGATATATCGACCTTCCGGCAGCGCGCATCGAGAATCCGCGAGGAGCCCGAGCGACGACAAGGAGGGATGACGAAATTAAAGAAGGCCGGAAGTGGCGAGATAGAGAGACGAGAAAAGGCGAAAGACGCGCGGAAAGCAGGAGAAAATGCCGCGAGATAACGAGTACCCGCGGCATACGACGCGTGCAAGTGCAATTCGCGCGAAACTTATGCAACGGCATGCGGCAGACATCCTCGAGAATCCACGGATTTATTCCGGCGCATGCCGCGACAATGAAATGGATACATTGTTTTTTATTCCGCATCACGTGTGCGCATACACAATATGAATCTCGTCGCGTGCCCCTCACGCTCGCCTTCTGCCCGAAAATCATCGGATCATCTCGTCGCGAATCTTCGATTTCGGGACGAGAACGAGGCGAGGATGGCAATTTGCGCGCGTACCGCGAATAATATCTTGGGACGTAAGGGGTAAATGGTGCGCGGGGCCGTTTCGAGGGTCACTCGGAAATTAGTGGTACCGCGTGGGGCTCTCTCCGTCTCTTCGGCGACCGGCGCTTCGGATTCGAAGGGGTTAGCTAATCTGATACCTCGGTACGCGCCCGTTTCCGAGTAGCAGCTCCGAGTGGATGATTAATGGCACGTTTCTCCGCGGTTTTTTGTTAATTACTTGATTGGGAACGCCTAGTATGATATGCAGATTCTGCCGCGGCGATATTATCGGACGCGGCTTTAATTTCGGACGCTGCTGCTGTTGCTGCCTTCCGATCGCATTCTCCCGATTTGAGTGAAGGCCCCTCACTCTTCCCTCCCCTCCCCAATCCAATTGGATCTTCATTTCCTTCCTCCCCCCGGCATATCCTTTTAATCTTCCCGATTTTCGCGAAAGGACGCCACTCCGACCCTCCTAATGAATTACGGCGCGCCTTCGTTTCTGCCAGGATGACGTCGAAAGTTGCGATTTAATATCGCCGATGTATGTGCTCGGCTTACTTAAAAACAAAAAGTACACGCATGCAAAAGTTTTTCATCGAAGGAAAAGCAGCTGCTTGCTCGACAAAAGCTCTGGGATCTCTTTTCGTTTTTGTTTCTCTCTCTCTCCTCCCTCCCTCCCTCTCGCCCCCCTCGACGCGATGCCGTGCACAAACACAGCGACGTAACGCGATACAGGATGCGAATCCTATATTACAACCACCGGCAAGCTATTACCTCTGGGTTCTTGTGCAACGTGCATGGAAACATAATGGGCGCATAGTGGTTGGCTGACTGTTACATTATTAAGTAGTTGAGTGCACGTTAGCTGCGAAGTGCTGTCAGCCTCCATTCAGATGCGGCCCGGGCGAAACCAGTAATTTGGCGTTAGCCGGAAGGACGAAAGTTTCCGGAAGGGGAGGGGAGGGAGGGAAAGAGGAAGAGAGAGGGAGAGAGAGCGCGGAAGATCGGGGGCGCCCCCTTAATCGATTATTCTCTCGCGGCAACCGCGATAAACAATGTTGGAAAACTTTGGGAGGGTATTACCGCTCCCTTCAACCCCTACCCCCCCCCCCTCCGCCGATCAGGTAGAAAGGTAGCCGCCGCACAGTCCAGAGAATTTTCGAGCGTTGCAGGAATAACGACAGGGAGAAGGGAAGTGGCCAACGGGGAGGATCTTTTTATTCTCCCTCCGTCGCGGCGATCCGATTAAAAATAAATTCCGCAAATGCTTGCCACTCGTAATGGCCGGGCTACGAGAGAAGATAAGGGTTCTTAAGAACTGTTTTGTCTATTACGTTGCATTTAATGGGAACTTCCTGTCCCAAGACGCGAGATAATATCCGCATTGTCTACCTATGGAGCGCAGTTGTGGTCTTGCATTTCTATAGGTACAGGTTCTATAATTACGCTACCTTCATTACAATTTCTTCGTCGTAGTTCGCGTACATCTAATTAATTATCATTAACGTTTGAAACAGATTTTTATTTCTCTTCTATCTTATCGTACATCTTCGCGTTATATCCGTTTCTACTCATACCTATCCAGATAAATATTCACGCCCGTTATTACTCTCGAGATTTTTTTAGGACGTCGCAAGAGCAGCTCTCCTCTTAATGACACATTCGCGAAACGAGTCTGTCGATCTTCGAGAACCTCTCGCTCCTCCTTCGCACGTCGTGAGGCGGAAGTTATAATATCGGAAGGCTTAATTCCACATCGGGGAACCTCGACGACGCGGTTTCTCGCCCGTCGGTCGACTGTCTCCTCGGCGTGACGGCGCGCGGCAGCGACGACGGCGGCGGGCGAGGCTCGTTATCGATTTCGCGAGTGCCGCCGAGAGTGACTTAGCCCATTCGTTGCATACGAAAGACGACGACAGCGACGGGGCGGTGGTGGCGGCGACGGCGACGGAGGCGGTTGGTGGTGGTGCAGCTTATCTCCCGCCGCTCGCAGCCCCGTAAGACGCGCTCTTACGCGTCATAGATTCCATTATATTTCTCTTGCTCGCGAGCGGCGACATTAGCGTATCTACCTTTGGTGACGCCTTTTATCGCGCCCGAAGGAGCATTGCGTGTACCGTTGTGAATGTACGAGCGCGCCCCTTACTTCCCTTAAAACGCGACGATGTTCACCGGCCGCTAGTGCAGGTAGTCACTACGAGCGCCGAATTCTAACACTTTCGATAATGTTGTTGAATATCAAGTTATTAGGCCAGAGAGATTAGTGCAGGCTTCACGCGTCAACTACTTAATCACCGGAGCCGTTTGATGCACATATCGCCGTGTACAAGAGCGCAAAAAGGAAGATTCCATTAATACTTAATACTTAGTACTTAAAATACTCTCGTTAGAAATAGCTTTCCCGGTAGAGATATTTATGTTTGAAACGGAAATGTTTTTTTCGATGACAGGAAATAATTTAGCGTCGACATGATGTCTGCGATATCTTTGACGTGTAAAATTAAAGTTTTATAAGAGTCACAAAAAGCCTCGCTAGTATCAATATCGTCGCCGAGATGAGGTGATAATATTTCGCCCGAATCGATATTCGGCCAAAGACGAGGTTCTAATTGAACCTCGAATCAGGATAAAAGACGAGAGCGCCTCTCTTTGCCTTCTCTGATCCCCTAGGCTAACGGCCAGCTCTAATCTTCTCCACGGCTTCTCTCCTCTCAGGAAATTCTATTATATTCCTGGCCAAAGGAGCAGCGCGCTTTAATGCACCTTCGTTGCATTTCGCGAAACCGAATACACCATCCGCCCCGTCGTGGCCTGTCCCGTCCCGTCCCGTCGCGTCCTGTCCTATCCTATCCCTATCCTCTCGCCCCGCCGCGTCCTTCCGCTGCCGACCTTCACCGGCCGCGATATGTCGAGAGCGGAAGGTAAACCCCGTGCGCGCGCGCGCGCACGCGCGCGAAAAATACGCACGGAGATACCGAGGAGAGCGGCACGGCTTGGCACTTCCTACGCCCGCGGTCATGTTTTCGTAATTAATCGGGCGCGATGTTTAACTTTAGGCTTTTAGCGCGGTTTAATATTTCAGACCGCGCGTACTCGCCGGCAACGCCGGCGGTTTCGCGCCCAGCCCGCGGTGGCACAGAGAAATGCGTCGCAATTTTTACGCGCCCCGGTGCTCGCTGTCGGAGAAAGAGATGAAAAACGTAGAAACGCAACGTTATCTCTCGCGTGTTATTAATGCGACAATCGACGTAGAAGTATCGCCCTGGACGTCGAGCTTTTGTTTCTATCTCGTCTCGCGTATAATAGTCCCGTTAATCTCAATATTATTCTTGTGGCGAATTTCAATGAGTTTTTGGAACTGCAAAATGTACCGCTATTAAAATTTCCCGGGATTTGTTGTTAGAGCATTATCATTTTATATATTGTATCGTACACAGAATTTACGTGTGTACCAGAAGATTAATGAATATTCTAATTTTTACACTGTTTTGTAATTTTGCGATGGAGAGATTAAAAGATTTGAAAAATCTCGAGATCAGCGCTAGTACCCTCTTGACGCTCCATATTTTTCGATTATCGAGATTTTCGTATTATCTTTCAGACTAGACCCGCGATAGAAGTCACCTATTTCTACGTTATATACTGCACGCACAGTACGGAACTTCGTAACTCGCGAGACAAGATAAATTTTGAATAATGCATCCTAAGATTACCGCCAAGCGCGCGCCCGAAAAATTCACGAGACCGGACGGGCATTTCGCTGAGAGGACGAATTATATCACGACGCGGCGGGGTCGGCGGCGGACGTTATTCAGCACTCGAGTGGACAGTCTGGTTGCATCAATTACGGATATCCATTAGCCTAATTAAGCCTCGCGACACGTGCGCGCGCGCGCGAAACTGCACTGCCCGACGCCCGCCTCGGCGAGACAGACGCGAAGCGAGAGAAGAAATATTTAAAAAATACATTAATAATAATGAAAAAAAAACACGAGTGAAAACCAAAGCGAGGAGAAACACAAACAAATTAAAACAATGTAGAAATAAAGAAAAAGAAAACAAATCAGTTGAAACAAAAAAGTGAAACGGCAAACAGAAAGTGTAAACGATGTGAAATGTTGGCGAGAGGCGGATCGACGCAGAGAGATACCGGGGTGGGTGAAATATACTTTGCCGAAAGTTTCGACAAAAGCGAGATACAAGCCTCCTCCGCGCCGCCTTATGGGAAATTACACGATGAGCTCGTCGGATTACCGTAACCTTCCCCAAGTAACTCATCCACCCCCTTTTCCTCTCGTTGATCCCCTTTTCCGCTTTGTCGAGTCATTTCCCGGCCCGCGTCTCTCATTTCAGGAAGGTTGAAGATCTCGCCCTAATGCCCCCGCCGCGATTTTTCCTCCAGCATATTTGAAAAGTATCGAAGCGTCATCTCGACGGGACGATGATAAATTTGGGGCTCAACGCGATAATTCCTCGAAGATGACCGAATTTTAGCGGAACTTAAACCGATTAATGTACGCGTACCTATATATTGGTTGTCAGCACCCTCTTCTCGATTTTTTTTGCTAATTTTACCCTAAACTAATATTTTCCACTGTAATTTTCAAAATTTAAATATCTTAGAAAAGAAAAGAAGAAATAAAAGCTTCTGTTAGGAAAAAAAACAGACTTAAAATTGATTCAAGAACACGGTTCTATTAATCTTGTGCATCATGAAAGTTTAACATAATAATTCGTAACTACGAAATATCGATATTTCAAGAAATGCGCAATGTTCTCCTCGGGTTCAGCTTCGCCTCTGATATTCGCAGTTCCGAGACATATACATATCTGAGATATGTATCTTTGAATCACGGTCGTCAGGACGTAACGGTGCATTGGGGCGCGACCGGAAACATATGCATAATGCATAATAATACATATGCGGGAATCTCAGCGTCAGGAAATTCAGTGAGATTGCGAGAGAGAGAGCAAGCGAGAGAGAGAGAGAGAGAGAGAGATTTTAAATTATAGTGAGGGCGTGCTAATGAGTTTCGCAAATTATCACCTCTCATGAGTGTGACTCGAGTTCTCATTTTATATCGAAACAGTTAACTAATTAATAATTATGCAATAGGACATGCTACGAACACTATTCTCGCAAAAGCGTCATCAAACGATTGACTTATGAACATATCGCCTGATTTTTCATAAGTTTCGAATACATAGCTAGATAAATATATAAAATCTCAAATGCAAGGTGCATCGTATTTACGTATTAAGATATTCGATATTAAGGTGTTGCTACAAAGAGACTGGATTTCTGAGAAAATTTTTCCCAAGGAAGCTGATCATGAGACACGGTAGTGTCTCGACGCTAAAGAGATTATGCGCCGGACCGGACCATGTCTCTTTACGCGAGCCGGCGAGTCGCGAGCACTCGAGATTTTACATTACCGCAAAGAGCTTGAAGCATCAGGATTCTAAAACACTTTACACGTGCATTATACTGTAGACATAAATGTAGCCTGTAATGAAATACATACGTGAAAAGGTACAGAGGTGTTCTTTATTTTAAAGCTATTTTACAGCATTTCTCTTGGTTATCTCATCAAAGTGAAGATTTTACTTGTACAACACGTGACAGAATCGTTGCCATCATAGACAAGACGTTTGCGTGACATAAAATCAGAATTTCAATCATTGTTCCCGGCAACAAGTTCCTCGTTTTTTCTCGCGCCCAGTCGATTAATATTCGAACCTCCCGTATTAGAACAGGGGAAAGTTTTCGCGCGGGGGAGAGTGACACGTCTTCGGGAGACGGCGAATTAATTAGTCGGCGGGGCGAACTGATGAAGCCATTAATTACGCCAAAGGTTCGAGCAATTCCCTCGTCTTGCGGACCACCTTGTAAGCGGCCGCCGGTCGAACCCGAAATCCCGAGCGATAAAACGGCGAGTGCCTCAGCTCTCCCTGGTTAAGCCAGGAGGTGGGACGCCGCGGGACGAAACTTGGACAAAACCAGACAATGGTACTCCATTAAGAGCGCTTTCATCTTTGGAACGAAATCGGTCGAGTAGCTTGACGATCCTCGATACTTAACCTCAGCCATTCCTACGTTCTCGCTTCCTGTCACGTCAGAACGAGCTTGTAGATCGGCCCGGCGCTCGCCGGCGGCGGAGCGATTTTAAGCTCGACTCTGATTTTAAGCCCACTTCTTTATCCCGGGGAGAGGGGGGAGAAGGGACATCGCGGAAGGTAGGTAATCACGGAGAGAGGTTTTTGAACGCACGTCGGACAACAGGACCGTTCCCGACGAGATGCTTGGCGAGCAGGACGATATCTCTCGCGGAAAAGAGAAATGATTTCTCGTGCACGAAAGCACGAATACTTCCCGAATTATGTGCGATGAAAACAGATACTGTCTTACAGCTTAAAAACTTGTATCTTTAGATAATTAAATATTACAATTTCTAGATAACCCGCACGAAAATAAAAAAATGCATATAATTTCGATTTAATAAAATTCTGGTAAAGATAAAGCTATTTTAATTTTTGATAAAGATTATCGCCTATATAATACATTATTAACGGGTCTCCATATTTCACAACTGCATGCGTGAGATTAACGGGCATATTAATTGTGCGAAATAAATGTCGACTCACCGAACGCGCTCTGGAAACGTTGAAATTCAGCTTGGATTGCTTCGCGATGATTCGGTGACGCTGAAAAAAAAAAATGACAAAGTCCATATTAATCCCAAAAATAGTAGTCAGAAATGTGAAAATTATCATAGACAACAACAGAGCGTAATGCATTAAAATGTAAAATTACAGATTCGTGCTTTCAGGCGGCAAATTGAAATGTTTCCAACATAACAATGGCAGACGTACATTACATATTAAATGCGTGACAATACATATTATATGCTATGTTTATATTTTTATGTTTCGTGCGTTACAAAGTTAATCTTCATATATGGAAGACAGAATATTATCCCATCCCTTAATTACCAGTTATTTATACACGTGTATCTATCAATTGATCAATTACTATGAAATTTGTTATAATGCTGTCCGGCATTAACGGTACGTCATAATTACAACCGGTAGTAATGGAATAATAGAATGTTTGTCTAATGCCAGAATGAGAGAATAATGCCAGACTGTAGTTGCGTAAATATACAATCATAGATTATGGCCGTATACTTGTTCAGGCGTGCACTTGCACGTGAAAGCGCCATTGTCTCGTACGTACATATTACGTGCCAAGTGTGACAGGAAACGAACATGTTCTAAACCGTATCACGCAGAAAGGAAAGCAAGCACCATTCCAATCTGTGCGAATATGATTCCGGTTGTCATCGGAATCTGAAATCATCGCATTATCTATAGTATTCACTAGACTAAACAAAAGTAAGTAGAGTCGTGGATACAATAAGATATAAGCTTCACGAACTGGCGTGGCCTGGTCTAGTTTGATCTGGTCACGGCCGGCTCGAATGCGATCGCACGATGATCCTCCGCTTCCGCTATGCCTTGCGAACCCGTTCGAGGATCTCGGCAATTCTCGATGCTTAACCTATCCCAACGACCATACTTGGTCCTCGTTACAGAACGGAGGCGAACAAACGGAGTGCACGAACGAGCAAGTAAGCGAGAGAGAAAAGAGAAAGAGAAAGAGAGAAAGAGAGAGGAAGGGAGGAAAGGAGGAAGAGAGAGAGAGAGAGAGAGAGAGAGAGAAAGAAATTGCAAGAAGAAGAGGGTGGAAAGGAAAGGTGCAAGAACGCTACGTAGGTACTTCCAATTCGATCTCTGGTCTAAGCCTTTAATGCCTGCTTATTCGCTCGCCTGGAAGAGGATCCCGAAGAGGTATCTAAACTTTCCGAACGCCCCACGGAAGAGAGCTAAACGCCGAACGATTTTGCTGCCGCCACTCGGGGAATACTTCTTTCCTCCGCTGACTAAGTCGTGGCAATGGCTGTCGATAGCTAAGCGAATTACGTCATGACGGGAGATACGACGTCGATATACGAGCTGTTTATTTCGGAAACAGAAGGGTGTGGAATCGCAGACATTCCCGTTCGTTCAGTCTCACATCGTCGAAAGAAATGACTCACGTAAGAAAGTTTTAACTTTCGAATTTTGCAGTTCATCGTAACGAATATGTACCTTAAATTGTAGCTGAATTTTATTTAATCCGTTTGTCTATAAATGGGTCACATGCTTCACACATCAATGCAACGTTCAGTGATATCGACATTTGACATTCAACATTCACGTATCGTCCATGAATGCATTTATGTTCGTCGTGCAAATAGGATGAAACCATTTCGATATTTGACTTGCACTACTTTTAAATAAACCACACGTGTAGAGCGTTTATTTCAAACTCTCTCGACAAAATTTGAATCTCAATGAAAATAAATTTAAAATGTTAAATAGAAATATAGAATAAAAAATACGTTAATTGTGTTTGTGCTGTATCTGTAAATTCTGTTTTAGTCAACAACTTACAAAATCAGAAGAAAGACAATAAAAATAATATAAAAAATCTTATATGTTAATAGTAAAAAATTATTCACTAACACTTAATATCTCGTTTGAAAGATCTGCAATCCCTCGAGCAGAATCGGAAATAATTCTTAACCGGATATCTTTATCGGTGCACTGTAGTAAAATTGCGGAGCACCTCTAGAGAAAAAAAGAAAGAAGGGGAAAGAGAGAGAGAGAGAGAGAGAGAGAGAGAGAGAGGAAAGGAGAAACGAATCTAAAGAGATCGCAGGCATTACAACGTGTACTCCGGCATCGACTCGACTTTCAGCCAGGAAAGAAAAAAGATGCGGGCGATCCGGAAAAAGGGAGGCAAAGCAAGCGCGCGCGCTCTATATCCCCTGGATATCGGCGATTGTGTTTTTTGTCAAGGATCGAAAGTGCCTCGTCTACCCACACCGGTGCGCTTTGACGTTTAACCGGACGCTTATCGATTGCGGAATTTATTTCTTTTCGTATCTCTAGTCTCGGCCACCATTGTCCGCCCCCCCCCTCCCTCTCTCTCTCGCTATTTCTATCTTTCTCTCTCCTCTCCCAGTCCTGTGTTTCTCTTCGCCATCCCTTCTGCATCCCCAATGCCGCCCTCTTTATCCCGAATCATCCGGCCAGGCGGAACCGGTCTCTCATTCCCATTTTGTTTCCGTTCTCCGACGGCTGTACAGATAGGTGAGATTAAGCCCCGCGATGGCGCGGTTGCGGTTATCAGGAGATTGCATTTTAGCATAATGGTTACGAGAGGCCGCATTGTAGCTCTGTTTTGAGGGACGCGCTGTGATGTCGTTGCGCCGTGATGGGTGTCGGGGCATTTATCATGGACCAAGTATTTTTGCTTTCTCCCTCCCCGTTCTTCCCGTCGTTCACCGTCACGCATGTCGGTCCATGCGTGTATATACGCGTGTGAGGCTCGTACAATGTAAATTCTCTCTGCGACATTGCACAAGAAAGAAATTGTATATTAACAAACAAAATGTATTTTTTTTTAACTTATTGTTTTTTTTTATTCTTCTCATTTTCACATTTCACGTGATCAAAATCAGTGGGACGACTCAATCGATTGACTAATCGAAAGTAAAATATGTGTTATATTAATTACATTCATTGCTCATAAAAATCATCGAGTAAATTGAATTATCGCCGAAGGAATACTTGATTGAGGACTTAATTGTCCGCGGCCGCGCGTCCCACCGCTTGCCAATATTATTAAGGTTGAGCGTCGATTTGGTTGAGCGCCATGTTTACGCGATACATCAATCGGCGACGGCGAACAGACTTGCATGTCGAAGCTGCTCGTTCAATTAAACATTTCAAGCTAATTCCAGTCTATGCGATGCATATGCATGCGCGTGCATGCGCTTCATGATGTGTCCAGCTATATGCTAATCGTGCATGTTCCTAAGTTTACTCGTTTGCACAACCAGGAAGAACGTGAACGATACGTGAGAACGTGCTCTTACGCTACACGCGTCATACTTGCGAAACGGTGACGCGACATCCGTTCGCATTACCGATAACAGGCAGGAAAAACATTTTTTTAAAGTGTTATTGATATTGTCATTGATATCTACTAAAAGATATCATTTTTTTCTGATACGTAAATAATACAAGCATTTGTGGGGAAATGACTGATATTAATTCGTGAGATTATTGCACTTTGTCAGCTTATTGGCTCACTTGATTATGCAAACTGACATATCGTACAAATTTACACTATATTCACTATATTATTAAAACACCGTTGACACGATTGTCAAAATTAATAAATTATTTCAATCAAGATTAAGCATATTAAATGCATATGTGTATAGCGAATTGATTAATATACGACTCTGTTAGTAATTAACATTATTAATCTTGCACAATACAGACTGCTATCAATCTTTTCCTTTCTTTAGTTGATACCGTGGTTCAGCAGAACATCGATTAGTAACGCAAGTACCGATAACGGCTTGTAAATTGTCGATATCCAACTATTCATAATCTGTTATTATTCGACGATTAATCAACAGTTATACAATTATTAACTGTTATACAAACGTCATCAATCTCTACTGTTTAAACCTCACAATAATTCATAATAATCTTCAAATAATCTCAAACTCAGGAAACGCTGGCTTCATGAAATACTGATTAGCTATTGGAAGATTGATAAATGAAGGATCCAATCATATTAGGGAAATAGCGCGACAGAACGAATTCTAAATATAACAATTTGCAGAACAGAGATTCACGAAGCAGTGAGCGGAAACTGAACGATAATTAATAACGATTATTATTTCCAGTCATAGAGGCAGGAAATAATACACAATTATTTTCAAGTATGGATACTTTTAATATTCTTAATAATACATTATTATACCAAATTTTGTTGTAAAATGAAATGCGACTGTATGTAATATCTACCTCGGCTTATCAATTAAATTCGTGTAATATACGTATCGTATCGAATTCTCTATCAATAAATATTTTTACAAATAAAAAATAAATAATACGGTATTTATTATAACGTAATCTTGCTATATTAGTAAATGGCATAAAATTTATTAAACAAAATACATATATATATATATATATATAAATATTATTTATATGAAGTTTATATAAAAAATAAAATCGGTATTTATAAGATGATTTATTATTATTCTCATATCATCGTATTTAGTTAATTATATTTGCATTGCAACTATCTGTCAATTGAAATTTACGCCTATTTATAACAGTCCAACGCATATTCAGCATTATTATTGTTATAACTTGTCCTTCCCTCCTATCAACATACATAATTATGTGTCTGTATCTATCACCGGTGATATTATTATTCAGTAATATTATCAATCGATTTATGTAGTTATATTACCGATAATATCATTATAATAGGCAAATTTCTTGCAAGTGCATAAATATTATTCTCGTAATTATTTACAGACTACAAATTAAAATTACAAATCGCGCATCTTGTGTTAATTTCATTCTTTTATCCTTCATATCTTTATTTCTATATACCTTCTTACCATTGTTAATAACAAACTGTTTACTCCTGCTAATTTCACACAATATTTTTGATAATTCATAAATCATCGTTTATATAATTCATTCCAATCTCTTAGTTCGATCATATTGCTATTCGATAACGCCCACGGTCGTTCGGAGGGAACGTCTTAGAGCATGATGCACCTCCCTAAGTTACTTCCATGCGATGTAATATGCAATAGCAATAACCACTTCGTATACTCAGCCGATTAAGACGCAAAGGAAGTGGCCCTATGACGTCCATCGGATACCCATAAAAGTTTTCGGCTCCTCGTCTCTCCTACATCTCGCCCGTTGGGAAGGGCGTGCTTTGCAACGCGGTTGCACATAATGCGATCGGCCGTGGAAATAATGACCGTAACCTCCACCTCCCCCCCCCCACCCGCCCCCGCCCCGACACGAACGCGACGCGTGCACGCCCGGGCGCAGCCGGCACCGAATAAATAATTCAGAGTCTACTTCGGCGTGCAGACGGCGGCACGAAAAACTTTTAAATGACTTCTGACGAAAATAACGGTTCGGGCCACAGTATAAGCCGGAACACGTAGTCGTCGAAGAGCCGAGGATGCCGGACCGGGGGGCGAGAGGCGGCAGAAAAGCGGCTGCAGACGGGGGGACGGGGGGGCGATAGGGGGAGGGGGAGAAAGAGCGAAGAAGGGAGGGAGGGAGGGAAACACTCAGCAGCTTGTAAATTTGATTTAGTCGAGCTCTCTGTAGCGTACATCGTATCCTGCGAAGTTACGGTTGCGTGGCTCTCGGCTGGTTATAACGAATTCGGGATCGGCGAACGAGGGACGACGGGCGGCTTGGGCAGAGGGAGGGACGAGGAATGGAAAGGGGATGATGGCGGCGGGGGCGGCGGAGCACGACGCGATGCGTCGCGGGTATAATATGCCTCGGCGGACTCGAAAACATGATGCTCGCGCGTTCGCGCGAATGAGCACGCCATATAGAGAAAGAGAGCGATCGAGAGCGAAAGAGAGAGACAGACAGAGAGAGAGAGAGAGAGAGAGAGAGAGAGAGAGAGAAAGAGGTGGAAATTAATCAGCGTAAAGCTTTTTTGTTGGTGGACCTCGAGATCTCTTCCGTGCCGAGGGAGATAAAATCACGTAAGCAGCAATTATCATCCGCGACCGCGCGCACGTCCTATCACAGGTAGAATGAGATGTAGCGAAGGTGCGTGAGTGAAGAGGCGAGGGAACGGGGGATTGAAGGGAAAGAAGCTGAATCAGATTTTATCTTAACATCATGCTCACCGATTCGCCCTCCATTCACGTCAACTTAATCTACCGACTCTCTCTCCCCCGATCATTCAGGAAGCAGTTGTGCGCAATCACTATATTTCCTACTTGGGGAGCGAGTTTTTCACGTTAATCCGATCGATTTTTCAACGCCATTCATTCATCATTACCCGACAGCTTTAATGCGGACACGGTGACGACGCTGAAATTTAATCAAATTAATAGACATGTGCCGTGTGTTATAAATGCGACTTTCAAAGAATCTATTGAGTTTCTATAGAAAATAGGAGTGCCTTCGATTTTAATAATTGTAAATTGTCAAAAGTTCTGACAATGAACGCGAATTCTACGGTACGGCGGGCGGCAATGATGCGTCGAGTATATAACACGCCTCGTCGAGTCCGAAAATAACCGGACGCGTTTTGCACGGAAGATCGAGAGACGGAAATTAATCGGAGAGCGCTCTTTTTTCAGCCTCTGATGTTACGTTCGACGCGACAGAAATCCACTCGACATGTCGTGTTGTCACGGTATTATGGAAGTGTCACAGCAAGAAACGCTTTTTTTTTTATTCAAGATCAAAATATATATTTCTTCCCTCTTTACTTTTAGACACTTTTTTTCCCTTTCGCGTTTAAAATCGCGCGCGAAAACATTTTCTCTTATTTCCGACAGCCCTCGCGACGTGTCAAATATTGTTCTCGACCTCTAAACTTGCACTCTATATTAGCAGACAAAAAAGAATACGTTCAAAATCACTTCCATTCCCACCTGAAATCCACGGAGAGCCTCACGTGGATCGTAAGAGGATAGCGCGCAAATGTTTCTTGACAGTGAAAATGTGTGCCGCGCGTTTCATAAGTGGAAAACGGCACGAACGAGGTCAGAGACGAGGCGAGGATAAATCATACTTGTATTACCCACGGCGTCGGCTAACTTCCGCGAGCAATAAGGTCTGAAAAAGTTTAAGAGGGCAATACTTATAAATAACGAATAACCTGAATGCATAATACAAAAGGAAGACAGAAGTGCAAGAAAAGGAGGAGGAAGAAAAGGAGAATGATGACAACCGGGCGAACCTCCCCGGTGGAGGAGGTGGAGGACGAGGAGATGCGATACGCCCCGGTGGACTCGAAACTAAGAACCACGCCAGGCGGGAACGACGAGCGCGAGCGGCGAGGACGGAGGCGGAAATTAATCGGAGAAAATCTCTGCTCCCGTCGGCTTTAAGCGGCCCCTTCCGCCCAGCGAAAATTATTTACCGAAAGGATTGGCGCGCGCGCGCGCCTCCTTTTCCCGTCGGATGAATTTCGAGATGGGCCGGCTCGGTGATGCGGAAATCTCGAAAAGAAGAAAAAAAAAAGATAAACGGAAAATGCACACGGCGCGAGAACGGAGCTCCCGATTTGCTTTATACGTCACGTGCACATTCAGCTCCGCACAGGTCTGGAATGGATAACGTAATCCGACATCTTCCGCTGGAACGGGAGAGATACAAGCGTGATCTTGTAACGGGAAAGGTAGTTGATTTTAAATGTAGCTTATGAGCCCTTCCTCGTATGCAAAGATGGTAAATAAAAATTGCGAGTTGGAGAAGTATCAAAGCGGCTTCTTGTGGAAGCGGCTAGCTGTCTAGATTCCCTAGATCTGTTGAGCTGTTAGAGCGCATAATTAAAATGTGCAAATAGTTTTAACCGTTTGCTTCATGCAAGCTGGATTTTGATACGTATTCATGTAGATATAGATATAAGGCTTTATACAATGCACGGCGGTGATACGACGAGGTTGTCACGGGATGTACCCACCTACCGGCATCACTTTTTGCCGCCGCAATTACGCAATATATTCGGAGTAATGGAATACTAGAGTGAACGGTACACCGTGTTACATGAAACTTGAAGAGTTCCGTACACATCTTCAACTTTAAAACGCTGTTACGTCACAATTTGAGATATCATCAGCATATTCCGGTAAGATTATTTTCATATATTGCGGAATATAAATAATTTGGAAATTATTTTTGGTCTGAAGCAAACTTTCACCTGTAACGTTCCCCAAATTTTTCTTCTATATCTGACTGCTATATATGTATATCGAATATAAAAGGACAAGTTGATTCATCGTCGCAGATAAAATATGCATATTTGATATAAAATAATTATACATATGTTGGAGATAAAAATAGGATCAATATTTTAGAAACTAATTAATGTAATCCGCATTAAAAAAATAAATAACAAAGACAACAAAAGATGTAGCATTATCATTTGCCATCAAACCGATCAAACCTAAGATTGGCTCTCGTGCAAGGACAGTCTAATCCAACTGGCCTTAATATATTCCGGGATGTGTAGTCTCGTGCAAAATATTTGGCACACGTGGTATAACGAAATTAACGCGCATACGTAAGTAGCGTTAAATCAATAGCGCACGTTGCACCAGTATTAGAGACGCCAATGCATAATACATAAGCGACAGAGAGAGAGAGAGAGAGAGAGAGAGAGGGAGGAGAGAGATACGGTACCGGGTGTATGGACAAAACGGGGCCACCGGACCTCGCCGATAAATGCGCCCGATCGTTGGTGCGCCCAAATTTTTCGACGCCAACGATTGTTTATGGTCGAGCCTGGTACAACCGCGTAACCTCGTGAACTCCATTTCCGGCCCGATAAATCATGCACGCGGTTACCGAATTCCAAGCTCGTGTGATAAGTGAATAGTCGCTGAACGAGACCGTTTGGACGGTTATCGCGCGCGCGCACTACGCGCAAACAAAAGAGAGAAAAAAAATTGCGCGTGATGAGCGATCAAGAATTGTCGAAGCAATCGAATCGGAAGAGACGCGATAAACTCGCGGAATTACTCGATTATTAGAACAGAAAAAATAAGAAAGCGTAATCGCGGGCGCAGGTAAGAGGGGGCAAGATGAAGGTAATACGATCAGAGAGAGAGAGAGAGAGAGAGAGAGAGAAAAAAAGGAGAGAACGTCAAGTCTCGGAAGGGAATAACTACCTCACTGTTCTCACGATCGAAGTGCGCGAATGGAACGACAGTTAATCGACAGGAGAAGAGAGGAGAAAGGAAAAGATGGAGGAGGAGAGGGGGAGAGGAGGGAGGATCACTTTTTATCACCGCGGTGCATTTTGTTCCACGAGTTAAAATCATTCGAAGAAGCGACGGCGCGCCGGCGGTTTTATCGATGGAATTTCGTTTTCTCAGGGAAAACGTTTGAGGAATCGTTCCGCGATTCCGCGTCGCGGCGTCGGCGGAGGGATGGTACGTACGATGGAGTACGGTGAGTAGAATAAAACGTCGGGCGTAAGGGAGGGCTGGGGGGAGAGGGTACGCGCACTTTAAGAGAGAGAGAGCAGACGGGAAAATGGGGAGGAGTCCGCGGCGCGCGCGAGAGAAGAGATCGATGGGCGGTGGGAAAAATGTGCACCGAAATTTATATAACGAGGAATTCCATTATGCCCGGGCTCGATATCCAACGATACGCTGTGTTTGTGTGTACGTGTGGTGCATGCGTGCGCACACATACACATATAGAAATATCGAACGGCGTGCTTCATCGACCGAGATAAGATCCGTTTACATTTGCCGTCAACCTCCTTCCCGCTGTCCTCTCCCCCC